>NC_064639.1:816354011-816669430 GCF_023864345.2 Schistocerca serialis cubense | reverse complement strand
TTTCGCACCATACAGATATCTTATCTAAATCATTTTGCAAGTCGTTTTGATCATCTGATGACTTTGTAAGACGGTAACTGACAGCGTCATCTGCAAACAATCTAAGACGGCTACTCAGATTGTCTCCTATGTCGTTAATATAGATCAGGAACAATAGAGGGCCAATAATACTTCCTTGGGGTACGCCGGATATTACTTCTGTTTTACTCGATGACTTCTGTCAGGAAATCACGAATCCAGTCGCACAGCTGAGGCGATACTCTGTAGGCACGCAGTTTGGTTAGAAGACGCTTGTGAGGAACGGCGTCGAAAGCCCTCTGGAAATCTTAAAATATGGAATCAGTTTGACATCCCCTGTCGATAGCGCTTATTACTTCGTGAGTATGAAGAGCTAGTTGTGTTTCACAAGAACGATATTTTCTGAAACCGTGCTGACTATGTGTCAATAAACCGTTTTCTTCGAGGTACTTCATAATGTTCGAATACAGTATATGTTCTAAAACCCTACTGCAAATCGACGTTGGTGATATAGGCATGTAATTCAGCGGATTACTTCTACTTTCCTTTTTGGGTCTTGGTGTGACCTGAGCAATTTTCCAGTCTTTAGGTACGGATCTTTCTGTGAGCAAGTGGTTGTATATAATTGCTACATATGGAGCTATTTTATCACCATACTCTGAGAGGAACCTGACTGATATACGATCTTGACCGGATGCATTGCCTTTATTAAGTGATTTGAGCTGCTCCGTTACTCCGAGGATATCTACTTCTATGTTTCTCATCTTGGCAGTTGTTCTTGATTGGAATTGAGGAATATTTACTTCGTCTTCTTTGGTGAAGGAGTTTCGGAAAACCGTGTTTAATAACTCTGCTTTAGTGGCACTGTAATCAGTGACTTCACCGTTGTTATCGCGCAGTGAACGTATTGATTGCGTCTTGCCACTGGTATGCTTTATGTATGACCAGAATCTCCTTGGGTTTTCTGCCAGATTTCGAGACAGAATTTCGTTGTGTAAATTATTACAAGCATCTCGCATTGAAGTACGCGCCATATTTTGAACTTCTGTAAAACTTTGCCAATCTTGGAGATTTTGCGTTCTTTTAAATTTGGCATGCTTTTTTCGTTGCTTCTGCAACAACGATCTGACCCGTTTTGTGTACCATGGGGGATCAGTACCATCACTTATTAATTTATGTGGTATATATCTCTCAATTGGTATTGATACCATCTCTTTGAAAACATTCCACAACTTCATCTTCGTGCCGTCGCTAATTGTTACGCCGGAATCGCGTTTCTTCTCACTAATCTAAGCCGGGACTGACGAGAGCCTTCCTTTTTAACTTTTCTACGTCTACATTGCTTGCTATTAAAATTGCAAAAAAACTGATGACAGCATACGAACAACGTCAAATTAGCATGAAGTGTGCAACAAGGTTGGCTACACACTAATCAGCCCGAACATTATGGCCACCTCCGTAATAGCTGGTATATCCACCTTTGGCACCGATAACAGCGACGACGCATCGTGGCCAGAAGCAATGAGGCCTTGGTATGTTGCAGGAGAGAGATGGCATCACATCTGCACACACAAACCACCTAATTGCCGTAAAGTCCAGGGAGGCGCGATGAGTTCTGACGTCTTATTCAATCACATCCCAGATGTGTTCGATCGGGCTCAGATCTGACGAGTTGGAGGGGGGGGGGGGGGGCGACAGCATAATAATTGGAACTCGACGCTGTATTTCTCGAACCACTCTGTCACATTCCTGTCCTTGTGACACGGCGCATTATATTGTTGAAAAACGCCACTGCCGTCGGGAAACATGAATGTCATTAACGGGTGTACGTGGTCTGCAGCCAATGTTCGATACTCCTTTGCCGTCGTGGTGCGTTGCACGAGCTATACTGGACCCATAGACGCCCACGTGAATTTTCTCCGCGAGCTTGTCTCTGTCCCGTAGCACGGATGCCAAGGAGCTATTCCCTGGAAGACGACGGATTTGCTCATTCCCAAACGTACCATGAAGAAGGTATCGGGATTCATCAGACATGCAACGCTCTGCCGCTGAGCCAACATCCAGTGCCGACGATCACGTGTCCATGTCAGTTGTAGTTGCTGATGTCGTGGTGTTAACAATGGTGTATGCATGGGTCGTCGGCTATGGAGGCCCATCGTTAGATGTGTTCGGTACACTGTGTGTTCCGACACACTCATACTCTGCCCAGCATTAAAGCCTGATGTAAGTTCCGCCATAGTTCGTCGCCTGTTCTGTTTTACCAGTCTGCCCAACTTATTACGTCCGCTATGTGTAATGAGGGATGGCCGCCCAACCCCACGACGTCTGGACATGGTTTTACCTCGGTTTCGCCACGTGTTGAAGACACTCACCGCAGCACTCCTCGAACATCCGGCAAGTCGTGCAGTTTCCGGGAAGTTCGTGCAGAGTCTCTGGGCCATTGTAATCTGCCCTCGGTCAAACTCAGATCACGCTCCTTCCCCATTCCACACACGAACAGTACACTCGCTGATACTACACGTACCGTGCGTGTGTGTGACTAGCGGTCATTCGTCGCCAGGTGACGCTGCTATCGCTTGGATGGATTTATATCGATAATGGGTGGGTGGTCTTAATGTTTGGGATGATCAGTGTACAAATATTAGCATTTCAGCACAAAGTATAATGTATAAGATAGGAATAATGTCATCAGCATTCTGTATATAACGAATATAAAGAGAACTGTATTACCGGCCGCAAATAGTATTTGAATGTTGGATGTTTGTAAGAAGTTCGCTTTACATCGCATGAAAACTACAGTACATATCAGAATTGAACAGCTGCAGGATCCTGCTTGGCCCATCGAGACTGTTCTAAACTGTTGCGAGATACGAGGTGCGACAATAAAGTAATGAGACTGATTTTCTTTGCAAGATGTGGCAACCCTGCAGGCTTGCGTAGGCACAATATCTTTGACCTTGGTCTATATGCTGCTTCTAGTCCATGCAGCACATCAATGCAACTGCTCAGTCGTGAGTTGTGCTGTAATAAGTTAACATGTGTTTGTGTCTCTCGTCACGGAAATGGAACCGAATAACATTGAGTAACAGTATGCCATTTCTTTTTGCGTTAAAATGGGTGAAATCGCAACGACAACTTACGGTAAGCTTCTGAAGGCTTTTGGAGAGGAGTTTATGTCAAGAGCTCAAGTTTTTCGTTGGCATAAAATGTTTAGTGAAGGTAGAACGAATGTTGAAGACGAAGACCGCAGTGGACGACCATCAACCTCATGGACGGATGTCAACTTGGTCAGGGTGCGTGAACTCGTACGATCTGATCGAAGATTATCCGTGAAAATGATTGCAGAAGAACTGAACATCAATTGAGAAACGGTTCGTCTAATAATAACTTAATATCTTGGTGTGAGAAAGATTTGTGCAAAAAAGGTCCCCAAAAATCTCCCACCAGAACAACGAGAAACACGGAAAAATGTGGCAGCCGATCTGTTAGGGCAGACGGAAATCAATCCAGAATTGTTGAGCCGTGTTATCACTGGTGATGAAAGTTGGGTTTTTCAGTATGATCCAGGGACAAAACGCCAAAGTTCGCAATGGTGCTCAAAGGGATCACCCAGACCAAAAAAAGCTCGCATGTCAAAGTCAAAAGTGAAATGCATGCTTGCGTGCTTCTTTGATTCCAAGGGAATTGTCCATAAAGAGTGGGTGCCTCCTGGACAAATAGTTAACCAATATTACTACAAAGAAGTTTTCGAAAGACTTCGTAAAAGAGTTCTTCGTGTCCATGCCAACATTGCTGATTATTGGATTCTGCATCACGATAACGAGCCATTCCATACTGCTCTCTCAGTACAGCAATTTTTAACCTCAAAACAAATTTCAGTACTACCACAGCCACCTTATTCACCAGATATCACTTCGTGCGACTTTTTTCTATTTCCAAGAGTCAAGACGTCGGTCAAGGACACCACTTTCAAACAACACAAGATGTCCAAAAAGCTGTAGAAAGAGTCTTGGAGGATATTACAGAAGATGAGTTTCAGAAATGTTACCATCAATGGCAGAAGCTCGTTTGAATAAAATCTTTGTCCTGCCAGCCATTACTCCAAATTGGGGAACAAATAGTAGTCCGAGGGAGCCAAGTCTGGAGAATATGGGGGTTGTGAAACAAGTTGGAATCCTGTTTCCATTAATTTTGCGACCACAACTGCTGAGGTGTGTGCTGGTGCACTGTCGTGATCGAAAAGGACTTTTTTGCGGTCCAATCGCCAGCGTTTTTCTTGCAGCTCGGTTTTCAAACGGTCCAATAACGATGAATAATATTCACCTGTAAAAGTTTTACCCTTTTCCAGATAGACGATGAGGATTATCCCCTGCGAATCCCAAAAGACAGTCGCCATAATCTTTCCGGCCGAAGGAATGGCCTTCGCCTTTTTTGGTGCAGATTCTCCCTTCGTAACCATTTGTTTAGATTGTTGTTTGTCTCAGGAGTATAGTAATGTATCCATGTTCAATCACAGTGACGAAACGACGCATAAAGTCCTGCGGATTCTTCCTGAACAGCTGCAAACCATCCTTGCAAAACTACACACGATTCCGTTTTTGGTCAAGCGTGAGCAATCGCGGAACCCATCTTGCGGATAGCTTTCTCATTTCCAAATGTTTATGCAAAATATTATGTACTCGTTCATTCGAGATGCCCACAGCACTAACAATCTCACGCTCCTTAACTCTTCTGTCATACACCACCATATCATGGATTTTATCAATGATTTCCGGAGTCGTAACCTCCACAGGGCGTCCAGAACGTTCAGCATCACTTGTGCCCATATGGCCACTGCGAAAATTTTGAAAGCACTTATAAACTGTTCTAATCGAAGGTGCAGAGTGATCGTAATGTTTATCAAGCTTCTCTTTAGTCTCCTGAGGGTGTTTTGCCTTTCATAAAGTAATGTTTAATCACCACACGAAATTCTTTTTCGTCGATTTTTTGACATTCACTCGAATTTCTTGATTCACACGAATGCCAAATACAAAGAGATAGACCAATATGGCTGAAACTTGGTGTGCGTTCTTTCCAAAGATGCTACTAACTAAACATGACCTCGATATGCGCCAGTGGTGTCATCTCTCGGACTTTGCACGGACTTTTCAAACGCCCCTCGTACGTGTCACACGGTGAGAAGGTCGTCACAGTCCCTCTTGACGTCTTTGTTATGGAGATCAGGACCACGACACACAGCGTTGAAATACACGGTTTTCTTGTGGGTGGCGTAGGGAAACATTGCAGACACACCGCCGCTCAGGATCGACACGAAAAAGCCTCAGCTGGTGGCAGAAAGAGCGTCAATGAAGCACCCTTTTTCCTGGGGCATTGATTCCTTCACATTTCGCGGTCGGAAACGACATTTCGCATTGCGATGAGCAAGAGGAAGATTTCTTGACTGCCTTTGACACTGCTTACACCCTCGGACCTTTCAACGCTTCTGTCGGGATATTATGGCGCTGCATCCCCATTGAACATGATCGCACCCCTTTGGAGTGCAGCGCGACCTCAATTTTTGATCCTGTGTTCAGGATGGAACCATAGGGACCGTTCAGAACCATTCAACGAAATTTGACCGCAACCGGAAGCAGCAAAGGATACTGGTGCTTCTTCAGGCCTCTTGTTTTCCGCCCTCCTGTGGCGTGATCATGTGGCAGCGCAACATTAACATGTGCGTGAATAAAACGGCAAAGCTTCCCTCTAAGAACCCCCCTCCCCCTCAAGTTTGACAACACCCTCGGTACCACCCACACACCTTTGTTGAGCACATTAGGAATGTACCTTCAGAAAGTTTGTCATCAAGTCAGCCTGGGGCTGTTCTAGCGGCTGACGTTTAGGTAATCACTTCCATGCCCCTTGGCTGGGATCTACCTACCTTCCGGTGCTAGGGTAGCCACCATGCTGCATTGGTGAAGTTTCTGACAGGTACACGTGTAAGGTGCTCAAAAAAGTCGGTTGGACAGCCCCGAGGGTATTGCCGAACAGGGGGCTTAGAACAATTTTTGCCATTTTATTCCCGCACATGTTAATGTTGCACTCTCACATGATCACGCCACAGGAGGGCGCAAATCAAGAAGTCTCAAAAAGCAGAAGTATCCTTTGCCAATTCTGATCGCATTCAAATTTCGTTGAATGATTCTGAACGGTCCCTATGTTTCCAACCTGTGCACAAGAGCAAAAATTTCGCTCGCGCTGCTCGCCAACACGGCGCGATCATGTTCAGTTGGATATAGCCCCACAATATCCTGACAGAAGGGTTGAAACGTCGGAGGGCGCAAGCAGTGTCAGAGGCTGTCAAGAACATCGTCCTGTAGCTTATCACACTGCAAAATGTCGTTTTCGACGGCAAAATGTGAGGGAATCAATGTCCCAGGGAAAGGGGTGTTCCATTGACGACCTAAATGACACTGCACGAGGCCTTTTCGCGCCGATTCTGAGCGGCTGTGTGTCTGTAATGTTTTCTTCGTCCACCCATAAGAAAATCGCGTGATTTCAACGTTGGGGGTCGCGGTTCTGTTCTGACCGGCATAGCAGAGACGTCAAATGAAGCGGTGACATCTTCGTAAGAGGAGCTGTGACGACCATCTCACCGTGTGACTCGTCCATGGTAGCATTGAGCAAAATTGTGGTGAAATTTGATGCCAAGGCGACATAACTCACCTTACAGCTCACACGAACTTCTGAATCGTGGTCTTTCTTTTGCATATTTTTCTATTTGAAGCGTCGCTGAGTACGAAGGTGACGTCGCAAGGCACCACAATTCTGCACCGTTACAGAGGAAGTTTCAAGGCACATTTGACCCAATTTTGGGAGACAGTTATGGGATTTCCAAAAAGTAATCCTTTAATTTATGTTGCGGAGTACACCTCCAGATCATCTACAAATTTAATGGCGTACTCTTTCTTGTGTACTGTGTATGCACAACAAGTAAAATATGCTCCTGTTTCGTTATATGCAATTTTAGTGGCCAGCAGTGTATGGTGTACTGCGCAAGCCATTTTTCGGTGGGAGAGGCGGATACTTCCGGTGCCCCTGACCCCTAAAGCCTAGTCCACACCTTAACAATGTCCCAGGTTTTTTGTTGTGAGTCTGCTATGATTCAATACCTCGCATCTGTTCAGGGATAGCCTCTCAGTAAAGAGTCTTCTCCACACTACAAGAGACAGTTTTGTTTTTTAATTATAAAGGGCTTTACAGCATTATTGTGCTTGCTGCAGCTGACGTCAACTACAGTTTCATTTTTTCTTGGATGCGGGGAGACAAGGAAGAATTTCTAACAATGGAATCTCTAAATATACTATGTTTCATGAAAAACTAGTTAATGGAACATTCGAGTTTGCTTCAGACCACCCATTGCCAGGGGAAAAAAAACTGTCCCATTCGTGTTTTTAGTAGATAATGCTTTTCCTCTGCCTACGAAATTTGATGAAACCACACTTTGACTACAACTACTGATCATTATCACTTGCTGACAAAATATTCTATTACAGTCTAAGTCGTGCACGTCGCAGTATTGAAAATGTTTTCGGAATATGGGCCGCGAAATTTCGTGTTTTACTGAAACCTATAGCAGTACATGCCAGTAAAGGGGAGACAATGGTCCTTAAAAGTGTATATTCGCATAATTTTGTACGATGCCATTCACATCCGAATTACACTCCACCTGGCTCTCTTGACAAGAAAGATTCTGATGCGAACTTTATAAATCATGCGTATAGATCAGAACTACAACAATCACAACTTATAAGGGCTACAAACTGTACAGAGGAAATCTCCAAATGAATTGCAGCAAATCAGATGTGAAGTCAGAGGTTACTTCGTGCAGTATCATCTAAAGATTCAGAGCCTTGACAGGATAAGAATACTTCAAAAAAACATACCTAAGCTACCTTTTCCTAATCCATGTTCTGCACTTCTAAAACAATAAATGTGATTTGAAGTTCTTAACAATTATCAGTTTCATATTCTTTTACATAGTTTTCTACGTCAGTGTTACGAATTCCTCATACCTGATTGGTAGGTAAGAAAAACATGAGAGGTTAATACAGGGTAGCACATAACAACGGGAATGTTTGAAATGAGTAGTGGCAGCCATGGGAAGGTGGAAACACTGCGAGTTCGTGACAGTTAGCGAGTAAGCAGTCCGCCATTTCAGTAATCATGGATTACTGGAACGGACAACAGCGTGCGTTAGCCATAAAAATGTTTATAAAAACAATGGTAGTTTGGTAGCGTTGCAGAGGGAGTTTCGATGTTTTTATAATTTAGGACGTCATGGTCCGTTCCGTCGAATCACGCGATAAAATATTGGATCAATAACTTTGAATAGACTGGATCTGCCCTCAAGCAGAAAGCAACAGGACGACCAAGAAGTGTGCGCTCTCCGGCGAACATTGATGTACGCGAGTCTGTCTTACGGAGCCCACGGCGTTCAATTCGTAAGCAAGCAGCAGTGGTTGGAATGTCTCGGGAGAGTGTGCGCAGAATTCTTCATCTTGATTTAAAATTTCATCCGTACAAACCACAGATGGTGCAACAATTGAAGGACAACGATTACCGTTTACGATTAGGATTCTTTCAACAAAGGATAAAAAAAATAAACAATGACGATGAATTTATAAACAAGTTGTGGATGGCAGATGAGGCACATTTTCATCTCACAGGTTATGCGAATGCGCAGAACTACCGTTACTGGACAAACACAAATCCTAATGACGTTCATGAGCGCCCTTCACGCGCTAGTAAAGTGACAGTGTGGTGTGGTGTTTCATCACATGGGATTATCGGACCGTGTTTTTTCGCAAATGAACAGGGAAACACAATAAGTGTCAATGCCGATCGTTACATAGAGATGTTACGAACTTTCGTTACACGTGCATTGAACAACTTTCCAAAAGTTCAGGAAGCCTGGCTTCGACAGGACGGTGCTACATCACACACTGCATGGCAATCAATGGCATATGTGCGACAATTGTTTGGCAACCATGTGATCTCACGATTCAGTAACATTCCCTGGCCCCCTAGATCGCCAGATTTATCCGTTTGTGATTCTTTCTTGTGGGGCCACCTCAAGCGCAAAGTCTACACGACTTGACCAAGAGCCGTGGATGAGTTAAAACAGGGAATTCGGAATGCAATTCACAGTATCCCAGCTGAGATGTTGCAAAGGTCAACGAGAAATCTCAACAGCAGATTTCACGAATGTATTCGCACAGGAGGGCGCCATCTAAAGGACGTAATTTTTAAAAAATATTAAATGCTACACTACTGGCCATTAAAATTGCTACAGCCAGAAGAAATGCAGATAATAAATGGGTGTTCATTGGACAAATATATTATACTAGAACTGACATGTGATTACATTTTCACGCAATTTGGGAGCATAGATCCTGAGAAATCGGTACCCAGAACAACAACCTCTGGCCGTAATAACAGCCTTGATAGGCCTGGGCATTGAGTCAAACAGAGCTTGGATGGCGTGTACAGGTACAGCTGCCCATGCAGCTTCAACACGATACCACAGTTCATCAAGAGTAGTGTCTGGCGTATTGTGACGAGCCAGTTTCTCGGCCACCATTGACCAACCGTTTTCAGTTGGTGAGAGATCTGGACAATGTACTGGCCAGGGCAGCAGTCGAACACTTTATGTATCCAGAAAGGCCCGTAGAGGACCTGCAACATGCGGTCGTGCATTATCCTGCTGAAATATAGGGTTTCGCAGGGATCGAATGAAGGGTAGAGCCACGGTCGTAACACATCTGAAATGTAACGTCCATTGTTCAAAGTGCCGTCAATGCGAATAAGAGGTGACCGAGACGTGTAACCAATGGCACCCCATACCATCACGCCGGGTGATACGCCAGTATGGCGATGACGAAAACTCGCTTCCAATGTGCGTTCACCGCCTTGTCGCCAAACACGGATGCGCCCATAATGATGCTGTAAACAGAACCCAAACACGGATGCGCCCATCATGATGCTCTAAACAGAACCTGGAATCATCCGAAAAAATGACGTTTTGCCATTCGTGCACCCAGGTTCGTCGTTGAGTACACTATCGCAGGCGCTCCTGTCTGTGATGCAGCGTCAAGGGTAACCGCAGCCATGGTCTCCGAGCTGATAGTCCACGCTGCTGCAAACGTCGTCGAACTGTTCGTGCAGATGGTTGTTGTCTTGCAAACGGCCCCATCTGTTGACTCAGGGATCGAGACGTGGTTGCACGATCCGTTACAGCAATGCGGATAAGATGCCTCTCATCTCGACTGATAGTGATTCTAGGCCGTTGGGCTGCAGCATGGCGTTCCGTATTACCCTCCTGAACCCACCGATTCCATATTTTGCTAACAGTCATTGGATCTCGACCAACGCGAACAGCAATGTCGCGATACGATAAACCGCAATCGCGAGAGGTTACAATCCGACCTCTATCAAAGTCGGAAACGTGAAGGTACGCGTTTCCCCTGCTTACATGCGGCATCACAACAACGTTTCACTAGGCAACGCCGGTCAACTGCTGTTTGTGTATGAGAAATCGCTTGGAAACTTTCCTCATGTCAGCACTTGTAGGTGTCACCACCGGTGCCAACCTTGTGTGAATGCTCTGAAAAACTAATCATTTGCATATCACAGCATCTTCTTCCTGTCGGTTAAATCTCGCGTCTGTAGTACGTCATCTTCGTGGTATAGCAATTTTAATGGCCAGTAGTGTATGCATGTTTCGTAAATAGCAAAACTGTAAGGTTTCAATTACTATGAATGCTATTTCTTTTCTTCATCACTTCTAGTTTTATTGGATTCAGGAAATGTTCCCGTTTTTCTGTGCCATCCTGTATATGAAACATGAACTGTTTTTTAGGAGAAGTCCCACTCTTCCCACTTCACATTAATTTCTTGTGTTCCTGCCAAAACTGTATTTCAAAGTGTGCTTGTTTCTCCGTTTCTGCTTTTAAAACGGCAGACTTGCCCGACAAACGTTTTAATACCTGTCTTCATCTGTCGCAGTTTCTCTATTCAATAAGTGCTGATACCTGCAAGCAGTTTTTGATTTGAAGATCTTCAAATAGCTCCAAAGTAGTTTCGGTCATTCACATACTGGAAACATAAAATACAACAACGCTAAATGACGACAATAACACTGACGACTACTTGTCAGACTGAGTAATCTTGTGCCAAATACGTCCACACTTGCAATGTTGCGCAACATTGTTTCAAAGTGTCCCGTTTCGATGGGATTCAAATCTTATATCACTTTAGACTCGCAGTACACTTCGGACACATGGAAACATGTAGGTCTGAATCACAACAGTGCCGATTGAGACTCAGTTCAGCTGCCCGACAAAGAGGTGGTGCTGTGGACTAGGCTCACGTCGAGGAACTCGGCAAGTCAGGACGCTGGTATCTACTGGCTACTGCGTGTGCTGTGGAACGATAATAGAGAGAATAAGATGGGTGCTCCAGTGACATAGATTAAAATCTGTTTTCTAGCCGCCTCCGATACGGGATACGTTACGCCCGTCAAACATAGCGCATGTCTCTGACTGCAAGACGTGTTTGGCGTCTTCTGAAATAGCGTCTACATTGGTTAACCCATTTCCACTATCGGTGAGCGATGTGCTGAACACATGCGTCACATAAAACAAAGTAAGAGTCGGCCGTTGCTGAATATCGTCATTTCTAGCTAGATGAAGCAATTCTCAGGTTGGACTAAGACGAGAACTTACAACTGATCGTCTGGTTGCACATTTTATTACTCTTTTGTGCTTTATTTCATTAATATCTGCGTTCAGCTCACATATTCTATGATATATACCATTAAGACAGATCTCGAATGGCATAAAAATCAAATAATCAAAAAAACAGAATGAAGAAAGTGCATCTCTCGTAGAACTCCATTTCCAGCTGATTTCTTTGTTTCCATCAGTCATAATTTAACAATTTTGTGTCAGCAGTCCCTAAAATTTTATGTGTTGTCAGCATTAATTTAACAATCTACCTGGCTGAACAACCCGAATTCAGGCCTATAAAAGTACACTACTGGCCATTAAAATTGCTACATCACGAAGATGACGTGCTAAGACGCGAAATTTAACCGACAGGAAGAAGATGCTGTGATATGCAAATGATTAGCTTTTCAGAGCATTCACACAAGGTTGGCGCCGGTGGTGACACCTACAACGTGCTGATATGAGGAAAGTTTCCAACCGATTTCTCATACACAAACAGCAGTTGACCGGCGTTGCCTAGTGAAACGTTGTTGTGATGCCTCGTGTAAGGAGGAGAAATGCGTACCATCACGTTTCCGACTTTGATAAAGGTCGGATTGTAACCTATCGCGATTGCGGTTTATCGTACCGCGACATTGCTGCTCGCCTTGATCGAGGTCCAATGACTGTTAGCAGAATATGGAATCGGTGGATTCAGGAGTGTAATACGGAACGCCGTGTTGGATCCCTACGGTCTCGTATCACTAGCAGTCGAGATGACAGGTATCTTATCCGCATGGCTGCAACGGATCGTGCAGCCTCGTCTCTATCCCTGAGTCAACAGATGGGGACGTTTGCAAGACAACAACCATCTGCACGAACAGTTCGACGACGTTTGCAGCAGCATGGACTATCAGCCCGGAGACCATGGCTGCAGTTACCTTTGACGCTGCGTCACAGACAGGAGCGCCTGCGATGGTGTACTCAACGACGAATCTGGGTGCACGAATGGTAAAACGTCATTTTTTCGGATGAATCCAGGTTCTGTTTACAGCATCATGATGGTCGCGTCCGTGTTTGGCGACATGGCGGTGAACGCACATTGGAAGCAAGTATTCGTTGTCGCCATAGTGGCGTATTACCCGGCGTGATGGTATGGGGTGCCATTGGTTACACGTCTCGGTCACCTCCTGTTCGCATTGACGACACTTTGAACAGTGGACGTTACATTTCATATGTGTTACAACCCGTGGCTCTACCCTTCATTCGATCCCTGCGAAACCCTACATTCGGATAATGCACGACCGCATGTTGCAGCGGGCCTTTCTGGATACAGAAAATGTTCGACTGCTGCCCTGGCCAGCACATTCTCCGGATCTCTCACCAATTGAAAACGTCTGGTCAATGGTGGCCGAGCAACTGGCTCGTCACAATATGCCAGTCACTACTCTTGATGAACTGTGGTATCGTGTTGAAGCTGCATGGGCAGCTGTACCTGTACACGCCATCCAAGCTCTGTTTGACTCAATGCCCAGGCGTATTAAGGCCGTTATTACGGCCAGAGGTGGTTGTTCTGTGTACTGATTTCAAAGGATCTATGCACCCAAATTGCGTGAAAATGTTATCACATGTCAGTTCTAGTATAATATATTTGTCCAGTGAATACCCGTTTATTGTCTGCATTTCTTCTCTGAGTAGTAATTTTAATGGCCAATAGTGTATATTCATTGACAACAGCAGACGACACATTAACCGTGTTGTCAACCATCCGACGCCTCTCCCTTTGCTGTTCCTGACGGCGAATATTCTTAAGCTTAGCTGTCTTTCAGCTTGCGCCGCCTTTTCGCCACCTTCACCGCTCCAACGCCTCTAAGCTGATAAAGGAGGTGTTTCGCGTGGCTATTACCTGTGAGCGTTACCTTGAACAAAATGCTCTAACTATACACTTAGTCGGCCAATTAAGAAATGACCTCGCTGTCATGTCAGAAATCATTTACGAACTTAGGCTGCTTTCTTGGTACGTCACAAGAACATCCGTTAAGCATTTCGGAGACTGGAGGTCACAGTCCCCCAGCCACTACGATTGATAAATTCGGGCGTACGCGTGACGTCGACACAGACAAGCACACAATTGCGACAGGCGCCTCCTCCCGTGCAGCCCGTACCACACGCCCGTATAAAAATGTGTTAGTAGTGAATTTGAATTCTGCTGCATGGATTAATCGTTCTGTTTTAATTTTTGTGTTGAAAAGCGTTGTGTGATGACGAGCAAAAACGGAAACGCTAAATCTAAGCATACAACTTTAACTCTTACTAATAAATGGGAAATTATTAAATGGCACGACTGTGGTGAATCTCCAACTTCCATTTCTAAAGCTATTGATATCAAGCGACCTACCGTTACGACATAATAAAAAATGGGGGTAAAATAGAACAATTTATAAAAGCTGTGGTAGACGACTCTAAGAGAAAAACCATTCGCATGAGCGAAAAACCTCAAGTTGAGGAAGGTCTGCGCGTTTGGTTTAGACGGCAAAGAAGCAGACATGACGCTATTTCAGCAGATATTTTAAAACAAAAAGCCAAACTTTTTTATCGTGAAATGACGAACAAAGATGATTTTCGTGCCAGCGATGGTTGATTTGAAAATATTAAGAAGCGGTATGGCACTCGTTTCTTGCAGATGTGCGGAGAAAAACTATCCACTGACGAGACTGAAGTTTCTCAGTTAATTTCAGTTTCAAACGCCAAAATCGACTAACTATGCCTTACACCCTGAAGCACGCTTCAGCTGGCGGTAACACCCAACAAAAACTTTTGTAATGGAAGAAGAAAAAAAGTTTCAGGAAGAAAACCTCAAAAAGAGCATACCAAGTTATTGGTGTGCGCAAATGCCACTGGAAGCCATGCGTTGAAATCTTAGCTGTGGTCAAATCCAAGTCCCCACGGACATTTAAAAACATAAAAGTCGAATATCTTCCAGTGACGTACAAAAGCTGAAGCCGAGCATGAGTTACCCAAGAAGTTTTTTGTAGAATGGTTTCCCAACAATTTTGGACAAGAAATCAAAGAGTACTTGAGAAAAAATCTGCCACTGAAGGCCCTTTTGTTGCTAGATAATGCTCCAGGACACCCTGACAAGGAAGAATTGAGAGTTAAGAAGGCTGATGGTCACATAGAGGCTTTGTATTTGCCAAAAAATACGACTGCATTGATTCAGCCGATGGATCATAATGTTATCAAAACACTGAATGCACATTACGAAAAGCGCCTCCTGACTGACATCAGTAGCCAACCTGATGCAGACGTCACATCTGTCTTGAAAAAATTTAACATCAAGGATGCCAGTGTCAGCGCAGCATTTGCTTGGCATCAAGTAACGCCTTTCACTCTGATAATATCTTGGGAAAATATTTGGCCAGAAAAACCCCTCCTTCCGAAGAAAGACGACAGAGATAACAAGTCTGAAGATAATAGCAAAGTTACCAGTGCTGCGCTTCCACTTTTATGATGAAATTAACATTCCGCAAAAAGATGGAGAAGAATTGAGAAAATGGGTGTTACACCATAACTTCGGCTCTGAACTGACAGAAGAGTAGATAATCTAGGAAGTTACGCCTCATGTTGTAGACGACGATCCGATTGAGACGGCCAAGGGAGTGAAATGCACTATCACTTCCGATGAGGTTGTGAGGGCTACCAACACTTCGGTACGTTGGTGTGAAGAAAGCGAATTCGAGTACAAGAACATTTTAATGTTAAAAGGCATTCAAGAAAAAGCCATGTCAGACCCATTACGAAATAAAAAACAAAAAACTATTATACAGTAGATTTTTTAAGCGATACATACGCTATTTGTATACATTTTTATGTATATATGTTTTTGTATACATTTGTAATACACACATATAAATGCATAATAAATTTGTATTATATGTATATATTTACATTTTTTAAAACCTCACTGGCCGTAAAATACACTCCTGGAAATTGAAATAAGAACACCGTGAATTCATTGTCCCAGGAAGGGGAAACTTTGTTGACACATTCCTGGGGTCAGATACATCACATGATCACACTGACAGAACCACAGGCACATAGACACAGGCAACAGAGCATGCACAATGTCGGCACTAGTACAGTGTATATCCACCTTTCGCAGCAATGCAGGCTGCTATTCTCCCATGGAGACGATCGTAGAGATGCTGGATGTAGTCCTGTGGAACGGCTTGCCATGCCATTTCCACCTGGCGCCTCAGTTGGACCAGCGTTCGTGCTGGACGTGCAGACCGCGTGAGACGACGCTTCATCCAGTCCCAAACATGCTCAATGGGGGACAGATCCGGAGATCTTGCTGGCCAGGGTAGTTGACTTACACCTTCTAGAGCACGTTGGGTGGCACGGGATACATGCGGACGTGCATTGTCCTGTTGGAACAGCAAGTTCCCTTGCCGGTCTAGGAATGGTAGAACGATGGGTTCGATGACGGTTTGGATGTACCGTGCACTATTCAGTGTCCCCTCGACGATCACCAGTGGTGTACGGCCAGTGTAGGAGATCGCTCCCCACACCATGATGCCGGGTGTTGGCGCTGTGTGCCTCGGTCGTATGCAGTCCTGATTGTGGCGCTCACCTGCACGGCGCCAAACACGCATACGACCATCATTGGCACCAAGGCAGAAGCGACTCTCATCGCTGAAGACGACACGTCTCCATTCGTCCCTCCATTCACGCCTGTCGCGACACCACTGGAGGCGGGCTGCACGATGTTGGGGCGTGAGCGGAAGACGGCCTAACGGTGTGCGGGACCGTAGCCCAGCTTCATGGAGACGGTTGCGAATGGTCCTCGCCGATACCCCAGGAGCAACAGTGTCCCTAATTTGCTGGGAAGTGGCGGTGCGGTCCCCTACGGCACTGCGTAGGATCCTACGGTCTTGGCGTGCATCCGTGCGTCGCTGCGGTCCGGTCCCAGGTCGACGGGCACGTGCACCTTCCGCCGACCACTGGCGACAACATCGATGTACTGTGGAGACCTCACGCCCCACGTGTTGAGCAATTCGGCGGTACGTCCACGCGGCCTCCCGCATGCCCACTATACGCCCTCGCTCAAAGTCCGTCAACTGCACATACGGTTCACGTCCACGCTGTCGCGGCATGCTACCAGTGTTAAAGACTGCGATGGAGCTCCGTATGCCACGGCAAACTGGCAGACACTGACGGCGGCGGTGCACAAATGCTGCGCAGCTAGCGCCATTCGACGGCCAACACCGCGGTTCCTGGTGTGTCCGCTGTGCCGTGCGTGTGATCATTGCTTGTACAGCCCTCTCGCAGTGTCCGGAGCAAGTATGGTGGGTCTGACACACCGGTGTCAATGTGTTCTTTTTTCCATTTCCAGGAGTGTACATATTCATGTAATCAATATGTATTATAACACTAGGCTTACCATAGTACATACAGCATACACTCAATAATTGTACGAAACAACCTAAATTTTCTAGGCTTAGAAGTCTAAACTCAGTTTTAAAAAGTCTACCTTCGATAATACGATATTTTTGACAATCCGACACCTCCTCGGTCCTGTAACCGTCAGGTGATCAGGAATTCCCATTAAAGACTTCTAGGACTTGTAGAGGGGGATGAGTAGATAATATTTACAGCTGGAACCCATGTCCGGAAACGTACAGTTTCCGTGCTCCATCCATTTGAAAACATGTTGGTAACGCACCACTTTTGCAATTATTTATTAGGCGTGACCCAGTACATCACTTGTTTTACAGTTCCCCTCGCTAATAATCAAAAAAACAAAGAGGAAACGTGACGCAGTACGGTCACTTTCAGTTCGGGCGTGCGGCGTCTCCTCGGAACACCGCGATCACGCCTGCTGACAGTAAAGGTACCGCTTTCGCGAAACCGTTGCGTAATTGTGGTGCAAAGGGTACGCGACGGGGTCGTACGTTGTAAATAACGATCTTGATAAAGGTGACGAGCTGCTCTTTCATTACTATGAGCTTCGCCATTCAGAAGGATCACGCCGGTGTATTCTGCAAACGGGTACTCGACCCTGTTGCTCTAAGACTCACAGACATGTGAATGAGGCTCGAACCATTTCAGAGAGGAGGGATAGACGTCAAATGACATCAGCCGATCCGACGTAAGGCGTCCTCTCCCCCCCCCCCCCCCCCCTTCCCAACCGTGACTCACAAACGGTACATTTCCTAAAGGTTTGCAATGGAAATTTCTCATCACAATGTATACATACATATACAGACTGGCCTTTTGAACGTTTCAGCGCAAAAATATCTATGGAAAAACAACAGATATTGAAAAGTGGCTTTCAAAGGTATGAGTGTAAGGCAGCGTCTCATGAAAGTAAATACTATGAGACATTCTAAAACGTAACCAAATATTAGGTTTTTTTTAGTGGACACATATTATTTCTTACGCAATCAATAACATGAAAAACTACAAAAAGAATGGCTTGGTTGCGTCGCAATACGTTTTTTGCGTCCCGAGATATTGCATAGCGAAGTTAACACTTGAAATAAGCAAAACCCAACGCTACTTCACATCCCACGATGCGAGCATGAATCCAACGCTGCTCGCAATAGCTCTGTGGTTGACATGCTAAGATGTATTACAGATGTGTTACCGACTGCTGTTCACACCGTTATTAAGTGGACGGGAAACAATACAGAGGTCCAGTCGCACACAATGAAAAATAAACAAGCTGTTTACACTTTCGTGCTTCGTTGATCTTTACTACAGTACTAGAATGGACAAAACGGCAACAGCCGGCCGCTCTGGCCGAGCGGTTCTGAAGCGCCTAGAACCGCGCTGCTGCTAGGTCGCAGGTTCGAATCCTGCCTCGGGCATAGGTGTGTGTGATGTCCTTAGGTTAGTTAGGTTTAAGTAGTTCTAAGTCTATGGAACTGATGACCACAGATGTTAAGTCCCATAGTGCTTAGAGTCATTTGAACCATTTTGACAAAACGGTAACGAAATACGGAATATCACCGGTCAGGGTAAACATAATTAATGGCTGACCAAGGCTCTAACCGAGGGGTAAATGCTAGTTGTACGTAGTTGTATATCAACTACATAATGGTACACGACAAATACAGGACATGTCACCGAACATTTTCAGTGACTTAGTTATATATAATTTTTGCACATGGTGAAATGATTACATAAACGTCCAATAATACCTTCAAAACAAACATGAGTGTTCTCAGAAACACACAAAATGCATTCCGGTATGCAGTCACATTCCTCACAGCAAAAATGGTCCAATGTAAGTTCGAAGAGATTACTATTTACATAGCAACACCACTGCGCGTGGTCCAACACTGATCGACCCACTGCTATCTCTTTCTGGTGTTACTGCGCATGGGCTTTCATGTTGTCAATCGTCGTTGGAACTTGTTCATATTATTTTTCTTGCGTACCCAGACAAAAAAGTCGATGGGGGTGAGGCCCGGCTACCGCGCTGTAAATCTCTGAACAAGACTGTCTGGCCCTACCCATCGATTTGGGAATTTTTAACTAGCGCATTTCTTGGCACTATGGCGATATGTGCAGGGCATCAGTCATGCCGTTGTTGTTGCGGTCTTCAGTCCAAAGACTGGTTTTATGCAGCTCTCCATGCATGCAATAGAGCTGCATGTCCTCGGGAAAAATAGACTGTAGTTTCCCCTTGCTTTCAGCCGTTCGCAGTACTAGCACGGCAAGGCTATTTTGGATGGTGTTTCAAGGCCAGATTAGTCAATCATGCAGACTGTTGTCTCTACAACTACTGGAAAGGGCTGTTGCCCGTCTTCAGGAACTGCACGTTTGTCTGGCCTCTACACGGATACCCCTTCATTGTGGTTGCACCTACAGTATGGCTATCTATATCGCTGAGGCACGCAGGCTTCCCTACCAACGGCAGGGTCCATGTTTCAGGGGGAGGGTGGGGCAATCGTGCTGATACAACACTATTTGATGCAAATGAAGAGGTAGGTCCTTCATCAGTCCTGGTAAACTACATACTACATCTCAAGAACCGCCCTACTTCGCGCATTAAGAGTGCCATCAATGAAGTATGGACCAATTATAGACTGAAGCGCCAAAGAAACTGGTACAGGCATGCGTATACAAATACAAAGATATGTAAACAGGCAGAATACGGCGCTGCGGTCGGCAGCGCCTATATAAGACGTCAAGTGTCTGGCGCAGTTGTTAGATCGGTTGCCGCTGCTACTATGGAAGGTTACCAAGATTTAAGTGAGTTTGGACCTGGTGTTATAGTCGGCGCACGACCGATGGGACACAACATCTCCAAGGTAGCGATGATTTGTAGATTTTCCTGTACGACCATTTCACGAGTGTACCATGAATATCAGGAAACCAGTAAAACATCAAATGCGGCCTAAAAAAGATCCTGCAAGAACAGGACCATGAGAATCGTTCAACATGACAGAAGTGCAACTCTTCGGAAACTGCTGCAGACTTCGGTGCTGGACCATCAAGTGTCAGTGTGCGAACCATTCATCATCGATATGAGCTTTTGGAGTCGAAAGTCCACTCGTGTACCCTTGATGACTGCACGACACAAAGCTTAACGTCTCGCCTGGGTCCGTCAATACCGACATTGGACTGTTGATGCCTGGAAACATGTTGCTGGTCAGACGAGTCTCGTTTCTAATTGTATCGAGCGGATGGACGTTATGGGTATGGAGACAGCCTCATGAAGCCATGGACCCTGCATGTCAGCAGGGGACTGTTCAAGCTGGTGGAGGCTCTGTGTAATGCTGTGAGGCGTGTGCAATTGGAGTGGTATGGGATCCCTGATATGTCTAGATACGGCTCTGGCAGGCGACACGTGCGTATCAACTGCATTAATTCATACCCATTGTGCATTCCGACGGACTTGGGCAATTCCAGCAGGACAGTGCGATGTCCCACACGTCCGGAATTGCTACAGAGTGACTCCAGGAACACTCTTCTGAGTTTAAACACTTCCGCAGGCGACCAAACTCCACAGGCATGAACGTTATTAAGTATATCTGGGATGCCTTGCAAAGTGCTGTTCAGGAAAGCTCTCCAACATCTCGCGCTCTTGCGGATTTATAGACAACCCTGCAGGATTCATGGTGTCATTTCCCTCCAGCACTGTTTCAGACATTAGCCGAGTCAGCGCCACGTCGTGTTGCGGTATTTCTGCGTGCTCACTGAGGCCCTACACGATATTAGACAGGTGTACCAGTTTCTTTGACTTTTCAGTGGATGTTGTTTCACATACCACACCATACACGACACTCCACTGAAGCTGATGTTCTATCTGCCAAAGCCAATGTGAGTTTTACGGTGAGCAGTAGCACTAGCACACATGAGGTAAGTTGATGATGGTTTGTAAACGTGACTTCCTTGGTAAACAGCACCCAACGCCTAAAGTCATAGCCTCGCCGCAGAAACCACTGACAGTACCCCGGGCGAATTTGAAAGTCATTGATATGTAGCGACACGTGGTATGAGTCATACTTATGCCTGAGAAGAATGTGCAACACCCTTGTTCGAGGGATTCCTGACAGTCTCTCTATTTGACGACAACTGGCATGACGGTTTATTGCAGCGGCCGTCAGAACAGTTATTTCTGTTGGTTCATGTGTAACTCTTTTGTCCCGGATCTGCATTCCCGGAGACATACGTTCCGTCTCGCGAAGCCTTATAACAATATTCGTGAAGGTATGGCGGTTCGGATGTCGTCTACTAGGGTAACGCTGAGCGTACAGTTGTGCCGCTCATATGCAATTTTGGTGACATTCCGCATAAATTAAGAACACGTCAACTGTTTCTTCATTTGTGAAAACCATGTCGAATGCCCAGAACGGATGGACAGCTAAATTAATATCACGTTTACAACACTGACGCCAACTATGGTGCACAGTGCACATGTGCCATTTACCTGTACGTACCTCCACACAGATCAGCCTGCTTCGTAATGTACTTTTCAAAATGGTTCAAATGGCTCTGAGCACTATGGGACTCAACTTCTGAGGTCATCAGTCCCCTAGAACTTAGAACTACTTAAACCCAACTAACCTAAGGACATCACACACGTACATGCCCGAGGCAGGATTCGAACCTGCGACCGTAGCGGTCTCGCGGTTTCAGACTGTAGTGCCTAGAACCGCTCGGCCATAACGGCCACTCTGGCCGGCTGCAATGTACTGTTCCCACACATAGCGTCGACTGCGGTCCGCTCCACTACACAACTGCAGAGGCGGCGGGTTGTAATGGGTAATGCAACGGGTCGGTGTACACTGACCGGAACTGTTCCGTAGTGTGTTCGTAGGTAAATAAAGCGCGCAAAAGGGAAACTTCTTTCGCTTGTGCCTTTTTCCCGCAATGACGCAGGGTCGGCATGGTTAATCGGTTCTGACAAGGTTAATTTATGGGATGGCCGGATGCCCTTCCTGCCGCCACCCCATACCCCCTGGGAAGGAATTAGTGTACCCCAACTGTCTGTGTCTAGTGTAATCCATGGAATAGTGCGAATGTGTTCAGATGTCTGCGAGCCGTGTAACTGAAGCGGGACCTGGGGACCAGCCCGGTATTCACCTAGTGGGATGTGGGAAACCGCCTAAAAACCACATCCAGGCTGGCCGGCACATCAGCCTCCGTCGTTAAGCCGCCGGGCGGATTCGATCTGGGGCCGACGCGCCTACCTGAGTCCAGGAAGCAGCGCATTCGCGCTCTCGGCTAACCTGGCAGGTAAAAGGGAAATATTATGTACATATCAATATTCGACGCAGGTAACTCTGTTATTATTTTCGGCCCTCGTGATGACAGTCAAAGTAGGATGACGTGCGTCAGTCAGCTCATGATTACAAGCAATGTGTGGTTCATGCTTGCATCTCGGGATGTGCAATAGCGGCGCGTTTCGTTTATTTCAAGTGTCAGAAACATGCAAGGTAGGCTGTGCCGAACCGCCCGATTAGCCATGCGGTCTAACGCACTGCTTTCCGGGCGGGAAGGCGTGCCGGTCCCTGGCACGAACCAGCCGGCGGATTAGTGTCGAGGTCCGGTGTGCCGGCCAGTCTGTGGATGGTTTTTAAGCCGATTTTCCATCTGCCTCGGCGAATGCGGGCTGTTCCAATTATTCCGCCTCAGTTACACTATGTCGGCGATTGCTGCGAAAACACTTTCTCCACTCCACCACATTATTCTACAATGCAAACATTGAGGTTCCCGGGAGGGGGGGGGGGGGGCACTGGGAATTGAACCGCTCAGTAACCCTCGCTTCGGTGTGGGGTAGCAGTGGGTGAGTGGACTGCTGTAGCCTGTTGTGGGGTTGTGAACCACTGAGGGTTAAGGCATGGACGAAACCTCTCCGTCGTTTCTAGGTCCCCAGTTTCATACAATAAAATACAATACAATAGGCTGTGCTAAGGAATAACAGTTAAGAAAAAAATTCGATACGTTGCGCCGTTTCCGATTTAATTAGTAGTTTAGCAGTGAAGTTAGCCAATCGAGCCGTACGGGCGCAAATTCAAGCGGCCCTCCAGAGATGACGTCACCAAACGTGTCCTTCGTGTGGTTTCCTAAAACAAGAGAGCGGTACAAAAACTGGACGTGGGACGCTCATAAGTATCGAAGCCGAGCAATAGGCTGAGCATTCTCGTGAGCTGTCATCTACACTTAGAAAAAAATGACATTATTGTGTCTGGTGGGCTGCTTGAATGTGGGCGCACAGCGATCTGATTCGTTAACTTCAGTGCCAATTAACTTGGAAAGAGCGCAGAAATAGTTTCTCAGCACGACCTATCCTGCAGCACCCTTACAAGCATTTCAGTCTGATTCTGGCCAACCTGTATATTTATTTTAAGACTGGCTTAATAAAAAAAATACAGAAAAGTTAAGATGGTAGTTTAAAACTACCATCTTAACTTGAGTACTAAGCACAGAACGTTCATACTAACTACCATCTTAACTTGAGTACAAAGCACAGAACGTTCATACGACCGCGTGAAACATTCAGAAAGCTCTTTCTTTCGGGTGTTGTTCAACTCGCGCATCGCATTCGCACCTACTTCGATATTGACGAACCATCAGTGGCCCCTCCCACAGTTTGTCGTTTTGTGGTAGATTCGTATTGATAACACGAGGTCTTGTGACTGATACCTCACAATAAGGGTTGGGACAATTTTAAGGAAAAACACATGGAAGCGGACCCACATATTTCGTAATTTGTTGTTTCCTGGGAAATACTTTATTGCTTAACCACAATATTATAATTACAATTTTAAAAGCCTTGTTAAAGGAATAACAACGCTCATAATCATTTAAGCTGTGTCCCGTATCACCCATGTTTCATGAAGCCAAACGATATCGTCAAAATTTGCCATATATACCCTCAGGAAACTGCTGCGTCTGGCTTTCCATCAGTAATTTGCAACCAAAAACAGATTTTTTGCGAAATCCTAAGATTTTCATAGTTCGTAGCACATACTGTTTATTACATTTGAACAGGTCCGCTGCTACAAAAACTTTTGAGCGTCGGATGCTCCTTCCTGGAATAATATGCATATATTTCACGACGAAACGCGTCTTCCTGTAAAGAATCGAGATTTGTGAGCCTCCTCTCGAGGCATCTGTTCTTCCCAGCCGCTTCTAATGACCTCGATGGCGACAGGACGTTAAATTCTAATCTTTCTCCCTTCCTTCTTCTTTCCATGTGCCGCCAATTTGGATGACTCGCCTAGATCTTCTTTCACGAATTTCTCCTTGCGGATATTTATTACTGATCGTTCGCTAAGCTCTAGAGCAGCTGCAGTTCGGTCCAGTATTTTATCCAAAAGGACGAGAGGTGCGCCTGTATTCCTCTCTCTCTCTCTCTCTCTCTCTCACTCTCTTAAAATTTCTCTCCAGGAACAGACGAGTTCACGCGACACAATGGACATATTATCTGATCGAAAGCATCGGGACACCCGTATATAATGTAGAATTGACCGCTAAATGTCAACAGAGGTGGATAGGCCAATACGAAAGGAGGTGGGGAGTACTGTATTGTCAGTATAGCAGAAGTAACAGCAGGATGTGTCGGCAGGAGAGCTCAGTTAACAACACTACTTACACAGATCGTACTGCTGCACTGAAGATCAGCACAAGCAGATTTTACACAGTCGTGATGCAGTTCCTTCTCTAAATCCTCGCACAAACGAAAAAATGGCTGACATCGAAATAAGTGTCCAAGGAATAGAAAAGCAACTGGAATGACTCAATAGAGGAAAGTCCACTGGAGCTGACGGGATACCAATTCGATTCTACACAGAGTACGCGAAAGAACTTGCCCCCCTTCTAACAGCCGTGTACCGCAAGTCTCTAGAGGAACGGAGGGTTCCAAATGATTGGAAAAGAGCACAGATAGTCCCAGTCTTCAAGAAGGGTCGTCGAGCAGATGCGCAAAACTATAGACCTATATCTCTGACGTCGATCTGTTGTAGAATTTTAGAACATGTTTTTTGCTCGAGTATCATGTCGTTTTTGGAAACCCAGAATCTACTATGTAGGAATCAACATGGATTCCGGAAACAGCGATCGTGTGAGACCCAACTCGCTTTATTTGTTCATGAGACCCAGAAAATACTAGATACAGGCTCCCAGGTAGATGCTATTTTTCTTGACTTCCGGAAGGCGTTCGATACAGTTCCGTACTGTCGCCTGATAAACAAAGTAAGAGCCTACGGAATATCAGACCAGCTGTGTGGCTGGATTGAAGAGTTTTTAGCAAACAGAACACAGCATGTTGTTATCAATGGAGAGACGTCTACAGACGTTAAAGTAACCTCTGGAGTGCCACAGGGAAGTGTTATGGGACCATTGCTTTTCACAATATATATAAATGACCTGGTAGATAGTGTCGGAAGTTCCATGCGGCTTTTCGCGGATGATGCTGTAGTATACAGAGAAGTTGCAGCATTAGAAAATTGTAGCGAAATGCAGGAAGATCTGCAGCGGATAGGCACTTGGTGCAGGGAGGGGCAACTGACCCTTAACATAGACAAATGTAATGTATTGCGAATACATAGAAAGAAGGATCCTTTATTGTATGATTATATGATAGCGGAACAAACACTGGTAGCAGTTACTTCTGTAAAATATCTGGGAGTATGCGTGCGGAACGATTTGAAGTGGAATGAGCATATAAAATTAATTGTTGGTAAGGCGGGTACCAGGTTGAGATTCATTGGGAGAGTGCTTAGAAAATGTAGTCCATCAACAAAGGAGGTGGCTTACAAAACACTCGTTCGACCTATACTTGAGTATTGCTCATCAGTGTGGGATCCGTACCAGATCGGTTTGACGGAGGATATAGAGAAGATCCAAAGAAGAGCGGCGCGTTTCGTCACAGGGTTATTTGGTAACCGTGATAGCGTTACGAAGATGTTTAATAAACTCAAGTGGCAGACTCTGCAAGAGAGGCGCTCTGCATCGCGGTGTAGCTTGCTCGCCAGGTTTCGAGAGGGTGCGTTTCTGGATGAGGTATCGAATATATTGCTTCCCCCTACTTATACCTCCCGAGGAGATCACGAATGTAAAATTAGAGAGATTAGAGCGCGCACGGAGGCTTTCAGACAGTCGTTCTTCCCGCGAACCATACGCGACTGGAACAGGAAAGGGAGGTAGTGACACTGGCACGTAAAGTGCCCTCCGCCACACACCGTTGGGTGGCTTGCGGAGTATAAATGTAGATGTAGATGTAGAACAGTAACTAGATACGTGAATTGTAAAAAACGGCGAATGGTCATAGGTAAATTAATCGTAGACATTTTTGTAACAACTTCGCTTTTTCAAATAGAACTGCTGTGATTTCTGCTGTTGATATTGTAGATGTCAAAGAGACAAATTCAACTGCGTTTCACACTCTGAAACCCGAAAAGTACCTTCGGGGCAATTAAAGTATTTACAACTTAGGATTTTTTACTATGAACACCAAACCAGCGCTGTGTTACGCGGAAGCTGGCATTATCAGGCAGAATTGTTGCGTCCGTCTGATGGGGCACTTCAGACTGAAACAGTCTAATTACAAATTCGGTATAACTGAGAAAGGTTCAGTTTAAAATAAGCTAATCACAAGATTCAAGACACGTTTTTTTCAGTACTGTAAATTTATGGATATGGTATCGACAGATTCAGTAAAACTAACTTGTTTACAATTTGTCCAAACTGTTCGCGCAGTATCTCGAGAGATAACATCTGTAGACACCCTATAAGTTCTGTAGACGAGAAATATAACACAGATTTTACAGCTTATCGAAAATTATCTTCAACGTAGGTTTACAACCAAATTTGCAACCACACAGTAATCAAGAAAACATAAAATTTTGAAACAGAAAAAATATGTACATATTGCAACTTCCTGGCAAATTAAAACTGTGTACCAGACCGAGACTCGAACCCAGCGCCTTTTGCGGGCAAGTGCTCTACCAACTTTTTTTTTTTCTTCAATTCATTTCGGTCGGTGTTGAATGTTGCGTTTGGTGTGGGCGGACGTCACATGATACCCGTTCAAGATGGTCGTTGATTCCTTTACTCAGGGTATTTTTTTTTTTTTATTGCAGAGGGCAGCTAACCCTCTGGCCGAACACGCTGAGCTACCGTGCCGGCAGCAACTGAGCTGCCCAAGCACGACTCACGGCCGGTACTCACAGCTTTACTTCCACCAGTACCTCGTCTCCTACCTTCCAAACTTCATAGAATCTCTCCTACGAGACTTGCAGAGCTAGCACTCCTGGAAGACATGATACTCCGGACACATGGCTTTGCCACAGCCTGGCGGATGTTTCCAGAATGAGATTTTCACTCTGCAGCTGAGTGTGCGCTGATATGAAACTTGAAACTGTGAGGATGGGGCGTGGAGCCGGCACCCCGACAAATGCAACGAACAGTAATGAACAAAATGAGACCAGAAAAAAAGGTTGGTAGAGCACTTGCCCGCGAAAGGCAACGGTACCGAGTTTGAGTCTCGGTCTGGTACACAGTTTTAATCTGCCAGGAAGTTTCATATCAGCGCACACTCCGCTGCAGAGTGAAAATCTCATTCTCAAAACACATATTACATGTAAACAAATCTCTGAGCACTAACATCATAGAAATAACCACGTTTATTTCAATAACGAAGCAAAAGACGAAAATTACAAATTGTGCAATATTGTTAAATTATTAATTAAATCATCTTTTGAAACTTTATGTCTCATCTGAAAACTTCGGAGACAGGAACACTGAAATGCTTCCTACTTTTTGTCAGTTCTATCCCAAATAGAAAATAGACCAATTTGAAAATTGCGTCATTTTGTATTCAAAAACATAGTTGATTCTCAAAACTGTTCATGCTAAAATTACTTTCATTATTTGTGAATCCTGACAGCGAACATAAAACAGATGGAACCTATACATAAAAAACACAAAACTGCAAAACATCTGTTTTACAGTCAGAGTGGAAAACACGCACAAATGATATTAAGTGCACCATTGTCAGCAGAATATAAGCACCATATTCTCGTAAGTAATTACCAATAGTTACCTTAAGCGTTATTCTCAATCTGTATGGTTCACATTTATCTAATTTTGGTTATGGTATTAACTTGTGTCAAAGACTTAAAACGAAGACCAGAATAACAACTCGGGCCTGAGCTGCAGGTATTACGAGCTATTTGACGAGTCAGTGAAGACGACGCACTTGGTTGTCGGGGATACACAAAAGTGGATGTGTGTAAATGGTCGCTCTATAAACTGTTGTCATCACTAATATATGTGAATGTTGTATTCAGTTGTGAAAGTGTATCAAATGGCTCAAATGGCTCTGAGCACTATGGGACTTAACATCTGAGGTCATCAGTCCCCTAGAACTTAGAACTACTTAAACCTAACTAGCCTAAGGACATCACACACATCCATGCCCGAGGCAGGATTCGAACCTGCGACCGTAGCGGTCTCGCGGTTCCAGACTGTAGTGCCTAGAACCGGTCGGTCACCCCGGTAGTTCTAAGTTCTAGGGGACTGATGACCTCAGAAGTTAAGTCCCATAGTGCTCAGAGCACCCCGGCCGGCGAAAGTGTATCAGAATCTATAATTAAACCAGTTGGTGGAAAATGACCAAGATTATTTATTTTGAGGCAGAAGTCAACTTAAACCTAGTACCCGAACCTATTTTTACTAGCTTGCACAAGAAGAAGCACCAGCCTGGGGGCCGCGCGGGGTAGCATGGCGGTCTGGTGCGCCTTGTCATGGTCCGCGCGGCTCCCCCCGTCGGAGGTTCGAGTCCCCCCTCGGGCATGGGTGTGTGTGTCGTCCTTAGCGTAAGTTAGTTTAAGTTAGATTAAATAGTGTGTAAGCTTAGGGACCGAGAGTCCCATGTTCGATTCCCGGCGGGGTCGGGGATTTTCTCTGCCTCGAGATGACTGGATGTTGTGTGTCTTTCATCATCATTTCATCCTCATTCACTGGCAAGTCGCCGTAGTGGCGTTAAAGAACTTGTGGAGCGGCGGCCGAACCACCCCGCGAGGGGTCTCCCGGCCACTGATGCCATACACTCATTATTCATTATTACCTCAGCAGTTTGGTCCCAAAAGACCTTACCACGCACACACACACACACACACACACACACACACACACACACACACCAGCCTGGGAGACATCGTCAGAACTTCAACATCGAAAAGCTAAGTACAATCAATTCAGATATGCCTTCTTCACGTTGTCCAAATTTGTATACAGGGTGATAATAATTAATGACTTCCAAACCACTGAGGAAATAACACCACTGCTCAGAATGACGTCAAACTGCAACAGAATATTATCGGAGAAGGGGGAAAACTTATGTCAGAAGAAAAATAAATGGTTACAAAATGTAGCAATAGATGGTGCTGCAAAGCATCATAATTTAACAGTGGTCGACTACAAATGACAAATGAATCATACAACAATGCCTAAGGCATACGTTTGACGTTAAATAAACTGTACTACTCAGTGTGCATGGGTGTACTGTTAGTTACGTAAGCCGGCCGGGCTGGCCGAGCGGTTCTAGGCGCTACAGTCTGGAACCTCGCGACCGCTACGGTTGCAGGTTCGAATCCTGCCTCGGGCATGGATGTGTTGAAAGGTGGCTACACTGAGCCACTGCGCCAGAGATTGCGCCAAAGAGTATTATTAAGCCGCCTCCACAGTGCTTGTCGAGAGCTCGTAGTAGTCAGTGCTTGGAGAGAACTCGTAGAAGTCAGTGCTTGTCGAGGACTCGGGGTAATCTGTGCTGAGATGTTGTAGCAGAGAGTGTTTGTTGAGATGTGCTATTATGCAGTGCTTGCTGAGATGTGATATTGGAGAGTTCTGGTTGAGATGTGATAGTAGAGAGTCGGTGTGAGATATAATGTAAGGATTAGAGTGATTTTCATCAATATAAATGAGGTAACTAACTCCGTTTCTTTTTATTTCAGTGTCCTAAATAATGCGTCATTACAGGTTCAGTCAACAAAGCATCTGGCGTGTGTTCTTGTATTAGAGTTTAATTCTGCTTTCCTTACGCAATTACAGTATTTGTAATGTTCTTTTATCACGTCAGTAAAATTGGTATTTAAAAATTCTTGTCTTGTTGAAGAAGAACCGTGCCAGATGTGCGTTGAGTCATACTTCCACATACAAAACAGTTATACTTATGCTTTGGTTTCGTAGGTTTCATAGTTGCTGGGGACTTAATTAATTAATTGTGTTAACGAAAATTTTCATTTCATTCTTTGTTGTTGTTCTTTGCAGTCAGATAGCGTAATAATACTAGTCAGGGCCAACCGTTTACGAAACAGCGTAATCGGACTTACAGCTACTAAAAACTAAAAAAATATTTTCCATCATATTTAATTAAGCCCCCATGCACGTGGCGACCGCTGCTTCGGATCGTCCTTTGGAATCTTCTGATTGTAAAAATAGTAGACCGTAGTATTGTTGTAGTAATTTGAGTTTAGTAATTGTAGTCTGTATTGCATGTGTAGATTTGGTAATTGGCATTCTTCTAATGGTATTTTTCAAAATTTATTTTTTGTTGTTGTCTTGTCTACGGGTTTGACAATTTAGTGCGATTATTTCAATTGTTCGATTGATCGTGTTTGAGGGAGACATTGCATGTAAATGGTATTGTTGGAGATAAGGAGGCATTGTGTGTAATTTTCGCACAGTGACGAGTTTTGTATGTCTTGCAAATGATTACGCGATCGATGAAAAAGGCAAAAATGATGAATAGTGAGAATGACGAAATTGTTGAAATGGCGAACTCGCCAACACAGGACAACACTATGATGAATAATGGAGTTGAAAATAATTTAATAAGTCGGGAAGACAGTCCGGAACCATTTCAAATTTTTCTCAATCAGAAAATTCACAGAATACGAGATTAACGATAGAAGATTCTGAAATAGTATCGAACACAGATAGCTTTACAGCTATGCAGAAGGAAGTTAGTTTTGCGTGAAATGTTAGGGGCGAAAAGAATTTCGAACCGGCTGATATGGAGCAGTTGATGGGTGCTATATTAAATTTGGGAGCACGAATGGAAACACAGTTTAGATCTGAATTAAAAACACAGATGGGAGCAATCAAAACTGAGATGGGAACAATTAAAACAGAGATAGGAACAATTAAAACAGAGATGGGAACTTTGGGATCTGAATTAAAAAATGATATGGAAACAATGGAAACACAGTTTAGATCTGAATTAGAAACACAGATGGAAACAATGGCAACGCGGTTAAGTTCACGAATAGGGACATGTTTCAACATGAAAGATGAATCAAACAAAGAAATTATAGAAGAAGTGCAACCAGTTTTGAATGCTCGCAATAATAGTTTAATTTCAACAGAAATTAGACAAGAGGAACAGGACAGAGAACGGGAAGAAAAAGATCGCGTGATAGTGCTAAAATATTCAGAGTTAAATTTACAATGTGCGCACGATAAGGAAGAAATATTTGAGAGAATCGAGGAATCCGTACCAAATGACAGAATAAATAATCTAACACAACAATATGAACAGTTAACTACCAAATGTGTCAATACTGAAACCCGAGTTGCGACACTTACGGAAGACGTAAATAAACAGAAAGAAAAAATAGGTGATTTAGCGGAAAGAGTTGAGGAGATATCAGATAAATTGACAAATCTTAGTTTACATGGGGACAGAGATTCGGATGATACAGCTCCATTACCATTCGCAGAAACCGAAGAGTACCAGAACATAAATAAACATGTTGAAAATCAGGGAAAATTTAATGAACGCGTTAATAGGGAAGTTGAGGCATTACGAAAGCAAGTCAAACAGATCGAAGGCGAAATAGTAGGAAAAGACGGCAAAAGAAATTTAGAATCACAGATACCAGAGGGGTTTGAAGAAAATAATTTGTTTCATTTACGGGATGCAACAAGAGAGCGCCAGGCGCGTGAATTTAACAGAATCAACATTGTGACTGGGACAGACGCGGTAGGTCTTTGTCGCCACGAGGCGAAAATTTTGACTATAAACACTTTTTGACTGTCCGGAAATTTAAGATCTTTCGTAATTCTAAGAATGAGATACATCCATGTTCATGGTTAGATCAATTTACGTACGCACTTCCGCCAGATATGCCACTAAGTCACAAACTAGAAATTATGTGCGGCTATTAAAATCCTCAGGGGATTCACTACTCTAAGTGAATATGTGCCGTAGCGAGCGTAGGGCCCCGAGCTGTAGTGGTGCTATTTCTCTTTTAGTTTTCTGTACCGCTGCCTACTCTTTTACTATTCTTTGCATCTGTCAAACCAACTCTTCGACTATCAGTCTATCTAGAGAGTAAGTAAACAATAACCGGATATGACTGTTTTACCCAAAAGTGACTTTGGAAATTACCGTTTGGACTTACTGTATCTTCATCAGCATTCATTCCTAGTTTAAACGAAATTTTACCTGTTTATCTTCGTGACAATATTACTTCTTATGTTGACGACATTCTTATTGCTAAACGTTCTTGGAGTGAGCACAACAAAATTTTGGATTCATTATTACGTATCTTTGCAAGAGTTGGCATTACAGTGAACTTAGAAAAATCTGAATTTGGTCGTTCTCAGGTGAAATTTCTCGGTCACATTATTTCTACAGAAGGTATTCTTCCTGATCCAGAGAAACTAGATGCTATTTAGTTCGCAATGACATTCTTTTTAAACGAAAATCGGTCGACAACTCCGTTTGGTTAGTTTGTATTCCTGATGAGTGGGTCAATAAATTGATTTGGTATACGCATTTCAGTTATGCACACTTTGGTCCCAGAAAATTCTTTCACAAATTACGAGAAAATTGCTACTTCAGTAATATGGAGAAACGTATTCGATCTGTTCTGGCCAAATGCAAATTATGTCAAAAGGCTAAGCCGCCAACAGTTTCTCACAGAGCACCGTTGTTTCTTATCATTCCAGCGAAATTAAAGGAGATGGCTGCAGTCGATTTGTTCGGTCCAGTGGTTCGTTCTACTAATGGTTTTGCGTACATTTTCGTAGCAGTGGAGTTGACGTCAAAATATGTGTGTTTTACACCGTTACGCAAAGCAACAGCTCGTTCAGTATCTAACGTTTTCATCAAACATTTTCTTAAAGAAGTTGGTCATGTTGATAAGGTTTTATCAGATAATGGATCACAGTTTCATTCTAAAATTTGGCTTCGTACTCTACAGCGTCGTAAAATTAAACCAATTTTCATTTCACTTTTTCACCCTCAATCTAACGCTTCAGAGAGATGGGTGAAGGAAATCAATAAATTGTGTCGTCTTTATTGTCATCAGAATCACAGAACGTGGGATCAGTATCTTCATATTTTTCAAAACATTCTGAATGAACTCCCTAATGATTCAACTTCTTTACCGCCTTTACTGATATTAAAAAACAAAGCACCGACAAATCGCATTTCTGAAATAGTTCCTTTTCCGCCTTCACGGAAACTGCGGCATTCTGAAGTTGTCAACCTGGCTCTACGAAATATTGCATCTGCGGCTGCTAGAAGAGAGAGATCAGCTAAACGTCCTGGTCGTTTAAAAATCTTGTCAGTTGGTCAGAAGGTGTTAATTAAGTCCCACCGTTTGCCTCACAAAGGAAAAGGCTTGTGTCGCAAATTTTTTCTGCTTTATAACGGTCCATATAGAATTCGCAAAATTATACATGATAACACTGTCGAAGTAGAAACTCTTAAATCTCGACGCTCTAAAGGAATACATCATATATCTAACGTAAAAATTTTTGTGGAATGATATACTTTTAAAAATTTTTTGTGGAATGACATACTTTTGAGGAACCAACAGCTAGATGTAAACATGCGGAGAGTACAAGGATACCGCGCTGTGTTTTGGCGGCGGCACATACTCAAAGCAACAGTCAAGTCTGCGCGCCGCACAAGGCAGTCGTTGACCGCAAACAATTGCTTCCTACGTCACGCGCCTACAGCTGATCGAGCGCTCAGTGCGAATGCACTGACAGCCGTAAACAAATACAAAGTTTAATTTCTCTGATTAAATTCAGTATAAAGCTATAGTGACTTGATGAATTATGTTATTAACATTCAGTATTTTTCAGGATACGGTTCTATAAAATATTTAAGAACTTCAGGTAAATTCTGTGTGTCTCCGACGTTAAGACGACTTGCTATCGAGAAATTTTCAGGAAGAATGTAATTTCGAAGAAGAAACTAATAAACTAAAAAGGTAACTATTAATTGAGTTTATTTTTCAGGTAACATATTTCCACTTAGGTACGTACTTTAGACGTAATTTGCTGCTCGCGATTACGTGATTCATACTTTGTGCTAATTTCATGTTCTATGAATTTACGTGTGAAGCGACGTGCTTGCGTACATTTGCTGATTTTTGTCAATGTTTTATTAATGAACAGGATTGTTATTTGTATATATTATGCATCGCTTGGCTGCACTGCTTTTTCACTGATGTCATATTTTTTTTAATTATGTGCCTGCTGTGCTTATTTATTTAAATTATAATTGTAACCTGATTAATTGTGCTGACTGTGATTATGTATCTAAGTTATACTTTGTGATTTATCTGCTTGCGCCTTCATGTTTACTTATTAAGATGACATATTAACATTTATTTGCTTATGCTGATATGATGCTAATGACCTGTTTGCTACTATGCGTATGGATTGCATATTTATACATTTCTGTTTGTCGTCACAACTACTCTTTAACTTGGTATATAGCAATGCTGATGTACAGTGTACGAACATAGAGTTTAGGTTACACTATGGTATAGGTTACAGATTGTTCGCTTGGCAGAGCCTTGTTGTAAGAATTGTGCTGCATCCACTTGTTGACATTCTGTTCACTACCGGCATATTTACTCGCTATTGCATGTTTTGCTTACGCTCAGTGCCTTATATTTTTAAGATAAGAAAATGAACTGCTATAATTCGACGAACGACATTAGTACAAGAAACTTCAGAGAAGTCACATGAGCTGAGGTTTTATGGAAGCTGTATAACTTTATGCTAATAGGAAGGAAGCTAACGACATGACATACCATTACTAGGTTTAGACCATTAACAATTATTACACTGCATTCTTCGTGAGCAATTGAAATAGGAAGTGACACTTGACACAAGAAATACTCCACATGTTTGCTTCTGTTTGCCATAATTCTTGAAGTGGTGTACACACTGTGAAATATTATGATCATTCACACTCCGTAATCGTACGTAATTACTGAGAGTTATTCGAACTAAGTCTATTAGAGGTCATGTATGCATTTCTTTTGTTTATAATTCATAATGAGTAGATGATTTGGGTCAGATGGATTACACAGAGGTTGTGTGTTGACAATGTGTCTTCGGATTGTATGGGATGATGAGGTTTGCATTAGGACTTTATCTGTACTTGTTCGAGGAGACTGACTAGAGAAAAGAGTTGTTATGGAAGTGAAATGATATTGGCAATAAGGTTGATATGTATCGACGTATTAAAGAGGTATTATTGAGGTATTGAGATTATGTGAAGTTGATGATTATTGGAGTTTTTGTGGACAAGAGGTAAGGTAAATGCTATTAATGATAAGGTTTATATGTATCGATGTAAGAGGTATTATTGAAGTATTGAGATTATGTGATGCTGATGATTATTGGAGTTTTGGTGTATAAGAAGTAAAGTAAGTGAGGAGCATATTTTTTTTGTTGGTCTTATGGAACAAGGAGGATGAAGATAGCAGACTAGAACACTAAAGTAGAAGGAAGATAGTCTATACACACACTTTGTTAAATCACTAAGCGGTATATACTTTTTTTGAAGAGAGGAAGTATTTGCATATCTTGGCTCACTGACAGTTGTTCAACAACAGTACATTTGATCTGGCTTGGCAAACATTGGTCTTGACATGATGACTATGACGTTGACTTAACTATTATTGACTGTTATACATTGCTGCCACTACTACTTGATACACATGATGAACATCAGATTTTGACAGAATTACATTTACACAGTTACCACTATTCAATTACACAGTAGTACTTAATGTGGATGAAAGATGAATGAGTGTGTTTTCCTTTCCTATTCCTACCCACCTATTTCCTAAATATTATTTTATTTGTTTGTTGTGGCTTGCACTGACACCCATAAATATTATAGGTTTACTGATATTTGAGTATTTGTAATAGTTAATATGACAATTACCTGATATCATTTGTGTGTTTATTAGAATTTATATGTCTAGTGTGTAAAAGCATTTGTATGTGTATTCAAACTATTGTTCATGCCTGAACTGTCTGATTAGTGATGGTAAATATTATGAACTGTTACCTGCACTTTTTCAACATAATGTGTGACACTTAGGAATGATTAATTTCTGCTGATGAACTGTGTGATCAGTGATAGTGAATATTATGGACTGTTACTTGTACTTTTTCTACATGATTGGTGCCACTAGGACATGTTTAATTTGTGCTTATATACTCTGATGAACAGTGTGATCAGTGATAATGAATATTATGGACTGCTCTCTGGACCTATTCAGCATTGCTGAGTGCCACTAATGGAACTGATTCTACTGAAATAATGTCACTTGTTGCTGTCTGCACCTGCTCAACATTACTGGGTGCACAGATGAAGCTACTTCTATGGAAATGATGTCACTTGCCGGTGTCTGCACCTACTCAACATTGCTGGGTGCCACTAATGGAACTGCTTCTACTGAAATGAAGTCACTTGTTGGTGTCTGCACCTACTCAACATTACTGGGTGCACAGATGAAGCTACTTCTATGGAAATGATGTCACTTGCCGGTGTCTGCACCTACTCAACATTGCTGGGTGCCACTGATGGACTGCTTCTACTGAACTAACGTGACTTGTTGCTGTGTGTACCTCTTCAACTTTACTGGGTGCCACAGATGGAACTGCTTCTACTGAAATGATGTCACTTGTTGGTGTCTGCACCTGCTCAACATTGCTGGGTGCAACTGATGGACTGCTTCTACTGAAATGATGTCACTTGTTGGTGTCTGCACCTGCTCAACATTGCTGGGTGCAACTGATGGACTGCTTCTACTGAAATGATGTCACTTGTTGGTGTCTGCACCTGCTCAACATTGCTGGGTGCAACTGATGGACTGCTTCTACTGAAATGATGTCACTTGTTGGTGTCTGCACCTGCTCAACATTGCTGGGTGCAACTGATGGACTGCTTCTACTGAAATGATGTCACTTGTTGGTGTCAGCACCTGCTCTCAACATTGCTGGGTGCAACTGATGGACTGTTTCTGCTGAAATGATGTCACTTGTTGGTGTTTGCACCTGTTGACCATTGCTGGGCTGGAATTATCAACTATTTGTATTTTTTTTTTTTTTTGAACAATTAAGAGTATTTTATGTGAACATTTGTATAAACTGAATTTTTGTGTATTGTGCAAACTATTATGTAAAGCCACATGTATGAAAAGAATTTGTATTGCCTACTGTATTTTATATATTAGGTTATTGAAAGGTCAGTGCAAAGCCAAAATTTTAACTAATTATGTGATATTTAGGTATTAATATTATCTTTTATTTTTGTCTGTATTTTTGTGGACGAATTTGGTGGTATTTTCACCACCAATGCTGGCAAAAAATACCATCAAATTCTGGCCTGTGGAGGAGGGGCATATGAAAGGTGGCTACACCGAGCCACTGCGCCAGAGATTGCGCCAAAGAGTATTATTAAACCGCCTCCACAGTGCTTGTCGAGAGCTCGTAGTAGTCAGTGCTTGGAGAGAACTCGTAGAAGTCAGTGCTTGTCGAGAGCTCGTAGTAGTCAGTGCCTGTCGAGGACTCGGGGTAGTCTGTGCTGAGATGTTGTAGCAGAGAGTGTTTGTTGAGATGTGCTATTAGGCAGTGCTTGCTGAGATGTGATATTGGAGAGTTCTGGTTGAGATGTGATAGTAGAGAGTCGGTGTGAGATATAATGTAAGGATTAGAGTGATTTTCATCAATATAAATGAGGTAACTAACTCCGTTTCTTTTTATTTCAGTGTCCTAAATAATGCGTCATTACAGGTTCAGTCAACAAAGCATCTGGCGTGTGTTCTTGTATTAGAGTTTAATTCTGCTTTCCTTACGCAATTATAGTATTTGTAATTTTCTTTTATCACGTCAGTAAAATTGGTATTTAAAAATTCTTGTCTTGTTGAAGAAGAACCGTGCCAGATGTGCGTTGAGTCATACATCCACATACAGAACAGTTATACTTATGCCTTGGTTTCGTAGGTTTCATAGTTGCTGGAGACTTAATTAATTAATTATGTTAACGAAAATTTTCATTTCATTCTTTGTTGTTGTTCTTTGCAGTCAGATAGCGTAATAATACTAGTCAGGGCCAACCGTTTACGAAACAGCGTAATCGGACTTACAGCTACTAAAAACTAAAAAAATATTTTCAATCATATTTAATTAAGCCCCCATGCAGTGTGTGATGTCCTTAGGTTAGTTAGGATTAAGTTGTTCTAAGTTCTAGGGGACTGATGACCTCAGAAGTTAAGTCCCATAGTGCTCAGAGCCTTTTGAGCCAATTTAGTTATATAAGCCCATCCAACACGGCAAGGTCGTATCACATCGGATGGGAAAAATCGGTTTTTAACTGTCCTCAGGCTAAAAACAGCATAAAAAACATCACTCACATCGGTTTTTATTTGTCTTGAAATCAAAAACCGCATAATAAGCATCAGTCAAAATCAAATGGCTCTGAGCACTATGGGACTTAACATCTATGGTCATTAGTCCCCTAGAACTTAGAACTACTTAAACCTGACTAACCTAAGGACATCACACAACACCCAGTCATCACGAGGCAGAGAAAATCCCTGACCCCGCCGGCAATCGAACCCGGGCGTGGGAAGCTAGAACGCTACCGCACGACCACGAGCTGCGGACAGTCAAAATCAAATCGGACTATTAATTTTCGTGTGACTGGCGCAAAACATGTTCAATATGCTGTCCACTGTTTTCTGCAACAAGTTGAAATCGAGAAACAGTATGTTCCACAACTGATCGAAATGTTTCCGGGCAACATTCAGAATGTGTTGCGCAATGCACGCCTTCAATGGAGCTAAGTTTGCAATCGAAACACTTAACACAACATCTTTTAGATAGCCCCACAGCCAGAAGTCACACGGATTAAGAAGAGCTGACCGGGACAGCCAGGCTGTAGGGAAAGGGCGACTGATAATTTTAGTATTTCCGAAATGGCGCTTCAGCACCTGCTTAACTGGATTTACAATGTGCGGACGTGCGCTATCTTGCATAAAAATGATCCAATCCAAACATCCACGCTGTTGGATAGCTGGAGCAAAAGACACACATAGCAAACAAAATGGAAATCAGCGTATGGCATTGTTGGATGGGAGGCCCCAATCGGGGGAGTTCGGCCGCTGTATTACAAGTCCTTTTTAGTTGGCGCCGCTTCGGCGACTTGCGAGTCAATGATGAGCGACACACAACACCCAGTCCCCTGCCGGAAATCGAACCGAACCCCCCTGCTGCGTTACGGAGGCGGACGACACTCACAGCGCTTACCAGTGACGGTACAGGTAACAGGATTGGAAGCACCTGTCTCTTGGAAAAAGTATGACCCTGTAATAAGTGATGCCGTAAACCCGCACCGCACAATGACGTATTCAGGATGAAGTGGTACTGGTTGATTTGCATGTGGTTTTTCCGTTCCCATATCGAGAATTCTGTGTATTGACATGTCCTGTCCACAAAATCTTCCACGGCCAATCATTGTCCACTTCCATCCGAGCAAGAAATTCTAAAACAAAGGTCTCTCTTGCTGGCAGGTCAGCAGGAAGCAACTCGTGCACATGGGTAATTTTGAATGGATAGCAAAGAAGGATGTTTCGTAGGATTTTACGCACCGTGCTCACGGGTATGTCCAATGCTCGGGCAATTCTCCATGCACTACACGTTTGCACACCACCACTCGTCTCCTCCTGCAGTGCTGTGGTCACTGTTTCCACTGACGTCGAATCAATTTGTTTCCTCCACTGTGACATGTCCTCTGGCATTGCTGTAAGAAGCACTCTACTAATTACTTCAATTACTCCACTGATTCTTTTACTTTATGTACTCTTTCACCTGGATGTGTTCGGAGACTATTTTCAGGATAATCTGACCCCTAAAGAACTACTCACCATACAACTTATCAAATACAGCATCTCCCAAACGAAGAAGGTAAGAATTTCCGGTCAGAGAAAGAAAATAGAGGGGTTAAGTGGGTAAGGCTGCAATCTGTATTTTTGCCAGATTTCCTACCTCCCACTTATTACATTATGCACTCTTGTCAGATTTCTCCCTCATCCTTCTGACGCAGGCTAAGATCTCTGTCTAAAAATGGCTGGAAATAAAAAATTGGCAGTAAATTCGAAATAGACCAATTGCCTTATGTATAAAATAGCTGGAAGTTCAAAAACTGGTGGAAATTTTTAAAAAATATAGAGTTTTCTCCACACTTATGACGTCAAAACTAAGAGTCCAGTTAAAATGGCACGAAATGTAAAAAAAAATCTTGTTGGTGTGAAATTCAAACAAGTTCAAGATGGAGATCCAAGATGGCGATCTGAGGATATGGGTACAGCCAGAATGGTTGTCAGATCTTCTAAGTTTTCCCCAGGCCTGTGATGTCAGAATCCAATCAGTGATCTGAGAATAGTGGTACAGGCTGCATGGTTGCCAGATCGTTTGTGCTATATTTAAAATGGTGTGAAATTCAAATCCACTGGTTTTCCTAGGGTGTTACAGATCACTTACCATAAGTTTAAGAACAGTGCAGCCTGCATGTTTAAACAGTTCCCCCACCCCTCTGATACAATGGTTTAAAAATTTACTCTTCCCTGGTTACCTTAAGTTTGAAAGCCAAGAGCTGACTTTCTCTCAGTTTAAGTTTGCTTATGCTATGCTCATATGTAATGTTTCAACATTTGCTACAATAAGACAGGAACAATTATGTATTTATGTGGGAGAGTCTCCATGAAGTTCACCACCAGTAAAGTCCTGCACTGCATCATGCTGTGCTAGCTTGGCTCACCCATGCTGCTGCCAAAGAGGGCCACCACTGCCATGCTGTGCTGGCCAATACAGTACCCCACCATGTGACATCACATTGATAGCCACTGTGGTCTACAGTCCACCCCCCCCCCCATCCCCCCTCAACCACTAAGATGCTAACCACTCGTACACTCCTGATACTATGTGATAGCGATCAGTCGCATGTAGTGATGCATCACACAAATTTTTATACGTGGGATTTTAGTGTCTCACAGGTCTCCCTGGAGGCTGGAGCCTGTGCAGATGTGTCAGAGCATGCAGAATATTCGTGGTTTTCCACATTCAATTTATAGATGACATGTTTTCAGTAGGCCAATGGCCTTGCTGCAGCAGTAACACCGGTACCCATCAGATCGCCAAAAAAGACCCTTGTGAGGCAAATTGAGTAGTTAGTTGACTGAGACGTAGTGGCTCCAGTCACGAAAACTGACAACAGCCAGGAGAGCATTGTGCTGACCACATGCCCCGCCATATCTCCATTCAATGACGTCTGTCAACTGAGGATCACAAGAGAGTTGGTTTCTACCATTGGGCCTTCTGAGGTCTGTTCAGATGGAGTATTTTCGGCAGCATGAAACTCCATATTGTAGGTGCAAACTTGTCTTTCCCCTGCATGTAGAAACCTATTATTCACTCACAAAGAAAAGCACTTAGGCATGCTATTTATCGTCTACAGGCCTATTTATAGATGTCCTACATTCCTCATGAAATTTTACCCAGTAGGAATGTGGATATATTCTTTTTAGTGTTAGAGTTTTAGAGTATCAAGTTACACTACACATTTACATTATGGATAAATTGGGGCGCAATCAACCTAAGACAATTTATCAAATAATAAATGAATATCACAAATCCTCTGATGTGCTAATCAAAAAATACATTGATTCAAAACTGGTAGAACTCTATCAGCGAATAAAGAAACTTGAAAATGATAATCATCCATCAATAGCTTTCCTATTAGATCATCTCCCACCTACAAGTGAGTAAAGATGCATACAGTTGTTGCAGGTCGCTTAGTTGTGGTTCCACACATTCGAATAGTAGCCCACACAATCTTTTATCCTACCAAAGATTCAAACAGAAGGTCCTCAGAGCATTTCATTTCAGAAATAGTGCGTATATCGCTGATAAGTACTGATTTCAGTAAACAATCTGTGACAGAAGAGTTAACATCGCCGCCATAGACTGCCAACCTGCATGGCCACCATCCTTTAAGTATTGGCAATGTGCTTGCACATATATGTGTGTGTGTGTAGAGCGTGTATGTTCATGGTTTAACTCGTTTCATTTTTATTTCAAGTTGTTGTTTTGGAGTGTCCTCTGACGAAGCTGCCTCAACTGGAGTACCTATCCATATTCAAGCGGAAGTAAGTATGCGACTTGTGACTTTTGGACACCCACATTATTGTGGCACTAATATGGTATTATCCCCTACAGAGTGGGGTCAGTTGTGTGATGACTCAACTGCATTTGTAGGCGTGTTTGCTCGAAATAGTCAAATACCTACAACGTTATTAGACGATCAAAAGATCAGTCCACACGATTTTCCACGAACAGTTGCACTTTTAAAGAAACAGAATCGACTCACATGCAGGAACAGAGCTTCAAGAACTTAAAGTATACCATACAGTGTGCACTCAACCAGAGTCTGAGCTGGCAGCTACATGCTTATACCTTCTATGAATATTTAAGCACCAGTTTACTAGAACAATCACAGCATGCTCAAAATCATGTGGAGGAAGATGTAACCCAATATTTCGATGCAATAGAACATCAATACAAGCAACTATAAAAGAGTTTTCAACACTTTAAGTAAGCATAGTACTGCAACTTACTTGAGAATGTATTTACACCCAGCTATATGTGAAAATGTGTGTGTACATGACATCTGTGTTCTTTTTTCCCACTTTCTAAAACTCCACATATGGTAGTGCAGTCATGTAGTCTTCACCTTGAGCAGGTGGATCAAACATACATATCACGAAGACTTTGTGGTAACTGACAGGTGTGAAAATGCTTTGCAAAAACAGAATAACAATGGATTACTACTGCTGAACAGCGTTAGATCGATAATGTTGGTCTATCTGATTGCAGCAAGACAAACATTCTAATGTTTCAGCTACAGACAGTGTTCACTTCAGGAATATAAATTTTTTTTCTAAAACAGTATTACAGTCCAAATAATAACTACTTCAAGAGATACTTTCAGGGTTTGGTCTATCTGATTGCAGCAAGAGAAACATTCTAATGTTTCAGCTACAGACAGTATTCACTTCGGGAATATAATTTTTTTTTTTTCTAAAACAGTATTACAGTCCAAATAATAACTACTTCAAGAGATACTTTCAAGGTTTGGTGGTACAGCCCACAAGACTTTCACAGAAAGTGATGATGCCGCACCACTTGAGTGAGTAAAAGCGAATACCACGTTTTTATTTCATGATGTGGCGGTATAAAATCAAGATCAAATATGAAAATACTTGTGCTTTGGCTGGCATAGAGGGGCTGACGTCTTCTACCTAAGTCAGATATATTCCAGGGTACAGAAGAACTGATAGTGGTAACAGAGAATTTGAAGAACACTGGTTTACTGAATCTAATGTTCTTAAAAACTACAAAACTCGATGGTTGTTCACCAAAATGTTTATGAATATATGGTCTAATAAGATGTATGATAAAGTGAATAAGAAATCCAGTAAATATGGTTAAAATGGTCCAGAAGTTCCAAATATAAAAACATTATTAAACCTGCATTAAAGGGTATACTTGGCAATGACATTATCAACATTTAGACTAAGAAAATTAACACCTGATTTCCCCTGTTCATCTACTACGGTGATACAAATGAAATAGTTCAGCATTGGCTGAGGCTCAGAATACAATAAAATACAATGAAATCACTTTAATAATTTCAAGGCTCGGAGAAAGACTTCTCATTAAATAATTGATGAGGCAGTAATTCAAGAGCTCCATAACTCAGTGTGCAAGACAGTCCTATGTAAGCGGATTATAATTCAAGACTTGGACAACTTAAGGTATGTGGATCTTATACAGGGTGTTACAAAAAGGTACGGCCTAACTTTCAGGAAATATTCCTCACACACAAATAAAGAAAAGATGTTATGTGGACGTGTGTCCGGAAACGCTTAATTTCCATGTTAGAGCTCATTTTAGTTTGGTTCTTCCACCTACTCTCAATGGAGCACGTTATCATGATTTCATATGGGATACTCTACCTGTGCTGCTAGAACATGTGCCTTTACAAGTACGACGCAACATGTGGTTCATGCACGATGGAGCTCCTGCACATTTCAGTCGAAGTGTTCGTACGCCTCTCAACAACAGATTCGGTGACCGATGGATTGGTAGAGGCGGACCAATTCCATGGCCTCCACGCTCTCCTGACCTCAACCCTCTTGGCTTTCATTTATGGGGGCATTTGAAAGCTCTTGTCTACGTAACCTCGGTACCAAATGTAGAGACTCTTCGTGCTCGTATTGTGGACGGCTGTGATACAATACGCCATTCTCCAGGGCTGCATCAGCGCGTCAGGGATTCCATGCGACAGAGGGTGGATGCATGTATCCTCGCTAACGGAAGACATTTTGAACATTACCTGTAACAAAGTGTTTGAAGTCACGCTGGTACGTTCTGTTGATGTGTGTTTCCATTCCTGGTTAATGTGATCTGAAGAGAAGTAATAAAATGAGCTCTAACATGGAAAGTAAGCGTTTCAGGACTCATGTCCACGTAACATATTTTCTTTCTTTGTGTGTGAGGAATGTTTCCTGAAAGTTTGGCCGTACCTTTTTGTAACACCCTGTATATATGAAACAATATACACAGGAAAATAAAAGTTTTCAAATATATTTTAATGGTCACTGAAATGTATTCCAAATTTTTCTGGGCCTTACCTGTGAAAACGAAGACAGGGCAGCAGTTGCATAGGGGTTTGATCAGCTGCTGTGGACAAGAACCAGTCGCATCCCAGATAGTCTTCAAAAAGATCATGATGGCTAGTTTTGTAACAAATATTTCAAGACAGTAAAGGAACGGAGAGGAATATACCACAAATCGACAGTCTCTTAGATGAAGACAAGTATCGTGAGATGTTTGAACCAAATGATAAAAGCATGAATATGGATGGATTTCAATTTAACCAGTTTTTATAAGTGGACTAATATTCTCGAACAAACAATTGACTTGTGTAACTAAATCACGCACCAAGCAATAAAAATGAGATCAATTGTAGTTTGTGATAGTGAGCTTCTAAATACTGTGTGCAGTCATATTAACATGGTAGTGCATGAAAATACAAATTTAATGATGGTGATTTAGTACATATTTTCAAGCACAAGACAGCATTTGAGAAAGTCTCCCTACTAAACGAATCAGTGGATATATTATTGGTCACCACAATTCATGTCGAATGCAACACTACAACAGCCTGATTTCTTTGTGACAAACTGATTCACACCATCTACAAATTCTTCCTTACAATCAGCCCAGTATATAAAATTGTAGAGATGCCAAGCAATGCCATTTACCTCCCAGTGACCTCTCGAGTTGAAGATTGCGAATCAAAACGATCATCTAGTCCACTTTCGCAGTGAAGAAATCATAATACAGCTACATTTGAAGTATGGAGGGTGTGTAGTATAAAATCAACACACACAGGCAATAACACGTCACTTTACAACCAAAACGCCATGTTTTAAACATTTTTGGAAGATGACTATCAACAGCCATCAAGTAATGCATAAAATGCATGTTTGACAATCAGCTGCTTTTATTTTAAACCCAAATATCAGCCGGTTTTATGCATGAACCATCTTCACAGTTAAGGGTTAAAATGGTTTAAGCCACCACATTACATTTGTCATTTCTTATATAATGTGTAGAGTATGTCATGAATATCAGTGTACGACACAGGACTTTTAGAAGTACTCATTTGAGTACTGCTCTGTATACAAATGTATTGTGGTGGCTTAAACCATTTTAACCCTTGACTGTGGAGATGGTTCATGACTGAAACTGGATGATATTTGGGTTTAAAATAAAAGCAACTGATGGTCAAACCTCAATTTTATACAAAAGACCACGTGTTAACACTAAGGAACCATCAGTTTCTTAATTCGTTGGACTCAAAACGACGCAAGAACAACATCATGACTCAACACTTGGCTCTAGTTGAATATGATGCATAAATACTACCTCAAGAATACTTCCAGCAAATACCTTTTTCTTCAGTGACATTCGAGAACAGTGACCTGATGCAGGTTGTGATCCAGCACCAAAATGTTTTGGCCATTCCAAGCAACGGTTTCCTATATTTGGAAGTCATACAGCGAAATCTCATCTTACACAGGAATAGGATGTAAGATGAATGGTGTTGAAACTGATCACATTAATATTATGGGTTCCAGATCAACCTTAAAAGCATATGTTTCAGCATCGAGGTTCGACTTGAATGGTTTAAAAATGCAGGATGGTTCATGAAAAAACTTGCATCAGCAGAAGAATACAAATGGTTTAGTGCATACTTACCTCTGAAAATGTTGATGGGGCCCTCTGAAGATATGATGCACATTTTAGTTCATGTTAAACAGGAGCTTGTTTTAGTATGAAGTGGAATGGATGGCACTGCATATATCCAAGGAGTAGGTATCAGTATAGAGAAAAAACAAGACTGTGCTTGAGAAATTAGAAAATACGGCATGACGCTGTAAGAGATGAAGAACATTTAAAAACTTTTAAAAATAATTTCCCCTGGTATACAGTTGCCTTTAAATTTCAGATCATCTGAGCTGTTTGAATGTCTTCTAGTTCCAATAATCATGGGCTACTAAAACGTCAGTTCAATTAGAAACACCACGATCTCTTACACTTGCTTTTCAAACCAATAGCAAAGTGAACCTGAAGCGTGATTTAAATGAACTCAACAATTGTAATTTGACAAATTCAAAAGTATACCTTAATTCTGAGTTCTAGACACATGACAACGTTGGGTTGGGCTGCGTTGGGGGAAGAGACCAAACAATGACGTCATCGGTCTCATCGGATTAGCGAAGGACGGGGAAGGAAATCGGCCATGCCCTTTCAAAGGAACCATCCCGGCATTTGCCTGGAGCGATTTAGGGAAATCATGGGAAACCTAAATCAGGACGGCCGGACGCGGGATTGAAACGTCGTCCTCCCGAATGCGAGTCTACATCTACATCTACGTGATTACTCTGCTATTCACAATAAAGTGCCTGGCAGAGGGTTCAATGAACCACCTTCAAGCTGTCACTCTACCGTTCCACTCTCGAACGGCACGCGGGAAAAACGAGTACTTAAATTTTTCTGTGCGAGCCCGGATTTCTTTTATTTTATTGTGATGGTCATTTCTCCCTATGTAGGTGGGTGCCAATAGAATGTTTTCGCAATCGGAGGAGAAAACTGGTGATTGAAATTTTATGAGACGATCCCGTCGCAACGAAAAACGCCTTTGTTTAAATGATTGCCACTCCAATTCACGTATCATGTATGTGACACTATCTCCCCTATTTCGCGCTAATAGAAAACGAGCTACCCTTCTTTGTACTTGTCATCCGTCAGTCCCACCTGATGCGGATCCCATACCGCACAGCAAAACTCCAGAATAGGGCGCACAAGCGTGGTGTAAGCAGTCTCTTTAGTAGACCTGTTGCACCTTCTAAGTGTTATGCCAATGAATCGCAGTGTGCTAACCACTGCACCACCTCGCTTGGTCATGACAGCGTATAGCAACGTTGCTCTAATAATGTACAGAGCCTGCTGTTTGATATGTATGCACTGTTTCATCCAGCAGACTACGACAGTGAAGAGAATGATGGGTGTCTGCTCAGTCCAAATGAACTTAAGAAGTTTGCTCCAGTTATCATTATAGATCGCTCAAAACACAACGAGAGTGTGAAGACTGGATTGACTGACGTCCGTGTTGTATTCCAAACTTTTCAAAACTTCCCAGTGCACACAGCAGCTTTCACATTAATACTGCATGATCACATCGTTAACTATAGCCTATTTACCAGAATTCTGCAGAGACATGTATAAAATAATAAGTGTTGTTTAACAACTAAACCATTTCAAGATGGCACCTAAGGCTGCAAACATTATAATTGATGTCCAAGGCTTCTTTAATGAAAATGGACATTTCGTATTTAAAGACGTCGTCTTCATCACCTTCATGACCATTGGAAGAGTTAACACGACATTCTTTACGATAGTCGCTCAAAGAAAGTCTTTCAGACGCATTAAATGCATCCAGACGTGTAGAAATGCGTTATGGTTAAGTTGAAATTATCATGAAGTTCAATGGATCATGATGATTTTTGAATATATGGTAACATTACTTCTAAATATCGATCATACTGACTCGATTGTTTACGTGAAAGGTAGTGACAAATCATTATGGATATGTGATATTTACAAGAATGCCACTGTTGGAAATCTGAAAACAAATGGATGTCCACCGCTACATCTCCTTAGGCTGAAGAATAAGAAGATAAACAGTTATTTTGTGTGTGCATTAGACAATGTAAAACTACTATTAACCTGGATTACAAATAAATGATTTAGAACGATCCATCACGTATTCTAATTTTATAAACGCGCCCAGGGAGTTCTCACATCACAGGATTTGCAGCGATATGCGTCCATCCCTGCTGAAAGCTACATTGATTCTGGATAACATTTACTCCCCACTTCCCTCAGCCTCGCCTATAAAAGAAAGGCGAACAGGCCATATTTCACTCCAGCCAGTAGTTAATAGCACCATGTGTGTCATTAACATCAGTAGTAGCATTATCATTAATAGAGTTGCAGGATAAGCAGTGGCAGTTGCAGTGGCAGAAGGCATCCTCGTTTCAAGATTAGGTTAGATTATATTCAGTTTACGTTCCATAGATCCAAAAAAATGAGATGCTTCTCATGGGTGTGAAACATGTCAGAAAGTATAACTTAAAAAGATAAAACATTTGAATATTATTATGCACTATTAATAAATTTATCATACACAAAATACCTGATGTTAACTGTTATGGCCAAGTGCTGTCAAAATTGAAATCCAACAGACATTTTTACTTAAGCTGGCTTAACATTCTCTGTTAAGATATTCATCTATAGAGTAAAGGAGTTGCCTATCAAAAAGTCTTTAAAACTCTGTTTAAACTGTGCTTTATCTGAATCCAAGTTTTTAATGGTTGCTGGCAATTTATTGAAAATGTGTGTTCCTGAATATTGGACCCCTTTTTAGGACCAAGGTAAGCGATTTTATGTCTCTGCATAGATTGTTCTTATTCCTAGTATTGATACTATGTATTGAGCTATTGGTTGGAAACAGAGATATATTACTTGCAGCACATTTCTTTAAGGAATAAATACACTGAGGAGCAGTGGTTAGAATATGAAGTTACTTGAACAGGTTTCTACATGATGTTCTTGAATTTACACTACAAATGATTCTTATCAAACGCTTTTGCATTCTAAAACTGTTGCTCAGTTTGATGAGTTACTCGAGAATATGATCCCATATGCCATAACACAATGAACATAAGCAAAGTATGCAAGTTTTTTATAATTATATCTCCTACAACTGACATCATTCTCACAGTAAATACAGACTTGTTTAGACGCTTAGGCAATTCTGTGGTATGCCCTTCCCAACTGAATTTATTATCGAGCTATAATCCAAGAAATTTAACACTGTAAACTTGTGCATGTCTTCATAAGTTATACACATGCTGGAAGGAAATCTCTTACAGATAGTTGACTTGCTACTTATTGCAATGTTTGTATCATCTGCAAACAAAGCAAACTTGGCATCTGGCAATGTAATAGACGAGAGGTCATTAATGAACACAAGAAAATGCAATGGACCCAAAATGGAACCTTGAGGAACACCACATGTAATTACTTCCCAAATAGATGAAGATTGACTGCTTACTGCAAAGGTATTTTGCTACGACACTCTTTGGTTCATGTTAGCAGCATTGCCAGTGACACCATAATATCCTAACTTACTTGAGAGAATGCTGTGGTTCACATAGCCAAAGGCTTTTGACAGGTCACAGAAAATGCCAGTAGCCTCTAATTTATTATCTAATGAATTAAGTACATTCTCACTGTGAGTGTAAATAGTTCTCTCTATGTCAGATCCTTTAAGAAATCCAAACTGTGACTTGGACAATATATCATTTGCAGTCAGACGCTTAAGGAGACGCTTGAACACAAACTTTTCAAATATTTTTGATAAAACTGGCAGAACTGAAATTGGTTGATAGTTTGATGGTATCTCTTTATCCCCCTTCTTTAAAGAGGCTTAACTTCAGTATATTTTAACCAGTCTTGAAATGTTCCGGTGATAAGAAATTGATTATCCAAATAACTTAAGGGGGAGGGTGAGAATGTATTTGTATAAGTTTTCTATACCTATAAACTTTTGTTATTGTTTCAGGACTATTTAATTATGATGATGATTATACAGCAACCTCTGTAGATTTTACACATCATCTCAAAATGTTCGGAAATTCCCGTTACACATTCTAGGACTTGTAGAAGCGATTGACTACATAATATTTTGACTAGGAACCCATGCCCGAAGATGTACCATTTCCGTTCTAAGATGGTCGCACTTCTGATGTTTAACTCATCCACTTCTGCTTGAGGAATTGAATTAGGCATCGCGCGGACAATTATTAGCTATCAATCTGAAAGGAAGCACAACAAAACAGCCATTTATATCTTCAGCACATTTATTTGTATCAACACTTAAACATTACATATTTCAGGATACTATATGTACATTCAGATCTACGGGCGGGGACTACTCAAGAGGACGTTGTTATCAGGAGAAAGAAAACTGGCATTCTACGGATCGGAGCATGGAATGTCAGATCCCTTAATCGGACAGGTAGGTTAGAAAATTTAAAAAGGGAAATGGATAGGTTAAAGTTAGATATAGTGGGAATTAGTGGAGTTCAGTGGCAGGAGAGACGTTTGGTCAGGTGAATACAGGGTTATAAATACTAATTAAAATAAGGGTAATGCAGGAGTAGGTTTAATAATCAATAAAAAAGTAGGAGTGCGGGTAAGCTACTACAAACAGCATAGTGAACGCATTATTGTCGCCAAGATAGACACGAAGCCCACACCTACTACAGTAGTACAAGTTTATATGCCAACTAGCTCTGCAAATGATGAATAAATTGATGAAATGTATGATGAGATAAAAGAAATTATTCAGGTAGTGAAGGGAGACGAAAATTTAATAGTCGTGGGTGACTGGAATTCGAGAGTAGGAAAAGGGAGAGAAGGAAACATAGTAGGTGAATATGGATTGAGGGAAAGAAATGAAAGAGGGAGCTGTCTGGTAGAATTTTGCACAGAGCATAACTTAATCATAGCTAATACTTGGTTCAAGTATCATAAAAGAAGGTTGTACACATGGAGGAATCCTGGAAATACTAGAAGGTATCAGATAGATTATATAATGGTAAGACAGAGATTTAGGAACCAGGTATTAAATTGAAAGACATTTTCAGGGGCAGATGTGGACTCTGACCACAATCTATTGGTTATAAACTGTAGATTAAAACTGAAGAAACAGCAGAAAGGTGGGAATTTAAGGAGATGGGACCTGGACAAACTGGTTAAACCAGAGGTTGTACCACGTTTCAGGGAGAGCATAATGGAACAATTGACAGGAATGGGGGAAAGAAATACAGTAGAAGAAGAATGGGTAGCTTTGACGGATGAAATACTGAAGGCAGCAGAGGATCAAATAGGTAAAAAGACGAGGGCTAGTAGAAACCCTTGGGTAACAGAAGAAATATTGAAATTAATTGCTGAAAGGAGAAAATATAAAAATGCAGTAAATGAAGCAGGCAAAAAGGAATACAAACGTCTCAAAAATGATATCGACAGGAAGTGCAAAATGGCTAAGCAGGGATGGCTAGGGGACAAATGTAAGGATGTAGAGGCTTATCTCACTAGGAGTAAGATAGATACTGCCTATAGGAAAATTAAAGAGACCTTTGGAGAAAAGAGAACCACTTGTAAGAATATCAAGAGCTCAGATGGAAATCCAGTTCTAAGCAAAGAAAGAAAAGCAGAATGGTGGAAGGAGTATATAGAGGGTCTATACAAGGGCGATGTTCTTGAGGACAATATTTTGGAAATGGAAGAGAATGTAGATGAAGACGAAATGGGAGATACAATACTGCGTGAAGAGTTTGACAGAGCACTGAAAGACCTGAATCGAAACAAGGCCCCTGGGAGTAGACAACATTCCATTAGAACTACTGACGACCTTGGGAGAGCCAGTCCTGACAAAACTCTACCATCTGGTGAGGAAGATGTATGAGATAGGTGAAGTACCCTCAGACTTCAAGAAGAATATAATAATTCCAATCCCAAAGAAAGCAGGTGTTGACAGAAGTGAAAATTACCGAACTATCAGTTTAATAAGTCACAGCTGCAAAATACTAACGCGAATTCTTTACAGACGAATGGAAAAACTAGTAGAAGCCGACCTTGGGGAAGATCATTTTGGATTCCGTAGAAATATTGGAACACGTGAGGCAATACTGAGCTTACGACTTATCTTAGAAGCTTGATTAAGGAAAGGCAAACCTACGTTTCTAGCATTTGTAGACTTAGAGAAAGCTTTTGACAATGTTGACTGGAATACTCTCTTTCAAATTCTAAAGATGGCAGGGGTAAAATACAGGGAGCGAAAGGCTATTTACAATTTGTACAGAAAACAGATGGCAGTTATAAGAGTCGAGGGACATGCAAGGGAAACAGTGGTTGGGAAGGGAGTGAGACAGGGTTGTAGCCTGTCCCCGATGTTATTCAATCTGTATATTGAGCAAGCAGTAAAGGAATCAGAAGAAAAATTTGAGTTGGTATTAAAATCCATGGAGAAGAAATAAAAACTTTAAGGTTCGCCGATTACATTGTAATTCTGTCAGAGGCAGCAAAGGACTTGGGAGAGCAGTTGAACGGAATGGACAGTGTATTGAAAGGAGGATATAAGATGATCATCAACAAAAGCAAAACGAGGATAATGGAATGTATTCGAATTAACTCGGGTGATGCTGAGGGAATTAGATTAGGGAATGAGACACTTAAAGTGGTAAAGGAGTTTTGCTATTTGGGGAGCAAAATAACTGATGATGGTCGAAGTAGAGAGGATATAAAATGTAGACTGGCAATGGCAAGGAAAGCGTTTCTGAAGAAGAGAAATTTGTTAACATCGAGTATAGATATAAGTGTCAGGAAGTCTTTTCTGAAAGTATATGTATGGAGTGTAGCCTTGTATGGAAGTGAAACATGTACGATAAATAGTTTGGACAAGAAGAGAATAGAAGCTTTTGAAATGCGGTGCAACAGAGGAATGCTGAAGATTAGATGGGTAGATCACATAACTAATGAGGAGGTATTGAATAGAATTGGGGAGAAGAGGAGTTTAGGGCACAACTTGACAAGAAGAAGGGACCGGTTGGTAGGACATGTTCTGAGGCATCAAAGGATCACAGATTCAGCATTGGAGGGCAGCGTGGAGGGTAAAAATCGTCGAGGGAGACCAAGAGATGAATTCACTAAGCAGATTCAGAAGGTTGTAGGTAGCAGTAAGTACTGGGAGATGAAGAAGCTTGCACAAGATAGAGTAGCATGGAGAGCTGCATCAAATCAGTCTCAGGACTGAAGACCACAACAACAACATATGTACACAACAGTATTGAAGCATTACAAGAACGGGTCGACGTGGAGACCACACCGTTGGACCATCTCGGCCTATCCATCCTTCACTATAAAGTCTGCTGAGATCTCTCTGAACCGCATGTGAGAACTGATGTTGTGCACCATCATGTTGAAATCACATTTTCTGACGCAAATTGAGGGCACAGCTTCCAAGTATAATATTGTGCCCTGCCCGCGACGTAATAACATATTTTCTTTTTCATCGAAGTATTAAGATTTAACGATATAATTTAAGCAATAAGTCAATGAAATGCGCTGGAAGTCGGCGAATATGTATTCTCAGAATTAAGTGAGCGGCGCATCGTTATTATTTGTGTTTTGTTCTATATAAGAATGCACGCCAGTCTTTTCTTGCCTCTCTCTCTCTCTCTCTCTCTCTCTCTCTTTTTTTTTTTTTTTTTTTTTTTAACACGTGCCTTTCCGACAGCGTCTTACGCTAACAGGCTCCTACATTCTTCCATTTTGTTCAAATGAACTAAACTTGAATTTCCTGCTAGGAATTTGTTTCATCATTCCATTATTGTCGCCAATTGCGACTACTGAGAGGATCTTATTATGAATACTTTATTCTTTCGCTCCAGAGTTGAGCTAAGATTATTGTAATTTCCAAGTATTTCGCCGAAATGCGGCACAATTATTCGTTATGTTCAAAACTGTGAGAATTGTTCACAAAATGTTAGATTTCAGTACAAAAACTTATTTTGTTAAGTAATAATTGTTTAATTTAGCATTTCTACTTTCATTTTGTAGTGGAAATCACAAATTCCCAATTTATAAATGTTATAGATGGTTTTTACTACTTTCAAGATTTTAAACATGGCTGCAACAGCAACTGTTGAAATTCTTCACGATAAAGGATGACAGTTTTCCTGCAACTGTTTTTGGCTGTCATCCTTTATCGTGGAGTTTTTTACTACATTTTTTTCTTACGTTCCAACGCGATTCTCACGAGATTAAATTAAATCATTCTGAATCTCTCGCGAGGCGAGAATCTCGTTACAAATTTCCTTGAGATTACAAAAACACAAATTAAACGCTTTACAGCACCCTACAAGTCTACTGACCTTCACTTCAAACAATAAAAGGTAAAAAAGAGTAGAATAAACTAAGAAGTGAAGTGATCATCTTATGCACTCGATAGTATTGTGTGCATTTTCTGACAAAAATAATTTTTGTTCTGAAAACTAAAAAGTGGCATGTGTGAAATATTTAATTCATTTACTTTTAGTTAATGATAAGAAGTGATACCTCTAATAATCCAAGTACTAACAGTTGTGTGTGATATTTAACTAATAAAAATAACCAATCTCATGCTCATATTTAAAAATAAAAAATCAAGAATAATTGGGATACCTTAAGTTGAATAAATTCTGCTTAATAATTACAAAATGCTAATTTGTACGAAATACGATAAGAACTTGAGATTTCGTCAATATGCTATTTCAAGACATAATTAATTTGAAATATTTATTTAATTGCTGAATTATTACAAATATATGAACATACTTAAGCTTATTTTACATCCATTACAATTTACGCTAGCCGAAGCATAAATTTCCTTAATTCCATAATTATATTCACCCATACTTACAAAATACCGTAGTTACAGCTTGAGTATACAAGAAAGGATCCAATCCGTTTTGCAGAAAGATCACAAGCATGCAGGATCACTTAGCTTGAGTGAAAGGATGCGTTACATATCATAACTGAAACTGTCATAGGACGGAAACAGTACGTTTCTGAACATGAGTTCTCATCAAAATATTATGTTCTCACTATCCTCTACAAGTCCTAGAAGTTTGTAACGGGAATTTTGAACACCCTGTATACATGTATGCGTTAGTGTCTGTATTTTTCGCATTTTACATTCCCACTGTCGTGCTTGTTGTCTTAATATCGATCAGTTGTAATGTATTGCCACCTAGCCTGTTCTCAGCTCCACCAGCATAGAATTAACATTCTCGACAATGATTTAGTGACACAACCCCAGGGTGAGTATCGTATAAACATGTCTGTGTTATTGTCTGTAGCATTAGCGTTTTTACTTATCCAGTGAAATTTTTGCATTAGAACTGAACAATTATGATACTGTGCCATCCACTCCATTCTCGGCTTCACCGACATCAGAGGGCTGTTGCCCTAACATTAATAGGTGCATAGCGATGTTTGCTACACCATGTCAAGGTGAGTATCATATGTACATATCTGTGGTAGAGTCCGTATTTTTCGCATTTTACGTATCAAGGATCCTTCTTGTTTTAGGATCGATCAATTATGATGTATCGCCACCAAAACTTTTCTTGGTTTCACCAGCATCGGAGCGATGGCATTCCACTCAAATCTGCACTATTGCCAGACGGAATGAAACGCATTTGTCTACAGAATGTGACGGCACTAAGCTAGTTCCTGGCTCGAAGAGACCAAAATCCACAGTTGTTGCATCTGGGCGCTTCACACGTGCTACTTATCTAAGAGCAACAGGCTCCTGAAATACTCGGGTGGACGAAATATAAGCCAAAATCAGATGCAACAACAATAAAATGACTCTACTCGAATGAGAAATAGAACCAACGGGATGAAGATGGTGTTTTTCTTTGACTGACTGTAGATCACATGACTACACACCATCATATATTCTTATGTTGATAATTTTGTTTGCACACAGGTCCACAGCCTCGGTATGATTTTCGAATGAAAACGTTTTCCGTTATGGGATGCAAAATTTTAAGTTTATTTGTTCTTGGCCAATTTAGATTTTATAGGCATAATCAAGTGATATTCAGATAATGTCTCTACAATATGTCACAACAAATGTAGCGTAAAAATAAATCTACTAGCCCATACGTGGTGCCTGCAGATTCTGCAGAGTCTGGATGTAGACATATTGCGATAATAAGTTGATGTTCAAGCATGAAGTGATACGGATTCTCAGTGGTTGAATGCTAAAAACGCACTTACATTATAAGTGGTTCTTCCACATTTATTATAAATATTCTGTCCCTGTTTAACACAGAAAATGTTAGTGGTTCCATATGTGGGCTGGCAGATTGATTTGCACTTCACATCTGTTGCGATGTGTTGCACGTAGGTTACCTGAACGTCAGACATGAGCTTCTCGCGGCTTATACACTGTTCAAGTAACTTACGGGTAAGCAGCCGTGTGACGTCGACGACAACCGCCGATATTTCGATAGGAGCAGACCCTGCCATTTTCAAGGCAAAACTGCAGCAAGTAAGCGCTCTGCAAGGGAATTGAAAACCTCGGTTTTCAGAGGAACTTAAAACACACACTGTAAACACTTCATCATCATCACCATCATCATCATCACCATCATCATCATCACCAGTGTTCTGTCAAAAGGCAGGATTTCACATGGTAGTTCTCCAGGCTCTCCGGTCTTACTCCGGAATCTTTCACATGGAGAGACATACCATGTACTGTTTGGGAACGTATTGTGGTAGTTTCCCGTTACTTTCCACATAGGCAGTGGGATGCCCACCCTAAAGTCAGCCGCATCATAAATCAAAGACGACCGTCGTCAGAAGTTCCCATCGCAACTCCATTTGTCTGCTCGTAGTACTGGTCATCGAATAGAAAGTAAGTGGAAGTCAACACGTGCCTATCGGATTCCTTGTAGTTGTGACATGTCGTATTCGTATACTGGTCAGACTATCAGGACTGTGGAGGACTGGTGTACTGAGCATAAGCAGCACACACGCTTACAACAGCCGAGCAGATCTGCCTTTGCAGAACATTGTCTTGGCACTGGTTACCCTATGGAATATAACGACACGGAGGTTCTGGCATGAACTTCCAGCTATCTGAGTAGTGCTGTTAAGAAAGCTTTGAAATTAAATTTGCAAGTAACCTTACAATTAGAGATGGTGCTTTTTGTTTAAATTCTACATGGAATCCTGCTCTCCCCTTTGTTAAAAAACAGAGGAACAGAGCTTATGCTGCCTCACCCGCTGATTATTAAATTCACTAACGATAACTTCTAGTGACGGTCACCTTTGATTTGTGATGGCGCTAGTGTTTGCACTGTGTGTATTATCTTTCCGGAGTTTCTCTGAAAAAAGGAGCTTTTACATTCCCTTGCACAGTGCTGACATGCTGCAGTGTCCGCCTGCTTAGCTGGGTGGTAACGTGCTTGCCTCCCATGCGCTGGGCTCGGGTTCGATTCGCGACCGGGATTGAGATTTTCTCCGCTCGGGGACGAGGTGTGGTGTTGTCATCATTATTTCATGCTCATGATCGGCCGACTGAAATAAGACTTGCACTTGGCGGCCGAACCCGACTGGGACCTCCCGGTCAACAATGCCACACGATCATTTCATTTCAGCCGGCCGAAGAGGCCGAGCGGTTCTAGGCGCTTCAGTCTGGAACCGCGCGACCTCTACGGTCGCAGGTTCGAATCCTGCCTCGGGCATGGATGCGTGTGATGTCCTTAGGTTAGTTCGCTCAGAGCCATTTGAACCATTTGAATTTCATTTCATTTCACTTGCTACAGTTTTGCTTTGAAAACAGCAGGGTGTGGTCCAGTCGAAATATAGGCGCTTGTCGACGACATCACCTGCCTGCCTTACCGTAACTTATTTGAATACCTGAATGTTGCTTGACATAGGCTAAGAAATCGAAACTGGCAATCAGCTAATAAATTGAAAATTGTACAACCCCTAACGCGCAACGTTTTCATTTGAAAAATTATGTAGTTGTCTTGCAAAGGCCACGTGAGAAACAAATGTGATTAGGTTGCCAAGTCACTAACTCTTTCCTCATTCAACAGTAGCTATGTCATCCAGGTGAGACACACTGAGCAATTCATGTCGAAGTTATGTGTCAAATAGGCTTTCCAAGGCCTATCACGTCAACTGTGTAATGTTGATGTGAAGATTCATGAAAACTACCACACCAGCGCCAATTGTCGTGGAGAATAACATGTCAATGTTATCAATGCGCTGTCCACACGTTGGTCCATCATCCTGTGCAATCCAATGTAACACGATTATGGACACGGCAGCATTGCTATTCTACACAGTAAGGATCCAGAACAATATCTCGGACCAAATTTTTTCCCTCTATTAGTATTTCATTCCTTCGCCCGTCCAGTGCACGTTTTTGAACATCGAACTCCGCAGCAGACGATATCGTCCTGTTCTCATGTTGACCCAATGACAACGTCCGCGACAACTGCTGTGGGCATGAGATAGTTGAGAGTGGACCGTGGATCAATAGAGATTTCTTTTTACACCAGGTCGATGGTCCTGCCCAGATACGTCATCATCCAGACGAAAGGTTGCTCGAAATATAGACTGGCCTACAGAAGTAATCCAGTGAGGGCAGTGTAATTCTATGAAAGATAGTCACCTGGGCTACCTTGGCATCTGTGGGAGTAATCGAAGGCACCATGGCAACTGTGTTGCATGCTGTTGTTGTTGTGCTCTTCAGTCCTGAGACTGGTTTGATGCAGTTCTCCATGCTGCTCTATCCTGTACAAGCTGCTTCATCTCCCAGTACTTACTGCAGCCTACATACTTCAGAATCTGCTTAGTGTATTCATCTCTTGGTCTCCCTCTACGATTTTTACCCTCCACGCTACCCTCCAATACTAAATTGGTGATCCCTTGATGCCTCAGAACATGTCCTACCAATCGATCCCTTCTTCTCCCCAATTCTACTCAATATCTCCTCATTAGTTATGTGATCAACCCATCTAATCTTCAGCATTCTTCTGTAGCATCACATTTTGAAAGCTTCTATTCTCTTCTTGTCCGAACTATTTATCGTCCATGTTTCACTTCCATACATGGCTACACTCCATACACATACTCTCGGAAACGACTTCCTGACAAATCTATACTCGATGTTAACAAATTTCTCTTCTTCAGAAACGCTTTCCTTGCCATTGCCAGTCTACATTTTATATCCTCTCTACTTCGACCATCATCAGTTATTTTGCTCCCCAAATAGCAAAACTCATTTACTACTTTAAGTGTCTCATTCCCTAATCTAATTCCCTCAGCATCACCCGAGTTAATTCGAATACATTCCATTATCCTCGTTTTGCTTTTGTTGATGTTCATCTTATATCCTCCTTTCAAGACACTGTCCATTCCGTTCAACTGCTCTCCCAAGTCCTTTGCTGCCTCTGACAGAATTACAATGTAATCGGCGAACCTTAAAGTTTTTATTTCTTCTCCATGGATTTTAATACCAACTCCGAATTTTTCTTTTGATTCCTTTACTGCTTGCTCAATATACAGATTGAATAACATCGGGGACAGGCTACAACCCTGTCTCACTCCCTTCCCAACCACTGTTTCCCTTTCATGTCCCTCGACTCTTATAACTGCCATCTGGTTTCGGTACAAATTGTAAATAGCCTTTCGCTCCCTGTATTTTACAGCTGCCACCTTTAGAATTTGAAAGAGAGTATTCCAGTCAACATTGTCAAAAGCTTTCTCTAAGTCTACAAATGCTAGAAACGTAGGTTTGCCTTTCCTTGCTCTATTTTCTAAGATAAGTCGTAGGGTCAGTATCGCCTCACATGTTCCAACATTTCTACGGAATCCAAACTGATCTTCCCAGAGGTCGGCTTCTACCAGTTTTTCCATTCGTCTGTAAAGAATTCGTGTTAGTATTTTGCAGCCGTGACTTATTAAACTGATAGTTCGGTAATTTTCACATCTGTCAACACCTGCTTTCTTTGGGATTGGAATTATTATATTCTTCTTGAAGTCTGAGGGTATTTCGCCTGTCTCATTCATTTTACTCACCAGATGGTAGAGTTTTGTCAGGACTGGCTCTCCCAAGACTGTCAGTAGTTCTAATGGAATATTGTCTACTCCCGGGACCTTGTTTTGACTTCGGTCTTTCAGTGCTCTGTCAAACTCTTCACGCAGTATCATATCTCCCATTTCATCTTCATTTACAGCTTCTTTCATTTCCATAATATTGTCCTCAAGTACCTCGCCCTTGTATAGACCCTCTATATACTCCTTCCACATTTCTGCTTTCTCTTCTTTGCTTAGGACTGGGTTTCCATCTGAGCTCTTGATATTCATGCAAGTGGTTCTCTTTTCTCCAAAGGTCTCTAATTTTCCTGTAGGCAGCATCTATCTACTATGTGAACATTATTGTGCAACACATGCATCCCTCGTGATTAATATCCCGACACCAACGCGCATCTTCCGGCAGGATAACTGTCCACGTTAGAAGATCAGAATTGTGTTACATTGATTTGAACAGCATGATAGTCAACTCACGTTGATGCCTTAGCCACGAAAATCGCCTGATCTGCACCTAACCCGCTGTCGGGCGCCAGCCCCATGTGTAAATTCCACCAGCACATAGTTTACGAAAACTGCATGACTGGTGTGTAGGCATCTGGTGTCACACACCTCAGGAAACTTACCAGCGACGCAGAATCGCTGCTGTATTGTGTTCCAAACATCGTCGAACGACACATCAAGCAGGTGGTAATGTTTTGGTGCACCAGTGCAGTTTCCAAAAAAAATTAACGTACAAAACATATAAGTGTTTTTAAAATTGTTGAAATAGGTGGTTGTACGTAAACTATACTACAATCTGTCCGTAGAGGCCTCGAAAGCCCAACGGTACCAACCAACCACCCTGTCATCCTCAGGCCACATGTGTTACTGGATGCAGATATGGAGGGGCATTTGGTCAGCACACCGCTCTCCCATCCATTGTCAATTTACAAGGTCGGAGTTGTTACTGCTCAGTCAAGCAGCTTCTCGATTTGCCTCACAAGATCTGAGTGCACCCCACTTGGCAACGGCACTTGGTAGACCTGGTTGATCACCCATTCAAGCATGCCGGCGCTTAACGTTGGTGATCTGATGAGAACCGGGTTACCACTGAGGCAAGACTCAGATGTCAAGTGAAATTTTGTTGTCCTTTTCGAAACACAGAAAATTGACAATAATCTTCATAAAAACGGAACATTTCACTTAACTGAAGCAGCAGATGAGGTGGGCTGTTGTTGGTGGTGGAGGAGGGCACAATGTTTTGGAGAAGATGTGGAATGGAAAAGACTGAGAAGGACCCCCAAACACCAAGCATTTGGAAAAGGTGGAGGAAAGTAATGTGGTAGGGTAAAGTGGTGCTCTGTTGACATGGAGAGGAAGCAGGAAGGATTGTTAGATCTCTGGGTGTATTAAATTGTTTGGTATTGGGACGTGGTCAAAGCTCCATTGTAATTGGGTTTGGAGTGTGTCTATGTGTAAGGTTTATGGGGTGTCTTGGTACAAGTGTGGGAGAGTATGATGATTAATATGCTTTGGCGAAACGAGAGGCTGATTGGTGTCCGAGGTTATGGGAAGTGTAAGAAATCTACAACTGTACAGGGTGGGAGAAGAAAGGTGGAGTTCAAGGGGTTCGAGGATTTGGAGAGAGTGGTTACATTTTGGTTGAGCAGATATCCAAGCGATATTGTCACGAGAGTGGACTGGTTGGACTAAGGCTTTGTAGATGTAGAGTATGGTGAAGGGGTTGCAATCACTATGTTTGACAGGTTAGCAGTTTTAGTCTGTTGGACATTTCGTTGGCTGGTTACTATGTACTGTTTCAATGTCAGTTTACTGTCAAGGGCTAGACCTAGGTATTTTAGTGTTTAGATAAAGTGATGAGGTAGAAGTCATGGAGTTGTGAATGGTTCATTCAATAACTATTGCCTGAGTCTTCGAATGGTTGATTTTGAGAGCCACTGGTCACACCAGGACGTAGCCTAGAGATGAGGGGGTCGTTGGGGTTTCTGGTGGGTGGGATATAGGACTAGGGAAGTTGTGCCATCAGAGTGCTGGAGGAGGTGGACAGGAGGAGTGGCTTAACATATCAGCAGTTTAGATGGTATACAGGACCGTTTTCAGGACCAATTGACAGGTATCGCCTGACAATGAATGAGAGATAGAATGAGATATATTTAGGATAATTCTCGTTTAATGTTCCATCTCAGTTGCACATTTTTAATTATATTACATGTATTAATCACTCTGCATCATCTTCAGATCTATGTAGTTCCATCAGCAACCTGTCTTGTCTACTCAGAACCACATGTCAGAGTGACTGAAACATGTAATGTAATTAAAATTGTACAGGTGAGACGAAACAATAAATGATAATTATCTTAAATTTAAATACAATTCTACGGTCGCAGGTTCGAATCCTGCCTCGGGCATGGATGTTTGTGATGACCTTAGGTTAGTTAGGTTTAAGTAGTGCTAAGTTCTAGGGGACTGATGACCTCAGAAGTTAAGTCCCATAGTGCTCAGAGCCATTTGAACCATTTTTCAATACAGTTACTGAATCTCTCAAGACAATTATGCCGGCTACAGCCTGAATGGCAGAGCTTCGAAGCACACCTACAGCGGGATGGCGAGATAGAAGATGGGATGAGTAGTGTAGTTTGTGGTTCCACAGACTGAATGGTTGGATAGAAAGGGAGTAATGAGGCTGGGACAATTGATAGGAAGTGTATGACATGCATGGAGGCTGGAATACCGTACAAGGTCATACGCTTTGTCGACGTCAAGGGGCACAGAAATGGCAGATTTATAACAACTGAGTCGGTTAGACCGTAGGTGGTTGAGGTAAAGGAGCTGGTCGTCAGAGGAGAAGTTAGAATGGAAGCTTTTCGGATTAACATTCCGCGGTTCGTATTCGAGTCAGTGCACCGAAGTTAACATGAGGCTAGCAGGATGCTCAGATTCACGTTGGCTCCTTTTCCCTCTCCCTCTCTCTCTCTTTCTCTCATTCTCTATCCATCTCTTTTCCATTATTCCAACTTCGTTTGGGCACCGAACAATCAATAACCAAGAATTGATCGATACAAGCGTTTCGTAAGGTATCTGTTCCCTAAGTGAATTGCGCTTGTTACTGTTTTTCCAATGCCGGCCGCGGTGGTCTAGCGGTTCTAGGCGCTCAGTCCGGAACCGCGGGACTGCTACGGTCGCAGGTTCGAATCCTGCCTCGGGCATGGATGTGTGTGATGTCCTTAGGTTAGTTAGGTTTAAGTAGTTCTAAGTTCTAGGGGACTGATGACCACAGATGTTAAGTCCCATAGTGCTCAGAGCCATTTGAGCCATTTTGTTTTTCCAATAAACCTCAGTCTTACATTTGCATTCCCTGAGGATGTATTTGGTCGGCCCGAAGAGACACTCCTAGGTACTTTGTGGTTTTGACTAGTCCAGCGACTGTTCGCCGATATTGGAAAGATCGATATTGAATAATTTTGTAAAATTACGCACATTCCGTTACGTTTTATTTTGGTCCCAGTCGTCATTTCCCGTAGCATCTCGGTTTTACTGGTGCAGCCGGCACCGGCTTATCTGCTTCCGCGCGAGGCTCTCGTGGTGGGAGTCGCCAACTTGCGCACGCGCACTGGGGAGCTCGTTGCCAATGTCAAACAAACATAAGCAACGCGACAGCCCACGGCTTAGTAGCGGCTCTGACGTCGCAGTGGCGGCAGAAGCAGAGAGCTGAGTCAGTGTTTGGCGCAAGTGCATCTGTCCTAAACGAAGGTAAGCGTGTAAAACCACTACATTACAATGCTTATCGCGCAATGTTGTGGCGTGCAGAATTCGGCGTGTTGCATCTGTAGCTGAAGATCCGCTCCAAGTTTTTACAGAGGATAAAAAAGGAATTCCGCTTCCAGGTGGACGTGTAACAATATACCACAATCAGTATTATAACTGCTGAAAATAGGAGTTAGGAATTTTTTGTCTGCTGTAATACATTTCACGGTTTCAATGAAGTTTCGTGAAATTTATGGTGGTTTGACTTGGAGCTTGCTGTATTCTAAAGCGTCTTTGTTTTGACTTCAGAGGCCAGGTCATTTAATACGTATCCATAAATCAGCATGTGGTGGTTAGCGAAGGGTATCTAGTACCATTGCAAGTTCCTGTTCTACACACAACTACAGTGAGGGAAAAGCGACTAGCTATATGCTTCCATATGAGCCATGAATTCTCTCGTCTTCGCCATCCCTGCGAGAGATGCTTGTTCATGGGAACAGGATCGTTCAGCAGTCTGTCGGAAATTCCAGTTCTCTTAACTTCTTCTACATCTTTCACAAAAGGAGCATATTCTTCACTCCAGGGATTCCCATTAGAGTTCACCTAGTACGGTATTTCCGTAAGTGGCGATCCCAAATACTAGAGCAGTACTCAAGAACAGGTCACAAAAGTGTTCTGTACGCGGTCTCTTTTGTGGATGAGCTACACTGGCCTCGACTGCTCGCAGTATACGGTAGTCGAACATTCGCCTTCACAACAGCCGACTTCGCGTGCTCCTTCCATTTCATGTCGCTTTACTATGTTCCGCCTGGATATTTAATCGAGGAGAATGTGTTAAGCAGCACACCACTAATACAGTATTCGAACGTTACAGGATTGTTTTTTCTACTCATCTGCATTAACTTACATTCTTCCACATCTATAGCAAGCTGGTATTCGTCACACCAAATAGAAATGCTATTCAAGTCACCCTGTGTCCTCCTACAGTCACTTAAACAAGACACTTTTCCACGGACTACAGCGTCATCGGCAAACATTCACAGACATCCATAAACCTTTGTGTACAAATCTTTACGTTATTCGAATTGCACCATGAACGGCTACAATATTATATTCGGTTGATGAAAGAGCGGAATGACCTAGTGTGATGATGATGATGGAGTCCCATACTCCGTAACAGAGCGCAGGGGACGATGCGGGAGACCCGCACCTCCGTATTAGGCAAGGTCCTTGCCTTCCTCCGACCGTAATGAGGATGAATAATGGATGATGAAGACGACACAACAACACCCAGTCATCTCGAGGCAGATGAAAATCCTTGACCCCGCCGGGAATCGAACCCGGGACCCCGAGATCGAGAACGCTACCGCGAGACCATGAGCTGTGGACATCTAGTGTAGCGTCTGTGAAAATCAGTGCAGTTTGAACGGTGCTCTTCGTAACTGTTCAGAACGTACGAACGGTAAGGGATGACCATTATTTTGCTGAAACTGCACGCGTTCAGCGTCTTGTGAAAATGTTCTTGGAACTGGCTGTATAATATTATGTATGTACCCTGGCTACGTTCTATGCAAACATAAGTTTTCATTTCGCACTACGTTACCTCGCCTTACAAGATTATACCAGGAGAAAACAGCAAAATGATTCCTGTAACATCGTGTTTAAAATGTTCATGAGGCTAACCATTACTGGTCCACAAAGTGCTGAATTTCATAACCGAGCTATGGATACAGTCAGCAAAAATGCCTGTTGCAGTTTTCTGCATGGAAAGCGAAGATAGTAGTCTACATCTACAACTGCATAAATACTCCGCAAGATATCTCATTGAGTGGTGGGGTATACTTCTGGTACCACTAACTGATCCGCCCTTCCCTGTTCCAATCGCGAACGGCTCGTGGGAAGAATGAACGTCTCAATTTCTCGAATTTTCTCCTCGTGGTCATTTAGCGAGGTGTATGTGGTCCGAAGTAATCTGTTGTCCCGCACTCTCGAAATTTCGATAGTAAACCTCTCAGCGATACGAAATGCCTCTCTTGTAGCGCCTGCAACTGGAGTTCGTTGAATATCTCTGTAAAGCTCTCGTTCCAACCGAATGATCCTGCGATGAAACGCGCCGCTCTTCTTTGGATATTTTCTACAGGTTGAACATTAATGAAATCGATATACTACAGGGACTGCAGATGGAGGTTCAACTGGTTTAAATGGCCCTAAACACTATGGCACTTAACATCTGAAGTCATCAGTCCCCTAGACTTAGAACTACTTAAACCTAACTAACCTAAGGACTTCACACACATCCATGCCCGAGGCAGGATTCGAGCCTGCGACCGAAGCAGCCACGTGGTTCCGGACTGAAGCGCCTAGAACCGCTCGCCCACAGCGGCCGGCCGGAGATGGAGGAAAAAAGGTTCTTTGAAGATGTGTCTGGATATGCATCTCTGCCACGGTAGATGGCACTGACGGATGAAAGTTCCTCTATGTGGCGTGTGTTCCTTGTGTGTCGCGGGCTGTATAACTGACGCAGAGTAATGCAAAATGGTCCGGTATTCATGACGGGAAGAAGCCGAGATGATGTTTGTGTATTGCCAAGCAGATGGAAACGCTTGAGAGGTAGCACAGCTATATCCAAACAAGTACCCTCACAGACACGAACCACATCATATAACATTTCAAACCCTTTTTGGGCATTTGTGTGATCATGGCGCCTTTGAGAAGACGAACGTGCAGAGAGGCGGTTGACTGTGCGTACACTAGATTTGAAGGACCACGTTCTACAGGATACTGAGACGAACCCTAGTACAAACTCCAAGCAGGTAGCCCGCCAACGTGGTGTAAGCCAAAGTACGGTTATGTCTATCCTACATGACAACCACTACTATCCCTATTACCTACAACGGAGTGCCGGCCGGAGTGGCCGTGCGGTTCTAGGCGCTACGGTCTGGAGCCGCGTGACCGGGCATGGATGTGTGTGATGTCCTTAGGTTAGTTAGGTTTAAGTAGTTCTAAGTTCTAGGGGACTGATGACCACAGCAGTTAAGTCCCATACAGCTCAGAGCCATTTGAACCATTTTTTTGCAACGGAGTGCAAGGATTACCAGCAGCGGATTACCCTGAATGGGAAAGATTTTGTCGACGGTTTTTGCACCAGACCATCAGAATTATAGGATTTCTGCCGTCAGTCTTCATTACCGACAAAGCAACCTTTACCTGAACAAGCGTCATCAGTCTGCATAACCGTCATCTGTGGGCTACAGGCGCGGCATGTAGTCAGAGGAACTCTCACTCGTCAGCACTACCTACCGTGGCAATGATGCATTTCCGGACACATGTTCACAGGACCTTTTATCCTCCATTTCCAATCAGAAATCCGTCCCTGCAGTTTTTCGGTTTTGTTGATGTTCAGCCTGCATATCTTCTATCAGTCCTACCTGGTAAGGGTCCCAGATTAACGAACAGTACTCAATAATAGGTCAAACAAGCGACTTACAAGCCACTTTCTTCGTGGCTGAATTACATTTCCTTAAGATTTTTCCTATGGATCTTTCCCTACTATTTGTTTTGTGTGGTCATTCCACTTAAGATCGCTCTGGATAGTTACTTCTAGATATTTTACGGTAGATATATCATTAGTACTGTAGTTGCACAGTAGTGGATTTCTTTTCTTGTGTATGCGCGATATGTTGCGTTTATTTGCGTTCAGGGCCAACTGCCACAGCCTGCACCATTCACCAACACTCTGCAGGTCATTCTGCAAATCTCTACTATCTTCTGGCGTTGCTACTTTCTTATAGACGACCGCATCATCTGCGAACAGTCTTAAAGAGCTTCCGATTATTTCTACTAGATCATTTGTATATATTGTAAACAGCCACACTTTCTCCGGATACTCACGAAATTACCTTCTCATCTGTATATTTCGTTCCGTTAAGAGAGACTTATTGAATTCTGTCTGCAAGGAAGTCTCGAATCCAGTTGCAAATCTGGTCCGATACTCGGTAAGCTCAATCTTTTTTACGGAACAGCACCGCGGGAAAATGTCAAGTGCCTTTTGATGTCAAGGAACATGGGAACAACTTGAGCGTCGTAGTATACAGCGCTATGGATTTCATGGAAGAAATAAGCGAACTGTATTTGCGTAATCCATGTTGATTTTTGCAGAGTACATTCTTGTTTCCCAGATACGTCATAATTCTTGAGCACAAAACATGTTCCATAGTTCTATAATAGATCGACCTCAATAATTATGTGTATCTGTCCCACGACCCTTCTTGAAAACGGGAATGACCTGTACTTTTTTCCAGTCGCTAGGCACCCTTCGCTACTCCAACGAACTACGATATACTGCTGCTAAAAGGGGAACAAGTACTTTCGCATAATCTTTGTAGAATCGTACAGGTATGTCATCCGCGTTTGTAGTTGCTTTTCTACTCCGTGACGGTTATTTCAGTATCCATCTTTCCCACGTTCGCACAGTGATTGAAAGGAGGGACCGTATTACGACCTTCCGCAATGGAACAATTTCGGTAGACCGAATTCAGTATTTCAGCATTCTCTCCGTTATCTTCCGTTTCGCAGCCAGTATGGTCACTGAATGACTGAATAGATGCTTTCGATCCGCTTACTGATTTTAGGTAAGAGCAAAACTTCTTAGTGTTTTTACTCAGCTCAGTTGACGAAATTTTGCTTTGCAAGTCATTACACGCTTCTCTCATTGCTCTCCTTACGCTCACTTTCGCTTCGTTCAGCTTTCGTTTGTCAGCTAGGGTTTGACTTCTCTTGAATCTGTGAAGAAGTTCTCTTTATTTACGCAGCAGTCTCTAACACAACAGTCTTTTCGACACGTTGAGACTTTGCTCGGGAGATCCTGTCTAAGGCATACTGAATGATGCTTTTGAATTTTTTCCATTTGCGCTCTATACTTTCGTCTTCAGTCCGAATATGTGATGTTGACTCCTCAGATACCCTGCCATTAGTATCCTGTCACTCTTCCTACCTGTCACTCTTCCTACGTAAAAATATTTTTCTACGTTTCTTAACATTCCTTGTAACATCCGTAGTCATAGTTGCTATCACAGCCTTATGACCACTGATACCTACCTCTACGTTAACTGATTCGTAAGTTCAGTTCTGTTTGTTCAAATGGCCCTAAGCACTATGAGACTTAACATCTGAGGTCATCAGTCCCCTAGACATAGAACTACTTAAATCTAACTAACCTAAGGACATCACACACATCCATGCCCGAGGCGGGATTCAAACCTGCGACAGTAGCAGCGGCGCGGTTGCAGACTGAAGCGCCTAGAACCGCTCGGCCACAGCGGTCGGCGTCTGTTTGTTTCTAGGAGGTCTAAGACGTTACCTTCATGAGTTCGTTCTCTCATTACATGCTCGCAGTAATTCAAATAATGTCAATTCCTTCCGCCGATTTCACTCGATTCTTTACAACTACCTCCTGCAATGACCGATAGCCCCTCTTCGTCAGTACTAGAGGTCCGTCTGGTCTTGGTTTAGCTGTAGTTCTTCCTTCACGTTTCCGCGTCACAATCACTTCACCAACAGTCGAGATGGACAGCTTTAGAAGGGTTGAAATGTCCTCGATGGATCTGATACTCACGTGGCATCCAGTGGATAGTCAACGTTCGAAGGCACAGAGCTCTCCTGCTGTTCCTGCTTCTCCGCCTCCTCTTGTACTGGCGGGTCCGCCTTTCGTGATATCTAGTTACTTAGAGGTGTCCGGATACGTTTGATCATATGGTGTACGAATTGGACGCCGCCTCTAACCCGCATCAGCTCAGATTCGGGATATGCCCTTGACTAGTACAACTGGAAGAGCGGATAATGCATAGAAAGGTTAATTAAAATCATATAGTTTGATATTTTTCATATTGACTAATCTACTAGTTTTAGGGCGTGTTTAGAGTAACGGATGAAATTACTATAGCTTCAGTCTATCAGCTCGGTGGGAAGATGGCCGAAAGGTATACGGCCGAAATATTAGTTCATGAAATGAAGTTTCTCTCGCTGCATGCCTGAAAACTGATGGATGGGAATATAGATTGTTTGCGGAATTATTTTTTTATCTTCGCAATGGAATGTATTCTGTGTTAAAACATCTTGATCATTATTTGCCAGTGTAAGGGAAGTGTCCGAGCTGGAATTTGGAATCAGGCTCCCATTTTTTACCGTCTGGCTGCATCATTAAAGCGTACACTCCACTCCACTCCACAGTCCCACAGTGTTAAGACGACAGCGATTCTACCATGCGAAAAATTGGGCTAAGAATAAACAAGTGATATCAGTTATCACAACTTATTGCACCAGAACTGCCGTAAAAAATATACACTTTCGCCACAAGAGAATTGGTACTATACTCTAAAAAAAGAGAAGAACTTGCTGATGTGGATGCATAAATTTCTGCAAAATTGTGTTACATCAATTCAAGGGGAAACTGTACATGATATCATTTGTGATAACTTAATCCGTTCGGGATAAACGTATCTGCACTTTCGGAATACTGTATATATACTCTGCGATTCAGCATGCATTCGACAGCTCGCAAGTCGTTCACAGTGTCAGTTTACTATATCTGCTCTCCACTTCACAGTTCCAAGTCTGCCGCAAGCACAGCAAATAATGGCACGTCAATGCTTTGCTGCAGGTCGTTCTTTTTGCAGCTAACGGGACTTTACAGGAGGCATCCAGATTGCTGAGTCACTGTACGCTCTCGCGATAGGCTTGTAGCTAGCAGCTTCAAAGCCCAGCCACCAAAGACGTGTTTTCGAGGTTGAAATTGAGGCAGAAAGACAAGGAAAATCGCAAGCGCGCGATTTGTGATCTCCAAATTGTGTCCTGGATTAAATTTTAACTCATTCTACAGTCTTTTACGAAAAAAGAATATGGGAAACTGCTGAAGGTGGTTTATTCGTCGGAGAGGGACATCGTAAAGGATGTCTCGCAAGAACAGATTTTCCTTTTAACCATGTCCATTATCAATAACATAAATTTAACTCTGGACTCTCACACATCCATATGCAATGAGCAGAATTGTCATACTTCACGAAGGAAGAATGTTAATGAATCCCAGTTTCAAAAATCGTTCTAAAGCGATGGGGGTGAACCACACATCAAAGTCGCCCAGTAAGTAAAAAAATAAATTTCTACGATCGGGCACAATGTTGGCCACGATGTTGACCAGAAGCCATGTCATCCTCTGCCTTACAGTGTGATTAGGATGCAGTATGGAAGGGTGGAGAGGTGGGCTGATAAGGAAAGGAATAAGGAGATTCCCCGCAGAATAGGTGCGAAAAAAATGTACGGGAAACATTGACAAGAAGGGGTAGGATGGTTGGACATCAGTTAAAACACCAGGGAATAACTTCCGTGGTACTAGAGGGAATTATAGAGGGTAAAAATTGTACAGGAAGACAGAGATTGGAATACATCTAGCAAATAATTGAAGACGTAGTTTGCAAGTGCTACTCCGAGATGGGCATGGGGTCAGTACACTGCTCTTCCAGCGGTTGGCACATTTTCAGACCTATGAGACGCTGCTTCTTGTTCATACAGCTCGTCAATTAGCCTCATGTGACTGAGTATATCCCGTTCCTGCCTTCCTACCAACAAAAAACTACCGGTCCTCCATATGGCAGGCAGACAACTTCATCTGCATTAGCATTCGTCATTTGGTCTCCTCTGCAGGATAAAGACATCCCTTTGTGGTCTTAATACATATTGCTCCTGTGTGTTTTCTAGTGCCTTCTACTCACCGTCCGTTACCTCGTCGACTCCGATGTAAATCTGTATTAGCTCCGCAATAAGTCTATGGGCGTCGATTGAAGGCCTGTCCGGAAATAAAGCTCTTCAATGTTCTTCAGAAACGAGCTTGTAAAGGTACCATTATTGATTAATAAAAATATCGACATCAGCAGCTCATTTTCTTGTAATATCGTTGGCGTCCTTGAAAGTCAGGTAGCACTGCCTTCGTGATAAACACAGGTCTTGTGCAGAATTGGCTGGAACACTATCAGCTGTTTCAATGGGTCAGACAATCGTGCAGGCGAGTGTGTGTTTCGCGTTCTTTTTCATTGGTGCTATACGTAGAAGCCGTCTGTCCCTAGCTGAAAATCCGATTATTGTAAAGGGGATTATGTGCCAGTGGTTTTTTCCTTCTCCTGAAAGAAAGAGGAAGATGTGGATACAAAAAATCCGGTGGAAGATCTGGTAGTTACAAAGAAGACAGAGTTCGCAGCCTGCATTTTCCTGAAGATGCAGTTATCTGGAAAATCTGGGCAACTCTACCTTATGCTAATTCATTATTAACAGCTTGCAAATTATTTTATGGATTTCAACAAACATGGATATTGATACTGAAGAAAGGCGTATTCTTTTTTAGGTTCTATACTACTAGTCCCTCGTAAAAAGCTGGATTTGGAAAGTGGTGCTGTTCCATGTTTATTACCAAATTTACCTAATTGTTTGTCTCTCCTGATGTTCCACACACTCAGAAGTCCGAAGAAAAGTTCACTGTAAACGTGAAATATGTAAATTGATTCTCAGAAAACAAAGTTTACAATTTCGATGATATTAGAAAAATCAAGGCGGATTTAACCATTGGCTAATTACAACGCACAATGATCATTTACCCTGAACAATAATTTTGAAACTTACACACAGGGTGATTCAAAAGAAAGAAATGATTTGAGTTGTTTATTACAGACCAACTGTTACAGATAGAAACACATTGCGAATGTCGCTTGGTGAATTCAAAGTTTTATGTTCAAACACAGACTGTAACATACACTCAACATGAGCACTACGCGTTGCTCGAGAAACATCAAAACAGTAGTCCACTTTATTCCACACACGAAACAACAGGTCCCTGTTTACTGAAACGACAGCTTCAATAATTACATTTCTCAGACCTATAATAGCAGCTGCCATACGTGGGACAAATACTGACTTATATGTACCCACAGAGAGAAAAATCGAAAGGTGTGGGGTCAGGTGATCTGAGAAGCGAAATGCAATGAACGTCCACCTCTTCCAGTCCAACGCCGTGTATGTTGTTAAGATAAGGCCGCAACTCAATGTGATAGTGAAGCGGGGCGCCGTTATTCATAGAAATGAAATCATTGGAATCTTCGTGAAATTGAGGAAACAAGAATTTTGCGTCATGACATTCCTGTCCAAGTTTCCTCCCCAAAAAAAAGGTCCATAAACTTTGTGAACAGACCCAGAACACGCCACACCGTCGTTTGAGGACGTTGAAGTTCTTGCCCTACCCACCTCGTGGATTTCCGAGGGCTCCGAGCGAACGCTTCTCGGATGCGCTTTACATTTTCACCAGACGTGCATGACTGACCAGTGCTCTTGTCATTGCACAAACAACTTCCAAATTGTTTTGTGCCAGTCGTAAATCTACTTGTGCAGAGGCAGCTTCTCGCTGAATCGATGGCGGAATGCACATTTCACTTGAACAGCGCAGCCGATTGACTTTGCGAAAATTACAACACACATAATGATTTCTTTTATGATGTTGTCCCCATGTTACTACAAAGAACAGCGCAGCTGTATCAAAACTTTGAACCATCCTCTACCTAGTTACATGAGAATGTGTTTCCATATTTTGTAGTTTGTAATGAACAACTGAAATATGTTTTTCTTTTTAAATCACCCTGTAGTGTATGATAATGTAAACATAGAAGCTAAAACGTTTCATCGGATTTTAGAATTACAACTTCTATCTAATACATATGCTAAATCGGAAAATTTATTAATCACTATTAAAAATATTGCGGGTTGAGAAATTAGCTTAAGAAAAATGTATGTAGAGTCCAGAACTACTAACTGAATGCATAGAAAAATGTAAAGATGATGACGATACAATATTAGGTCTTAAGTTCATAAATACGCAGCTGAGGATTTCCTCAGTATTGTTTATCTCTGCTTACAATGCTTTCTTTTCATTCCCAGAAATAAATTTTTGCGAGAGTTGAAAATTACTATTATGCCACATTCACACCATTTGAAAAAGTTTAATTTCTCCGGTATTAACATTGGAATAAACGAATCTCTTAAAAAGTATTCGTAAACTATGCTTGAACACCTTGAACCATATGATAATTTGGTGTGCTGTCGACTGGATGCAATTTCTGTGAAACTAAAAATTACATTCAAAGGTAAGAGATTGGTAGGGATGGCCAGTAATTTGATGGATATGAAGCAGCTTCTACTGTCCAGACATTCATAATTAAATCAATTTCGTCTAATAACAAGGATATAGTGGTATTAGCTCCTGCAAAAACTTAGATGGTGAATTTTTACTCTGACAACAGTGATTATCCTAAGAATACGTCACGAAATTTGTTGTAATGTTGTATATATCGTTACTGATAATAGTAACATCAATGTCACGCTATATAAAATATTATGCAGTGATACAACAACTCATGCTCACATTGCTAATCCATGTGACAGCAGTAAAAATTTTTTCTACTTTTTGATTTAGTGCTCTTACTCAAAAACCTTAGAAGTAAGTGAATGAGAAGAATAATACATTTGTTATCCATCTATGTCTGATGTAAACAACATAAAACATTGTAGTTTTAAGCATACCTGACAAATATATGAAAACAAAAACTTAACATTGTAAAGCTTGCTCCTGGCCTTTCATACAGGGTTTGTTATCCAAATACTGTACTTGTTGTGCATCTGTCTGACGAGAACACAACAGTTAAGAGTATCAAAATTAGTAGGGATTGATGTTGATGGCATTAAAGAGTGATTAGAAGTCATAAGAAACTGGTAGGTGACAATCTTAAGGATCCTAAAAAAGAGGGTTCGTTTAAGGCAAATAAGCGCATCCCATTAGCATGAATCAAGAAAACCTCAAGTATTTGTTGCTTGGTTTCAAAATTGGGATGTTATGATTGCAATAGTTTCTCCCAAGAACTGTGGGAAATTCAGCATAGAAACATTTTCAGCTTTATTACATACCATTGAGACATTAGTGAAGGTGCATGAATATCTGCTCAATTACTTAGGACTGCTTAGTGTAATGTTAGGGACATCGTGTACAGATTATTTAGAACAGATGTTTGTAAAAAATATAGAAGAATGAGTGATTATAATTACAGTGTTTGAGTTCAGGTTGAATGTCCCTAACAATATTCACGATATTAATCCTTCCCCTTTGCAGAATGTAAATGTTGAACTATTCCTTCCTGAAGTTGTAGCAGAAGCAGCAGAAATGTATATAGACTGCTGTGATTTAGACTTTTATTATATTTATTGCTGGTTATGGTAGCTTTAAGGATTGTAATAGATTAACGTGTGTGACACTTGAAAACCTTTTATGTCCAATACAGCTCTTTATCTTTCGATTGCCAGCAGAAGTTAGATACCTTAGCAGTTTCAACCACGGATTTCTAAAATACCACTCACCATTCTTAATAGCTGAAGTTGAAATCTGTAGCTACCAAATACTTCAGGTTGTTGTTCCTCACAAATCTGGGACAATGCTTGTAAAACTTGATAACCGCAAGGGATTTAATTTTAGATATGTTGGAATTAAAGTACTCTCAAATATCCTGCGAATGCTGTAGATCTGTAATGGAAATTTCTGACAATAGTATAGACATTTGGGTGAATGTGCTACTAAATAACTATTAGGATCAAAGCCAGTTCTCGTATCGAAGAAATAGCTCACAAAACCGCAAAAAGCGTTCAGTATGAAGCAGCTGCAAAAAGACCTAGGGGAGCCCCCATATACAATACTGGCACTGTAGTGATGTAGGACAGTCGAAAACTTAAGCATTATGTTGTTCTATTTCAGTACTAGTATGGTAGGTAAAAGACTAACAACTCAAAACTGAGTGTTTCCAGAAAGATACTGCGTTTTTGACTTGTTCGTCTTGAACCTGACACCCCAGAGTCGTTTACTACTGTTCTATAAAGCGTATACCATATTTTGTCGTATGCATTTTTTGTTTTTAGTGTATGTATCTATCTATGCAATATTAAACCGTATACTAGAACTAAAGCTGATTACGAAGTAATTTAATGTAATATACATAAATCTTATGTACGACAAAGAGAGCGCGATATAATGTCTGTCATTGCACGTTTATGTTGTTAATTTCGAATGTAAATCACTTAACAGTATTTTGAAATATTTTGAATGCAAAACCATGTAACTCGTGGTTAATTTTATGTCGAGAAAACAATGGCGCTTGTCGAATTTGACTAACGGCTGAGGACGATTCCGCCGCCTCACTACTGACTCAAAGCGTGACGTCATCAAAGCCGTCTACGGACTTGACTTCAAGAAGACAGAGCAGGAAGCTACAGCGATGGGGAAGCCCCGGGAGACTGCGCGCGTTTTTGCAACGTGAAACCCACTTTACACCGAAGCGAACACAAGCGAAAACGTGTTAGCAGAAACAATGCGCAGGGCATTCGCTAGTGCGCATCACTTGACTTTAACACCAGGAACGAACATCAAAGCATTTTTTTTTTTTTTTTTTTTTTTTTTTTTTTTTTTTTTTTTTTTTTTTTTTGGGCTAGCAATATCGCGGTAAAGTACTTAACTTATATTCCGTACAGCGCTTTATAGCCACAATGAAGAACAAAAAAGTACAATTTAGCGTAGGAAAGGAAGAATTTAGGCGTCTCAGTTTGTAAGTAAACGCGATAAGCTTAGCGGTAGCAGTTCCAGCTTTCCTTGGCATTAATCCAAAACGTTGCACACATGTCGGTTGACGCTATTCGCTGGTTTTTCATTACAACTGGGAAGGAAATTTAAAGGAAGAATATTTAATGCAGACGACCAACAGGACCTGAACGCAGGCTGGCATTTACACTCTGGTTATTAGCAACTGGAGATATTTACGTCAGTGATTGTTTCGCATTTCAATAGTTGCTTTATATCAGACAGTTTGTGATGTCAGCAGTGACATATGCAAAGCGCTTCAAGGATGATATTAAAGAACTTTTAAGGGATATAAGGTCAATAAAATATGATTAATGAAACGTGGCATATACAAACCGGCCCGTCTGATTTGTTAGAGGGCAGATGCCTTAATGTCAGGTAAACTATTTTTTATATGAATGCGTGGTGTCTGTTCTTTCGAACATAACATAAGGACCAGACACCACACACATTCCGCAGCTGTTATACATTATATGTAAACTGAAAGTGGAGAAGGAAAGAAAGGAAAGGGAGGAGATCACTGCTTTCATCTGCAGCCGGACATTAGTCGGAATCAGGGGAGACGAATGAAAATGTGTGCCGGGTTCGAATCCTGGCCCTGTATATATTTTCACTCTCCGCTGATTTCACATAATGTCCTGCTGCAGCTGACAGGAGTGATCTCCTCCCTTTCCTTTCTTTCCTTCTCCACCTTCAATTTACATGTAAATTATTTTTATTTATCATTAAAAACCTGTACCATGACAGTGGTACAACTCCAAAGTAATTATACACACATAAAAAAAGTTTCGCATCACCTCGGTTCCGAGAGTTCCGGAACATGTACATAAAATTGGAACAGAGGTCAACATAAATACCATTTCCGTTCCTTTTATTCCTCATGAAAACCGCACATTGCAAGTTATAGCACCATATAGCGAGACCTTCAGAGGTGGTGTCCAGTACCACTAATACCCAGTAGCACATCCTCTTGCATTGATGCATGCCTGTATTTGTCGTGGCATACTATCCACAAGTTCATCAAGGCACTGTTGCTCCAGATTGTCTCACTCCTCAACGGTGATTCGGCGTAGATCCCTCAGAGTGGTTGGTGGGTCACGTCGTCCATAAACAACCCTTTTCAGTACATCCCAAGCATGTCTGGAGATCATGCTGGCCGCTCTAGTTGAGCAATGTCGTTATCCTGAAGGAAGTAATTCACAATACGTGCACGATGGGGTGCGAATGGTCGTCCATGAAGACGAATGCGTCGCCAATATGCTGCCGATATGATTGCACCATCGGTCGGAGAATGGCATTCATGTATCGCACAGCCGTTCGGCGCCTTCCATGATCACCAGCGGCTTACGTTGGGCCCACATAATGCCACCCCAAAATATCAGGGAACCCCCTCCTGGCTGCATTCGCTGGACAGTGTGTCTAAAGCGTTCAGCCTGATCAGGTTGCCTCCAAACACATCTCCGACAATTGTCTGGCTGAAGGCATACATGACACTCATCGTTGAAGAGAAAGGTTCTGAGCGGTTCACTCGGCATGTTGTTGGGCCCATCTGTACCGCGCTGCATGATGTCGTGGTTGCAAAGATGGACCTCGCCATGGACGTCGAGAGTGAAGTTGCGCATCATGCAGCTTATTGCGCACAGTTTGAGTCGTAACGCGACGTACTGTGGCTGCACGAAAACCATTATTCAACATATACTCATTGCTGTTAGGGTTCCTCCGAGCCCTAATCCATAGGTAGCGGTCATCCACTGCAGTGGTAATCCTTGGGCGGTCTGAACGAGGCATGTCATCTACAGTTCCTGTCTCTCTGTATCTCCTCCATGTCCGAGCAACATTACTTTGGTTCACTCTGTGACGCCTGGACATTTCCCTTGTTGAGAGGCCTTCCTGGCACAAAGTAAGAATGCGGACGCGATCTAACCACGGTATTGACCGTCTAGGCTTGGTTGAACTACAGAAAATACGCGCCGTGTACCTCCTTCCTGGTGAAATGACTGGAACTGATCGACTGTCGCACCCCCTCCGTCTAATACGCGCTGCTCATGCGTGGTTGTTTACATCTTTTGGCGGGTTTTGTGACATGTCTGAACAGTCAAAGGGACTGTGTCAGTGATACAATATCCATAGGCATCGTCTATCTTCAGGAGTTCTGGGAACTGGGGCGATGCAAAACTTTTTTTAAATGTGTGTATAAACCGTTAAAGTAAGCGACGAGAATGATCGGGTCTTACGTATATTCTTAATTTTGAAGAGCGTAATGCGAGGATGTGCTGAAAGATAATGCCTCCGAATTATTTACGTGAAACCTCTTAAAGCTTTTTAAATAAAACAAAAGTTATTAACATTCTACATCTTTATTCTTCATGTGTACATATTTGCAGTCCTCTGCCAACAGAGTTTAACTTTTTAATGTCCGGATAATAAGTTGCCGTCTCTTTAATCTAAGAATAGATGATCAATGCAGCTAGCCGCTATCTCTGTGTAATGTCTTGTCTGTATAGACGTGTATCAGTTGTTCTTTAAGATCCCTTCACCTTCACACATAAGTCTATACAGTAAGGTAAGACCCTCCCAGTTCTTGGCTGATCCGTGATAAGACAGGCGAAAAATTAGTCTAATGGAGGATTATTAGTATTATCCCCATTTTCATTCGCTCTCTCTCTTTCTCTCCTTTATCTATGTATAGTTTTTAATATAAGATTTCATTACGTGATATAGTGATAAAAAGAATCAGCCAAATAGAATCTTTGGTGGAGTCCTTCGTCTTGGTAATCAGTGCCTGGCTTGCTGTAAGAGATCTTTACATTTACTATTACTGTTAAACGCTGCAGTCAGTCGGGAGAATCAATCAAATTCAAATGGCTCTGAGCACTATGGGACTCAACTGCTGAGGTCATTAGTCCCCTAGAACTTAGAACTAGTTAAACCTAACTAACCTAAGGACATCACAAACATCCATGCCCGAGGCAGGATTCGAACCTGCGACCGTAGCGGTCTTGCGGTTCCAGACTGCAGCGCCTTTAACCGCACGGCCACTTCGGCCGGCGGAGAATCAATCGTTTGGACAATTTGTTCCTTTTACGAAAGATTGCGATTTCCAGATGTGTACGATGCCTTTTTGGACGATTTAACACAGACTCAGTGATTGCAGGCTCTCTTCGACACAGCTGAAACTTCCCCACTAATTACAGGGCCAACGTGATCAACAAATGATTCAGAAAAAACTCATTCGTTCATTCAGTCCAGAACAAAAAAGTCACAAACCTTATTTATGGAGGAAATCGTGTATTAAATCCATCTCCATTACATTTCCAGATCTCCGGTGATTCCACGCCTTAATTATTTTCCTTTTACAATCTCTTTCTCTCCCAAACAAACCGCTAGCGCCACAAATGTTAATTGACTCGCATTAGCGAGAAGAAAAGCAGAATATGTATCTCTCAGAAACACGTCAATCCCTCAATGGATACTCCAGAAGCTGTCCTAGTTACCCCTCTAACAACTATGGAGAATGCGTATATGCATCTCTGTTATTTCAAAGAATAAATGCACTAGAAAATACTTTGGCGTCGACGAGCTGTCGCCGCATATATTACGAGAAAATCAGATCAGATAACTTTTCCAAAGTGAATAAATGTGGATGGTTTGATTGAAAATGATTAATTGGTGCGTGGTAGAGGGTATTTGCTGTGGGGACATTACAAGAGGGCTCAGAATTGTAGCGTGTAACATGGCGGCGTGTAACGCAACCATGTCGGTGTACGAAGGGTTCGACTACACATGGAGCACCCTCTCCTTCAGCATGACAATACCAGATTACACGCGAGCGCTGATACACCTGCAACAGTCCGACGCCTTGGGTTCACTGTCATCGATCATTCTCCATATAGTCCCGACCTGGTTCCATCCGATTTTCATCTGTTACTGAAACTTAAAGAACACCTTCGACGACTTCACTTTGACAGTGATGAAGCGGTGCAAGCAGAGGTGAGGTTGTGGCTCCGTCAACAAAGTCAAACATTCTATAGTGCCGGTAACAACAAACTAGAGCGTTGGGAGAAGAGTGTTTGTCGCCAGGGTGACTATGCTGAAAAGTAAATATGTACAGCGCTCCGGCCGCGCTCCTGCCTAACGCTCCGAATGCAGCATTTGTGTGGTCGTTGTGGGCGACGAGGGAGAGGAAAACGAAGGCTGCAGCCGGGCGCCCCCAATGCAGAGCAGTCGCCTTGTCAGACGCCAGGCAGTTTGTTGACAGTACTGCTTGCGTTAAATAAAATATATAAAATTAAAAAAAGTGGAGAAGCCGCATCGTTCAATACCGAATGGAAACTGCATGCCCTGCAAAGTGCTTAATATGCCATCGCACTATTAGGAGCTTCAGAAACACTTGTTGGAACGTCATTACAGTATCACCCACAAACACAATGATACATTTGTGTTCTGATGAACGACAATGAATTCTGGGTGAAGGAATTTACAATACTTTGATGAAATGCCATGCCAAGAACAAAATTGTCCACTGCACAGACGAGCCACTAAAGTTTTTCCAGTGTTAGATTCAACACGTGCCGTGTTATCATTTTCTCTTATATTATGCAACTGACAAAGTCCCGCCAACTTTAGCGTTTAACAGATTTTAATTTGTCAAACTCTATGTGATTGACTATCACAGACCACAGTTCCAGATACATTACGCATTCTAAACTCGAAATGTGCATAAATTTATAAACATCACAACTCAATGTTAAAAGTCGATATGTGAAGCTTTTCGTAGTTCTGCTCACCTTTTAAGCAATGTCAAATGTATTTATTTAAGTAATAAAAGTTATACACTACTGGTCATTAAAATTGCTTCACCACGAAGATGACGCGCTAAAGACGCGAAATTTAACAGACAGGAAGAAGATGCTGTGATGTGCAAATGATTAGCTTTTCAGAGCATTCACACAAGGTTGGCGCCGGAGGCGACACCTACAACGTGCTAACATGAGGAACGTTTCCAACCGATTTCTCATACACAAACAGCAGTTGACCGGCGTTGCCTGGTGAAACATTGTTGTGATGCCTAGTGTAAGGAGGAGAAATGTGTACCAACACGTTTCCGACTTTGATAAAGGTCGGATTGTAGTCCATCGCGATTGCGGTTTATCAAATCGCGACATTGCTGCTCGCGTTGGCTATGATCCACTGACTGTTAGCAGAATATGGAATCGGTGGATTGAGGAGGGTAATACGAAACGCCGTGTTGGATCCCAACGGCCTCGTATCACTAGCAGTCGAGATGACAGTCATCTTATCCGCATGGCAGCAACGGATCGTGCAGCCACGTCTCGATCCCTGAGTCAACAGATGGGGACGTTTGCAAGACAACAACCATATGCACGAACAGTTCGACGACGTTTGCTGCAGCATGGACTATCAGCATCACAGACAGGAGCGCCTGCGATGGTATACTCAACGACGAACCTGGGTGCACGAATGGCAAAACGTCATTTTTTCGGATGAATCCAGGTTCTGTTTACAGCGTCATGATGGTCGCATCCGTGTTTGGCGACATCGCGGTGAACGCACATTGGAAGTGTGTATTCGACATCGCCATACTGGTGTATCACCCGGCGTGATGGTATGGGGTGCCATTGGTTACACGTCTCGGTCACCTCTTGTTCGCATTGACGATACTTTGAACAGTGGACGTTACATTTCGGATGTGTTACGACCCGTGGCTCTACCCTTCATTCGAACCCTGCGAATCCTTACATTTCAGCACGACAGCATGCTGCAGGTCCTGTACGGGCCTTTCTGGGTACAGAAAATGTCCGACTGCTACCCTAGCCAGCACATTCACCAGATCTCTCACCAACTGAAAACGTCTGGTCAATGGTGGCCGAGCAAGCGGCTCGTCACAATACGCCAGTCACTACTCTTGATGAACCGTGGTATCGTGTTGAAGCTGCGTGCGCAGCTGTACATGTTCACGCCATCCAAGCTCTGTTTGACTCAATGCCCAGGCGTATCAAGGCCGTTATTACGGCCAGAGGTGGTTGTTATGGGTAGTGATTTCTCAGTATCTATGCACCCAAATTGCGTGAAAATGTAATCACATGTCAGTTCTAGAATAATATATTTGTCCAATGAATAGCCGTTTATCATCTGCATTTCTTTTTGGTGTAGCAATTTTATTGGCCAGTAGTGTAATTTCGGCAGAAAAACAAAAAGTTGTAAATAAACATTTGTGATAAAATCCTGCTTATAGAAGTATACTGCGATATTTGCCTCTTAGAAACAGTCGCATTGTGTTGCATACACGTGGTCCTAAATGTCCCGCGTGTGCTGCCTTCGGCCTACAGCCGTATCACTCACACCTTCTCGGGATAGCGCAGTGTTTGGGTAAGCAGAAACACTCAGCAGACTCTGCTGCACTCCCTTTGAGCTCTCAAATATTGGCCAGACCTGCCCTAAACCAAGTTTGGGGCCTAATTAAACAGATTGCAATAAAAATTAACACTCCTGTTTTTAAAGTGGCAAATTATTTACAATACTTAACTAGTGTTCAAATAACTGTACGCCCCGGTATATCTACGTTTTTTACTGAACCAAAAAAATGATTACTCACGGGGTGTTTGATTCTGCTTATTTCTAACAAACTTTTTTTATGTTTCACTTGGTGTCCTCATTTTGGTTTTCATTGTTACTGTCATCCAAAGTATACTTTCATATCGGTAAGTTGTGGCGAAAAAAACGATATTCTTAAGAATCCTTTCAGTTATAATAGCTGTTAATAAAGGCTGTTCGCTAAAAAATGTCAGTCTGCTGTATGTTTAAAGAGTGTTACCTTCGCAAGGTCCAAGAAATTGTACCCAGGCTCGAATTTCATTAGCTAAAAATATTCCCTCATCCACTGAAGTAGGCCTTAGAACCTAGGTCAATTTTACAGACTGAAAAAGTAGTTACTATTAAAGTTTATTACTCAAGTAGTTACCATTAAAGTTTATTACTGACGGCAAGTGATTACTACCACTAGATGGAGACCATATGCAACAAATACAAGAGAAAAGTTGGCCTTGTGTGTTGCTGGTAAACTAAATAAACTTTCAAACTGAAGTTTTTACTGTGTGTGAAACTGAACGTTAACAAAAAATTCGTACTAACAATTTTGACTCAGGACAATGAGACGCGATCTTATAATCCGTAGACCAATGGTATACAAATAGCCGGTCTGTGTGGCCGACGGTTCTAGGCGCTTCAGTTCGGAATCGCGCGACCGCTACGGTCGCAGGTTCGAATCCTGCCTCGGGCATGGATGTGTGTGATGTCCTTAGGTTAGTTAGGTTTGAAGTAGTTCTAAGTTCTAGGGACTGATGACCTCAGATGTTAAGTCCCATAGTGCTCAGAGCCATTTTTTGGTATGCAGATTTGCTTGTACTGCTGCCTACAAACTGGGCGTGTGTGTGTAATTAGTTCACATAAACTGTTTCAAAAACATTCATCTTATTTAACAAATGTAATTACAACAAAATTTATACGGAGGCATTTGCAGACTTTAATTTCAGACGTGATGTTTGGCTCAAATTTTGTGTAGAGAAGCGCAAAATTGACTCTAAATTGTCGTTCATCAATCGGTTCCTACTTTCTCATTTGTTCTTGTTCATTATGGAAAAAGTTTGTTCACATATGAAAGTTGACCCAAAGATGCTACCGCATTTTCATTCATGATTTACCAATAAATTGAAATTATTTCTATCGAAATATAACTCAAAAGAACTAAGTTCTACTACGGTTCGCCCTACCCTTTTCGGGAGGAAATGAAAGATGATTAAAAATATTAAAAGAACAAACGGTGAGAGACGGATCGCCATGAAATCAATGGCGAGCCACATGAACAGATACATCCTGGCTTCTCGGTATTGTGCATCTGCTCTTCATCAAGGAAACGGGGGTAAAACGTGTTCCCAACTATACATGGATGGCGAAGTATGCGTTTTGATTGCAAGTTTTTGTCTCTTCCGCTGCCAAATTTCGGGCTTCTCACTGCATATTAGACGATGATGTATAATATCCTCTACGTTGCAGTGACTTCACAGGCGATGGATTTGTAATCATCTCGCAAACGGCTCTTTTGTGGACCCATGTTCATTGTAGCGCTTTTGCTGTTACCATCGCATACTTTTAACCGTGTCAGTTCTATTACTTATGATACACCCTTATAATGCCTATATACAGTCATAAAAAATGAAGTCTCGCTTACGCCGTTTGTGATGAACACGTAAATTCTATTCTGCCATCTAGGTGCAGTTAAAACCCAACACACACTTCACTACGGGGTGAAAGATTTATTCTCTGTTCTCTGTGTTTTGATGTTATCTTGCTGTGGCTGAGATAAGGAATCAGAACAGCATTCACCTCTCGAAGCGTAAGAACCCGCCTGATAGCCGCACACGTGTTGGCTGTATACAGAATGTGCAGTTGTTACGAAATGGGCCTACCGATCTCAATTCCATCCCTCGGAGACTACTGCTGTACGTGCCACACCACACGAGCTGGCTAGCACTCCTCCTGGTTTATGTCGGGAAGAGCGATACATCTCAATGAGTATTGGGATTCGAGACCTCCAAGTTACGGGAGTAGTGTTAGACCCAATAAGAGGTCTATACAACAAGTTCCGGCACATTCGTAATTTCGCACCAATGGTGCTCTATTGAGTAGAACGTTGTGACCCACAGTTTGCGAATTTCGAGATGGCAGAGATAAAGGAGCAACGCGTCTGCACTAAATGTTTCGTGAAACTCACGAAAACCTTTACAAAGACACACCAAATGATGCAGGAAGCCTACGGCATGAGTGCTTAAGCCTTACTCGGTGTTACGAATGGTTCACATGGTTTAAAAATGGCCAGAGGGAAGTTAAAAGTTCTCGTTTGGGACGCCCTTCGACGTCTACTGGCGACGCTCATGTAAGGAACATCGACGAAATTGTGCACGCCAATCGAAGACTGTCTGTCCGAGAGATTGCAGAGGAATTTAACATTTCAGTTGGATCATATTACGAAATCCAGACACAGCAACTTGGAACGCATCGTGTTGCCGCCAAGTTCGTCCCCTAGCTCTTAAGTCAAGACCAGAAAGACTTTTGCCTCTCAATCTGTGAAGAGCTTTTGGATCGTGCAAATGAGAACGAGATCTTCCTTAAGAGAATCGAAACTGGTGATGAAACGTGGGACTACGGTTATGATGAGATGTTCACTCTGCAGCGGAGTGTGCGCTGATATGAAACTTCCTTGCAGATTAAAACTGTGTGCCGGACCGAGACTCGAACTCGAGACCTTTGCCTTTCGCGGGCAAGTGCTCTACCAACTGAGCTACCCAAGCACGACTCACGTCCCGTCCTCACAGCTTTACTTCCGCCAGTACCTCGTCTCCTACCACTCAGCTGCAGAGTGAAAATCTCATTCTGGAAACATCCCCCAGGCTGTGGCTAAGCCATGTCTCCGCAATACCCTTTCTTTCAGGAGTGCTAGTATTGCATGGTTCGCAGGTGAGCTTCTGTAAAGTTTGGAAGGTAGAAGACGAGGTACTGGCGGAAGTAAAGCTGTGAGGACCGGGCGTGAGTCGTGCTCGGGTAGCTCAGTTGGTAGAGCACTTGCCCGCGAAAGGCAAAGGTCCCGAGTTCGAGTCTCGGTCCGGCACACGGCTTTAATCGGTACGGTTATGATGTTGAGACGAAGGTTCAGTCTCAACGGATCGGGAAAGGTTCTCCATGACCAAAAAAAACCAGTCAGTTCAGGTCAAATGTCAAAACCACGCTGACAGTTTTCTTTGACTTTGAAGGATTAGTTCATAATGAATTCGTGCCACAGGGACAAGCTGTTTATCGATGGTACTATCGGGACGTGTTGCGACGCCTGCGAGGAAATGTGAGAAGGAAACGGCCTGAAATGTGGCGAGACAATTCATGGCTCTTACATCACTATAACGCACCCGCACATTCATCCCTGTTGGTGCGTGACTGTTGCACGAAATCACTGCGCTGCCTCGTCCTCCGTACTCTCCAGACATGGCCCCTGTCGACTTTTTTTATTTCAAAAGTTGGAAACCCCGTGGAAAGGACGAAGATTGGCAATTATGGACGAGATAAGAGAAAATTCGCAGACGCGCTTCGCGCGATCCAGCAAGAGGCGCACCAGGACTGCTTCCGGAAATGGAAACGGCGTTGGTAGCGGTGTATCAATAGTGGAGGAGAGTATTTCGAAGGAGAGTATGCGTAATAAGTAAAAGGTAGGCGTTAGGCGTAGAAAAATTTTATGGACAAAGTTCCGGAATTTTTTGAATAGACTTCGTACATCACCTCTCAGTCCAGGGAATGGAAATATTGTTGTTTCTTTCTAGATTCCTCAGTTGCCTCATCTTCCGAAAGTGGGTTGTTATTCTTTGCAAATTCTCTAAAGAAAGGACACCGACTCAGTCGTATCATTCAGCGTGCTGTACTTCTCTATCAAAATTTAGTCACAAATGAATGAGAAAAATGTAACTTCTTAGGATGTAGGCATTTAATTTCGTATCCCATTGTCCCTGTGCCATCGTGTTCCAGTCTTCACGAATGAGTTCGAAGTGTGCATTTCTCAGTTTCTAGCGTGTAAAAACCAGTAGCGCCTAGTGGCTGCATTTATCAATTTAAATCAGAATTTTAATCATGTTCTTCATGGTGACAGAGTGACTCCCTAAGTACCGCGATCAACGGACGATATGATAAGATAGAAATTTGCTAATTACTGTTATTCTCAGATGAATGAGTACGTTATCAAAAACTCTAGCAGTTTTTCGCGATCTTTCGCAGATAAAAGATCGTAAATTGATCATAAATCTGAGACATATGCTAAATCTTCAAACTTTAAACCTTTGGACAGATGAGCAAACAAGGACGGTTGTGAGGTTAGAGCAAATTACTCTCCCACTGCTGTAGTTCAGACAAATTTCTTTATAAAAAATTTAAGTTTTGCATGCAACGAAGAATTATTGCCGTTGTCGTCGTTCTTATCAACATAAACTCTTCTGATAAATATTAGTTGTAAATATTGAGACGTCTTTTTCTCGCTGCACTATATGTAATTTCCAGTCTCGTTTTGCCTTTTGTAAGGCATCTCCATTTTAATTCTACTTATGGTATTTTTAGATTTGAATCATTCAACAAAAAGTCATATTAAAAACGAAACCGTTTGTTATTCCAGAAAAAGTACTCTGAATAAGACTTTAAAAAGGCGAAATGCATCTGGATATTAGATATATAGGAGTAAGAAAAAAGCGATTGAATATATATAACGAACATGTATAGACTGAGGTGACAAAAATCATGGAATAGTGATATGCACATATACAGATTCCGGTTGTATCACGTACACAAGGTATGAAGGGGCAGTGCATTGGCGAAGCAGTCAGTTGTTCTCAGGTGACTCGTGTCAAAAGATTTCCGGCGCCATTATGGCCGCACCACGGCAATTAACAGACACTGAACGCGGAATGATAGTTGGAGCTAGACGCATGGAGCATTCCATTTCAGAAATCGTTAGGTAATTCTATATTTCAAGATCCACAGAGTCAAGACTGTGTCTAGATTACCAAATTTTGCTTTTCCTCACACCACTGACAACACAGTGGTCGATAGCCTTGACTTAACGACCGAGAGCACCGACGTTTGCGTGCAGACCCCACGAAGCCACTGATCCAAGTTGTCAACAAGACACTGAGCAAGTTGGTGGTGGCTCCATAATGGAGTGGGCTGTGTTTACATGGACTGGTCCAACTGAACCGATCATTGACTGGCAATGGTTATGTTCGGCTACTTGGAGATCATTTGCAGCCCTTCTTGGACTTCATGTTCCCAAATAGCGAAGGAATTTTTGTGGATGGCAATGCGCCATGCTATCGGACCATCGGCCCACAACTGTTCGCGATAAGTTTGAAGAACATTCTGGAAAATTCGAGCGAATGATTTGACCATCCAGATCGCCCGATACGAATCCCATCGAACATTTATGGGATATAATAATTAGCAACTTGACTAGAAGAAGGGATCGCTTGGTAGGACATGTTCTGAGGCATCAAGGGATCACCAGTTTAGTATTGGAGGGCAGCGTGGAGGGTAAAAATCGTAGAGGGAGACCAAGAGATGAATACACTAAGCAGATTCACAAGGATGTAGGTAGCAGTAGGTACTGGGAGATGAAGAAGCTTGCGCAGAATAGTGTAGCATGGAGAGCTGCATCAAACCAGTCTCAGGACTGAAGACCACAACAACAACAACAATCGAAAAGTCGGTTCGTGCACGAAATCCAAGAGGGGCAAACATGAGGTGACTCATATGAATGGTACATATGTCGCTCTGTCAATTTTCTACCTGCAGCTAGAAAGTTAAATTTAAACTACGACACAATCGGAAACGAGGATGAATTTCTCTGACCCACGCCCAGATGTCATCACAATCGTCTTACTCCACCCGTTAGGTCTAGGGTACCTGATAAAATCAGTTTTACCTCTGAGCTAGGTAACATCACTGCATGTGAGATAACACTGCCCTCCAGGCAAATGCCTGCGTACCAGCTGCCGTTGTTGACTGTGAGCAATTCGCCATTTGACCTCACATCTAACTGGGTTAATGCCGCTAACTGACCTGCCAGTGGGAAAGGAAACATGCTGTTGCTCAGACTCTGACAACAGTATTGCAGCAAGCAGAACAATAACAAGAAAATAACAAAGTAAATATTGTTTTTCTTGCAAATTAAGATTTTTATGGGTCAGTAAGTGAGTTTAGTTTTCCGTTTTTTTAAAACTGAACACTAACCCCGCGTTGACTGCCACATCAATAGGACAGAGGGAAGCTCACTGCCATTTGAACGAGGAAGCGGACATGACATAAAGGTTACGTTGTTGTACGAACCATCCGACATTCTCCGGTTTCGAAAAACAAGGAAGCTCTTGCGTAATGATGATCGGTCATGATTTGTACTTACCTGTCGTAAAATACCAATCAAAAATAAGCTCTCTTGGCCTCAGAAAAATAAAGTAAGACAAGACATCGTATCGTGCTGGTCCACTTTCGGAACACAATTCACCAGCGATTCTGCATGGCATGGATTCGACAGATGCTTGGTAGCTTTCCGGAAGTATGTGGAACGCGATGTCTACACACAGGTCTCTCGGTTTCCGTAAATTACGAGTTTGCTGGCGCGGAACTGGCGCACGGTAGCGTCCCAGTCGTGTTCCATCCGGTTCAGATCAGATGAATTTGGTGAATAACACGCGAACGTGAATACATTATCATGCTCCTCAAACCACTGCAGCACGATTCCGATATTTTTAAGTGGACCGTTATCCTGCCAGACGACTGTAAGCATGAAGGGAATCAGGTGGTCAACAATAATGCTCACATAGTCCACAGGTCCCATAGTGCCTTCTATTCTTACCACAGGTCTCAGATGAATGTCCCTCATAGAATATACTGCCCCCAACAACCTATGTGTTTGGCATGGATCTTGTTTCGAGCACTCATTCCCGAACATGATCATCGGCATAGTGCAACAAACGCGTCATACGACCAGGTGACACGTTTCCATTAATCCACGGTCCAATCTCGATGACTCCACTTCTTTTGCAATCTTAACTGACATTGTCGTTGGGTCAACGTCGGGACACGTAACAGTCGACTGCTGCGGAGCCCCATTTTTAAAAGTGTGCGCAAAACGGTGTGTTTCGAAACTCTTGTCCCTCCAACAGTATTGTATTCTGTCGCCAGATCTGCTACAGATCGCCGCTTATCCTATTTTACGGAGCTGTCATGCAACCTCCACGTACTGCGGCGAGGCGTGGAGTCTTGTGGTTTGACTGTCATTCTGCTTCTTGTCAAAGCTGTTGACATCAATAGATTTACCCATTTGTGGCACGTGCCACTATAATGGCATCCCATCCTTTTTTTGCTCCTCTTGTATACTTTCTCTATCGCTTCACGTGCCTGCAACGCCACCAGACAGTATACGGCCTCGCGGTGGGCAATGTTTCTACCCGTAAATAAATACATAAAATTGCAACCAGTCACTTTTTTGAACAGTTATTTATTATTCGATGAACTGATTTTCGAACCTTTTCAGGTTCGCCTTCAGATGGTTTTCTGGAATTTACATCACTATTTCTAACACAATGCTGAGTGCTGGCTTGCGACAGTGTGGGCGGCTTTTTTCTGTTAAGTGTCCATCTGTCTGCTTCCATTTTGATGGCCAAGTCACACACTTTTACACAATCTGTATGCATTAACACAGTGATAGCGAAACCTGGTCAGCATCCAGCTTGTGCTATACAACTGTTGCTTGTTGCAAGCCACCCACAATGTCGCAAGCCAGCACCCAGCACTATGCTAGAAATAGTGCTGAAAACCATCTGAAGATGTACCTGAGAAGGTTAGAAAACCGGTTCATGGAATAACAAATAACTATTCAAAAAAGTTGCGGGTTGTAGTTTTATAATTTACATTCAATTAATGGGTTCTAAAATATGTGTACTGAATAAATTTCGTATGTTTCTACCCGTGCTGTCGCCGAGTGTGCAAACGAAACAGTAAACAGCTCCCCAAGTGGGCTGTTTCAAAAAATAGTGCTCACGTAATGTGATGTTACCCGAGTTTGCATTGATAGACTAAACCTGGTTCCCATAATTTAATAAAATGAGCATTAGCTCAGGAATAAATAAAGCAATTGCACCCAAGAGCTGCTCAAAATTTTGACATCTTTTAGTAGAATTTTTCTCTTGGATAATTCCCGCAATTGTTTAAAATTGATCCTTAAATCTGCAGTAATAAATTAGTGAAAGAAAAGATAAGGAATACTCTCAACTATGTTAATCTGTCCGTTTGATGACCTCTACTTTTGTTTCCAACATCAATATGTTAAGAAAACTACTATCAAAAACTTGTTACGTGATGCAAAAACTACATATAGGGGAAGACATTCGTCCTGTCCAGCAGTTAATAGCCCCGCAGCAAGTCTGTCGAAACGTTGGCAGTTTAGTGACTTTAGAGTTTTATAACGACGCGGTATAACACCCAAAATTATTTTATTCGTAATAAACTGCGCAACGAAAGTAAATAATCACTTTTTCGAAACCACATAATTACGTCTTGTTGCGACGCATAACTTTCTCATTTGGCTCAAAGGTGCGTACAACCTTCTTCTGTAATATGAAGATGGCATCTGTTCTTTCGGACATGTCCGAAAAAACAAATGCCATTGGTGACCGTGCAGTTCTCTAGAATGAAATTACAATTAAATCAATTCCATTAGCTGCCGACAGGCGTTGATATACATCAACGGAGACAGTTGGAAATGTGTGCCCCGACCGGGACTCGAACCCGGGATCTCCTTCTTACATGGCAGACGCTCTGTCCATCTGAGGCACCGAGGGCACCGAGGATAGTGCGACTGCAGGGATTTATCGCCGGCACGCTCACCGTGAGACCCACATCCTCAGCTTACAGTCCACACGCCACATTCGTAGTGCCCCTGCCATTATACCCACTACTCGCGGCAGACAATCCACCGAGTCCCGTAAGAGTTCAGGCAAATCGTGTGCATCCGCACTGAAGGTCATCAGCCAGTTAGCGTTAAACGATATGGAGATGGCATCCGTTTTTTCGGACAAGTCCGGAAGAACAGATGCCGTTGGTGACCGTGCAGCTCTCTAGAATGAAATTACAATTAAATCAATACCATTAGCTGCTGACAGGCGTTGATACATGTCAACAGGGACAGTTGAAAATGTGTGTCCCGACCTGGACTCGAACCCGGGATCTCCTGCTTACATGGCATGTGTATAATGGGAGGGGCACTACGAATGTAGTGTGTGGACTATAAGTTGAGAATGTGGGTCTCACGGGGAGCGTGCCAGCGACAAGTCCGTGCAGTCGCACTATCCTCTGAGACCTCGGTGCCTCGGTGGCAGTGGTGAAGCAGGTGATCCCGGGTTCGAGTCCCGGTCGGCGCATACATTTTCAACTGTCCCCGCTGATGTATATCAACACCCGTCAGCAGCTAATGGTATTGATTTAACTGCAATTTCCTCTGTAATGGTGCAAACGCGTGGAGAGCTGCGACGCCAGCATCGGGCTCGACGACGTTTCAAACAGGAAGGTGTCGACAAATGGGGAAAAAAAGGCCACAGCACAGAGTTTCTGTAATGTGAGTTAATGACGTCACATTGGCACCAAATTTCACCACAATTCTGCCCAACTCCACCGTGGACGAGTCACACGATAGGAAGGTCGTCACAGCCCCTCTTTCCCACTTTTCACCCCTTCTTTTGACGTCTCTGGGATGGAGTTCAGAACCACGATGTCCAGCGCTGTAATCACCCGATTTTCTTACGAGCGGCCGAAACGCACCGCTGCTCAGAATCGGTACGAAAAGGCCGCATGGGACGGCATAAAGGGCGTCACTCGAACCTATCCTTTCCTTAGGACGTTGATTTCCACACATTTCGCGATCGGAAACTACAGTTCGGAGTGCGATGAGCAACAGGACGGCGTCATGAAACCCCCGGACACCCCAGCCCTTCTCTTAAGACACTGTGGGGCTGCACACCCATTAAACGTGGTCACACCTCCTCAGAGCACAGAGCGACTGCATTTTTTGCTCTTGTGTGCAGGCTGTAGCCACTAGGGACACTTAAAAACCATTCAACGAAACCTCAACGTGATCCGGAGCTGCAATCAGCAGAGACAACCTGTAAAGTAGTCCGAAGCTCCAGCAGGCAGGCGACTGGAATTGCAGGGATCTCAGAGGGTTATCTACTTGCAGGCGTCTCAACCTACATTTTTAAAATTATCAGTAAAGATGGCTGGTCTTAGAGGGAACATTTACCATTTTATTCTCGCATATGTCAATACCGCACCCCTCTGTGATCACGCCACAGGAGGACGTGAAACGAGAGGCTAGAAAAGCATAAGCTTCGGATCACGTACAAATGTCGAATGGTTTTGAGCACCTATAATGTGAGTTAAGAGCTTGAAGCCAAGCTTTATCCACTGATATATGTCTGTCTTCTGTATGTCTCCTAGTTTTCGCTCAGTCGTTTCTGAAACCCTTAGATATCTATGAATAACTCTGTGTATTAAAAGACTCTAAGAAATAGTATTTTTTCTTTGTTTATCACTTTATATAAGCGTTTTATTTGCGACCATTAAATTAAAATTTTATTACAACGTTTAGAAATTGACCATTTGGTAGATGTTCTTGACCGGGACAACTGGAGGCACTGCAGAGCCTGACAAGCTGGTGTCTGCGAGTGTCAGCCAGTTAGCTCTTGTGACCAACTTGTATCTCACTGCCCTTCCAGTAGGGGCACTGGTCGCTTGACGCGGTCTAACCTCTCTAATAATAGGTGTAGTGAGATACCTCAGGTGTCGTTTGTTTCGCCCATGGGCTCCCACAGGATGAGTGGCTCGTGGTAACGTATTCGTGTTCCTCGAGGCGGAGAGTCATTGTGGAGGCTGGCCATCTGGCCTCACCCATTCAACCTGTGAGTGCACAAAGTGGCCGCTCCTTCAGCAGCGTGGAAGCAGGCACGCAGCGAGAGGGGTTTGTTAGTTACCAGGCTCTCCAATGTTAGGTACCGTCCCGAAGGGAAACAGCTTTCCGGGCCAGAAAAAGAACCAGTGTGCACTCAGTATGTCTACTGGGGGGGGGGGGGGGGGAGGGGGGGGTTCATCCGAGATGTGGAGGCGTTGCCTGTGTCTACCGACCACGCAGTATGCAGTCGTCTGCAAGTTGTGTTTCATGTCGACACATATGACACCTGTTACTTGGGTTCTGAGACCATCCTCAGTTCATAGAGATGGCTGGCGGAGGTGATGAAGGCTGCTGGCCTCACTGGGTGCAAGCAAAGCTCGGAATTTGCATCATTGTTCCCAAAGTTGATCGAGGTCCTTCGGATTGGAGCAGAGTGGAGGGCCTCAACCAAAGGCTTCATCAACTCTGTGAGAGACTTGGCTGCAGATTTCTGGAGCTCCAATATCGGGTGGACTCCCCCTGACAGGGCAAAATTAAATGGCTCTGAGCACTATGGGTCTTAACATCTGAGGTCATCAGTCCCCTAGACTTAGAACTACTTAAACCTAACTAACCTAAGGACGTCACACACATCCACGCCCGAGGCAGGATTCGAACCTGCGACCGTAGCAGCAGCGCGGTTCCGGACTGAAGCGCCTAGAACCGCTCGGCCACAGCGGCCGGCTTTATAGGTCACGGGTTGCACTACACAGACGAAGCAGCTGGACTGTACATGGGGATTTTTTGGGGTAGGCAGTAGCTTGAGGTACTCTGATCAACTCTCGTCAGTCGACATGCAGGTAGCAAAAACAGACCGCGTTCAGAGTAAATACACTTCGACTGCCAAAATTGTAACAGTAAATTGTCGAAGTACTCGTTACAGTGTTCCTAAACTTACTGCCCTTAAAGAATGTTCTCGCGCTCAGATTATTCTCGGGACCGAGAGCTGAGGTAGAAAGCTCTGAAATATTTAACAAGCCGTGGAACGTACATAGGAAACACGGATTAGACGCTACAGAAGAGGGAGTGTTCACTGCAGTCGACAAAAATATTGTCTCTGTTGAGGTCGAATTGGAATGTGACTGTGAGCTTATCTGGACGCGTGTAACAGGTCTAGGTGAAAGCAAGTTAATTGTTGGATGTTTCTACCGGCCATCCGATTCCGCTGCAACAGTTTTCGATTCATTCACAGAAAGTTTACACTGAATAGTAGATCATGCAGTATAATTCGGAGGCGACTTTAACCTACCAAGTATAGAATGGGACGTCTATGGATTCACTGCAGGCAGTATGGACCTACAGTCTTGTGAAGCACTTTTGAACACGTTTTCCAAAAATTGACTTAAGCAGTCAGTTTGAGAGCCCATACGCAATGGAAATATTTTAGATCTTTTAACTACAAACGGGGCCGACCTTACCGAAGCTATCAGAATAGAGGCAGGGATTAGTGATCGTGATGTTACGATAGAAATGATGGCTACTAAAGTTAATAAATAATTCAAGAAGGCTAGGACAGTAATTTTACAGGAAAGAGCAGATAAGCAGTTCCTAGCATATGTTAGACAATGAAATGAGATCTTTTAGTTCCAGTATGATGGACGTAGAGGAATTATGGGCAAAGTAAAATCAGATAGTAAATTGCACTTTGGAGAAAGCCGAGTATATGGATTAACGTTGGAAAACACCCACCGCGATCTAATAACAAATATCGGAAAATGCTGAGGAACCAAAAACTATTGCACTCTCGTTTCAAAAGAGAACCCGCAAGTGACGACAGGCAAAATTTAGCAGAGATTCGTGCATCCCTACACAGATCGATGTGCGAAGCATACAACAACTATCACCGTCGTACCTTAGCAAAAGATTTTGCCGAGAACCCGAGAAAAACCATGCACTACGTAAAATCACTAAGCGGGTCTGACTTCTGTCCAGTTGAGCAGTCTGATGTGTCAATAGAAGGTAGCAAAAGAAAGCTAGAGTTTTAAATTTCACATTTAACAAATCGTTCACACAGGAGGACTGTACAAGCATACCGTCGTTTGACTATCAAAAATAGTTCAAATGGCTCTGAGCACTATGGGATTTAACATCTGTGGTCATCAGTCCCCTAGAACTTATAACTACTTAAACCTAAGTAAGCTAGGGACACCACACACATACATGCCCGAGGCAGGATTCGAACCTGCGATCGTAGCGGTCACGCGGTTCCAGACTGAAGCGCCTAGAACCGCACGGCCACACCGGCCGGTGTTTGACTATCGCACTGACCACATAATAATAGGTATCACTGGCATAGAAAGCAAGACAAGTAAGTCATCAGTTCCGGATGGAATCCCAGTTCGGTTTTACGAAGAGTACTCTACAGCAATGGCCTCTTACTTAGCTTGCATTTCCCGCGAATCTCTCGCCCAGTGGCAAATCCCAAGCAACTGCAAAGAAACACAGGTGATTGCTGTAAATAGGAAATATAAAAGAATGAATCGGCAAAATTACAGACCGATCTTCTTAACATCGGTTTGCTGCAGAATTTTTGAAAATATTCTCATTTCTAATATAGCAAATTTATTCTTGAGACAGAAAAGCTTCTGCCCTCAAATCAACATGTTTTTAGAAAGCTTCGCTCGTGCAAAACCCGTTTGCCCTTTTCTCACTTGATATCTAGTGAAACATGGATAAAGGGCAACAGGCAGATTCCACATTCCTAGATTTCAGGAAAGTGTTTGACACAGTGCCCCACTGCAGACTGTTAAGAAAGGTACGAGCATACCGAATAGGTTCTCAGATATGTGAGTGACTCGAAGACTTCTTAAGTCTTCATCAGAGATAAAGGTATTGTCAGGAGTGCCGGAGAGAAGTGTGACAGGACCGCTATTATTCTCTCTCTCTCTCTCTCTGTCTTTATCTATTAATCTGACAGACGGGAAAGTACCGTAAGAAGATACGAGACGTCTCTAGTTTCTGCTTGGTGTATTGAGTGGCAGCTTGCTCTAAACGTAGAGCAACGTAAGTTAATGAGAATGAATAGGAAAAACAAACCCGTAATGTTAGAATACAGCATTAGTAGTGTGCTGCTTGACACAGTCACGCCGATTAAATATCTAGGCATGATGTTGCAAAGCAACATGAAATGGAATTATAGTTGGAAAGGTGAATGGTCGACTATGGTTTATTGGCGGAATTTTAGGAAACTGTGGGTCATCTGTAAAGAAGGCCGCGTATAGAACATTAGTGCGACCCATACTTGAGCACTGCTAGAGCGTTTGGGATCCCCACCAGGTTGGATTAAAGAGAGACATCGAAGGAATTCAGAGGCGTGCTGCTAGATTTGTTACCGGTAGATTCTATCAATACGCAAGTATTACGGAGATGGTTTGCAAACTCAAATGTGGATCCCTGGAGGGAAGACGGCGTTCTATTCGCCAGGCACTATAGAGGTTATTTAGAGAACCGACGTTTGAGGTCGACTGCAGAATAATTCTACTGCTGCCATTTCGCGTAAGGACCACAAAAACAAGATAACAGAAATTAAGGCTTGTACGGTGGCATATAGACGGTAATGTTTCTCTCGTTCTGTTTGTGAATGGAACAGGAAAGCATTTGAGTACTAGTAGTGATACATCGTACTCTCCACTACGCTCTTTACAGTGTTGTGGAGTATGTAACTGTATAATTAGATATGAGACACTGTGGAAGAGTTTAGTATCAAGTGCCCCATCCTTCCGCCCCCCCCCCCCCCCCCCCCCCCCCCGCCCCGTTAGTGTGCAGTCTGGTGAGAAAAACACTACGCTGCCTCCTCTTCAAGAGTTGCCTGCAAGTTACTGGCAATGGAAATTCCTTCCAATGTCGTTGCTTCTGCTGAAGCTCTTCAGTTCAGAAACTGGTTTCATGCAGCTCTCCACACTAAGCCCGTGCAAGCTTCTCAATCACTGTTTAACTACTTCAATCTACATTCATTTGGACCTGCTTATGACAGTCAAACCATGGACTCCGTCTACAATCTTTGTCCTTCACATTTCCTTCCATTACCAAATTAATTATTCTTTCACGCCTCAGGTTATTTCCTATTACTTGATCCCTTCTTTCAGTCCAGTTGTGGCCTGTTGTGCCCTAAATTACTTTTTCCTCAGTTCTATTCACAACCATTGGACAAATTCTCAGGAATGCAGTCCACCAACGAAAGAGGTAGCTTACAAAACTCTAGTTCGAAAGATACTTGAATATTGCTAGTCAATCTGGGCCCTTACAAAATAGTATTGGTAGTTGAAATAAAGAAGATCCAAAGAAGAGCAGTAGGTTTCGTCAGAGGTACGTTTAATAAGTATTAAAGGGTCACTGACATTTTTACCCAGTTCTGTTGACAGACCCTACAACAGGGACGTTGTACATGACGTTATGGTTTATTGTTAAAATTTTGCGAGTGGAAGTTTCTAGAAGAATCAACTAATACACTGCTTACACCTATGTATATTTCACGAAAAAGTCATTAAGGCAAGGTCAGGGAGATTCGAACTCGCACGGGAACATACCAACAGTCAACCATTCACGACGTAAACAGCACGCAAAGACCCACAGTCTTGTTTGTACGGTGTAGATGTAAATCTGGATGATCCTCCTCACTAGTAATCCGACATACCCGTCTAATACTCAGTTCTTCTGTAGCACTGAGATGTGAAGTGGTCGTCTACGAATCGAGTGCCTCACATCAGCAACCTCGAAGGGAGCTGCATATAAATCGTCATCAGAACAACTCTACCGTAGAAGAAAAAGAAAGGAATAAGGAAGAACAGGGTCGACGGTGGAATCGTTGCAACACTACATGTTCATGAAGGTATCGACAATCACATGGCATAGTTATAAATGTTCTTGTGTTACATGGTTTTATGGTCAATATACCCCAGATCAGCTAGGACTTTATGACCACCGACCTACTATCGATATAAACCCGTCGAGGCGATAGCAGCGTCACCTGGCGAGGAATGACTTCTAGTCAGACACAAGTATGGTGTATGTAGTATCAGAGAGTATGTTGTCCGTCTGTAGAATGTGGAAGGGGCGCGATCTATCCGTGTTTGACCGAGTGCAAATTGTGACGGCCCGGAGGCTCTGCACGAGCGTTTCGGAAACTGCACGACTTCTCGGGTGTTCGAGGAATGCTGCAGAGTGTGTCTTGAACACGTGACAACATCATGGTGAAACAACGTCCAGACATCGTGGGGTAGGGCGCCAACCCCTCATTATAACATTATACACTCATCAAAAAAAGTTTTGCATCACCCCAGTTCCCAGAATTCCTGAAGATAGACGTTGACTGTGGATATTGTATCACGGACACAGTCCCTTTGACTGTTAAGAGATGTCACTAAATCCGTCCAAAGATGTAAACAACCATGCATGAGCACCGCCTATTAGACGGAGGGAGGCCGACAGCCGATCAGTACCAGTCATTTCACCAGGAAGGAGGTACGCGGCTCGTGTTGTCTGAAGTTCAACCATGCTTAAACGGTCAATACCGCGGTTCGATCGCCTCCGCATTGCTACCTTGTGCCAGAAAGGGCTCTCAGCGAGGGAAGTGTCCAGACGTCTCGGAGTTAACCAAAGCGATGTTGTTCGGACATGGAGGAGATACAGAGAGACAGGAACTGTCGATGACATGCTTCGCTCAGGCCACCCAAAGGCTCCTACTGCAGTAAATGACCGCTACCTACAGATTATGGCTCGGAGGAACACTAACAGCAATGCCACCATGTTCAATAATGCTTTTCGTGCAGCCACAGGACGTCGTGTTACGACTCAAAATGTGCGCAATAGACTCCATGATGCGCAACTTCACTCCAAACGTCTATGGCGAGGTCCATCTTTGCAGCCACGACACCAGGCAGCGCGTTACAGATGGGTCCAACAACATGCCGAATGGACCGCTCAGGATTGGCATCACGTTCTCTTCACCGATGAGTGTCACGTATGCCATCAACCAGACGATCGTCGGAGACGAGTTTGGAGGCAACCTGGTCGGGCTGAACGCCTTAGACATGCTGTCCAGCGAGTGCAGCAAGGTGGACGTTCCCTGCTGTTTTGGGGTGGCATTATGCGGGGCCGACGTACGCCGCTGGTGGTCATGAAAGGCGCCTTAACGGCTGTGCGATACATGAATGCCATCCTCCAACCGATAGTGCAACCATATCGGCAGCATATTGGCGAGGCATTCGTCTGCATGGACGACAATTCGTGCCCCCATCGTGCATATCTTGTGAATGACTTCCTTCAGGATAACGACATCGCTCACCTAGAGTGGCCAGCATGTTTTCCAGACATCAGCCCTATCGAATATGCCTGGGATAGATTGAAAAGGGCTGTCTATGGGTGACGTGACCCATCAACCACTCTGAGGGATCCACGCCGAATCGCCGTTGAGGAGTGGGACAATCTGGACCAACAGTTCCTTGATGAACTTGTGGATAGTATGCCACGACGAATACAGGCAATCATCAATGCAAGAGGACGTGCTTCTGGGTATTAGAGGTACCGGCGTGAACACCAATCTGGACCACCACCTGTGAAGGTCTCGCTGTATGGTGGTACAACATGCAATATGTGGCTCTGATGACCAACAAAAATAGCGCGAGTGATGTTTATGTTGATCTCTATTCCAATTTTCTGTACAGGTTCCGGAACTCTCGGAACCGAGGTGATGCAAAACTTTTTTTGAAGTGTGTAGATGCCGGACGTCGTAGCCTGCGCATAGTGGCAAAACAGGACAGACTTTAATGTTGGCTGGAGTACAAGAGTGTCTGAACACACAGTGTAGCTCCTAACGATGGGCTCCGCAGCTGACGATCCACGCATGTGCCAATGTTAACAGCTCGACATCGGCAACAACGGCTGAAATGGGCACTTGACTATAGGCACTGGACGTTGGCGCAGAGGCAGAGTGTTGCACGGTCTGATGAAATACAGTACCTACTTCATCATGCCTATGGGAGGGTGCGAATCCGTCTTCTTCCAGGGAACAGCTACTTGACACCTGTATTGCGAGACGGTGACAAGCTGGCGGCGGCTCCATTCTGCTCAGGGGAACATTCACGTGGGCATCCATGCTTCCCATGGAGCACCATGACAGCCAAGGAGCATCATATACTGGTTGCAGACCACGTACACGTCTTCATCACGATCATGTTTCCCGCCGGCAGTGACCTTTTGCACCAAGATAATGCGCCACGTCCCAAGGCCAGGAGTGTGGTAGAGTGGTTCGAGGAACAATTGACGTGCTGGCCCCCCAGCATGCCAGATCTGAACCCGATCGAGCAGATCTACGATGTGATTGAAAGTGCCTTCAGAGCCCATCTCCCACCTCCCCGAAATTTACGGAAATTAGGCGACTTATGTGTGCAGATGTGGTGCCAACTCTCTCCAGCGAGCTACGAAGGCATCATTGCTTCCATGCTACGATGCGCCGCAGCTGTATCCGTGCCAAAAGTGGAAATACCGGCTGTTAAGTGGTCGTAATGTTCTGGCTGATCAGTGTATAAAATGCCATGTATTTTACGACTAAATGTATGGCAGATGCCATGGCACAAAGAACCATACAATGCAAATACATTCTTGTATGTCAGATATAAAAGCACAACCATTTTACATCCACCTTTTCAGTAAAACAACACATGACAATATATAATACATACCGTCCACAAAGCAACGTAATACGAGAACTTCGTTAACTATTCCACGTTTTAATATTGTATGTACCTTCATGGCCATGTAGTGTCTTAATGAATTTTACATTTCATAGATTATGGCGTGTTTTTACCATTGTCAATAAACTACGGTAGTCCTCATTTTCCCATTACCTTAAGCTTAGCGCCTTAGATATACCACCTGTCTTGACCAGTATGGCGTTCATTATTGACATTTGCAGTCAGCACGAATCTAGATTAGGGTGTCCATTCGTCCCGTTTTTCCCGGGACAGTCCCGTTTTTTACCAAAATGTCCCGCTGTCCCGAAAGTTTTTTTGGGGACGCTCAAATGTCCCGTTTTTTTATGATTCCACTTGGCTAGAGTATTTTACGCTACTGGTTTTGACTTGCTATTAACTGCTCAATTATTTACGCTAGGAAGCGTGCGATGACTTTCAGCATACCTCAAACATGTACCGAACTGTCAACAATCGCAAGTAATTTTAAACGCACTATAGGTTACGAATAAGAACGAAGATTTTTCTCTTCTAAATCGATCCACTGAATCCGTCCTTTCGGTCCAGAGATACTCTACACCACTAATACTTGATCTCTGGCTTTCATCACCTCACTGTTAATGTTTTGCACTGTGCAATCACTGTTTCATTATGCCAAAACGAAAGTGTAATTTTAACAGCAATATAAAAAGCAAGTTTCCTTTTATCACTGGTAGTGGAGAAACTGTAGAATGTAAATTGTGCAGATCAAAATTTGCTATTGATCATGGTGTGAGGTCTGACATTGTGAATCACATTAAGACTAAGAAACATCGCATGAGTGATCAAACGAAAAGAGCAAACAAATGCGTGAGTGACTACTATGTTGTTGTTGTTGTGGTCTTCAGTCCTGAGACTGGTTTGATGCAGCTCTCCATGCTACTCTATCCTGTGCAAGCTTCTTCATCTCCCAGTACCTACTGCAACCTACATCCTTCTGAATCTGCTTAGTGTATTGATCTCTTGGTCTCCCTCTACGATTTTTACCCTCCACGCTGCCATCCAATGCTAAGTTTGTGATCCCTTGATGCCTCAAAACATGTCCTACCAACCGATCCCTCCTTCTAGTCAAGTTGAGCCACAAACTTCTCTTCTCCTCAATCCTATTCAATACCTCCTCATTAGTTACGTGATCTACCCACCTTATCTTCAGCATTCTTCTGTAGCACCACGTTTCGAAAGCTTCTATTCTCTTCTTGTCCAAAATGGTTATCGTCCATGTTTCACTTCCATACATGGCTACACTCCATACAAATACTTTCAGAAACGACTTCCTGACACTTAAATCTATACTCGATGTTAACAAATTTCTCTTCTTCAGAAACGATTTCCTTGCCATTGCCAGTCTACATTTTATATCCTCTCTACTTCGACCATCATCAGTTATTTTACTCCCTAAATAGCAAAACTCCTTTACTACTTTAAGTGTCTCATTTCCTAATCTAATCCCCTCAGCATCACCCGATTTAATTTGACTACATTCCATTATCCTCGTTTTGCTTTTGTTGATGTTCATCTTATATCCTCCTTTCAAGACACTGTCCATTCCGTTCAACTGCTCTTCCAAATCCTTTGCTGTCTCTGACAGAATTACAATGTCATCGGCGAACCTCAACGTTTTTACTTCTTCTCCATGAATTTTAATACCTACTCCGAATTTTTCTTTTGTTTCCTTTACTGCTTGCTCAATATACAGATTGAATAACATCGGGGACAGGCTACAACCCTGTCTCACTCCTTTCCCAACCACTGCGTCCCTTTCATGCCCCTCGACTCTTATAACTGCCATCTGGTTTCTGTACAAATTGTAAATAGCCTTTCGCTCCCTGTATTTTACCCCTGCCACCTTCAGAATTTGAAAGAGAGTATTCTAGTTAACGTTGTCAAAAGCTTTCTCTAAGTCTACAAATGCTAGAAACGTAGGTTTGCCTTTTCTTAATCTTTCTTCTAAGATAAGTCGTAAGGTTAGTATTGCCTCACGTGTTCCAACATTTCTACGGAATCCAAACTGATCCTCCCCGAGGTCCGCTTCTACCAGTTTTTCCATTCGTCTGTAAAGAATTCGCGTTAGTATTTTGCAGCTGTGACTTATTAAACTGATAGTTCGGTAATTTTCACATCTGTCAACACCTGCTTTCTTTGGGATTGGAATTATTATATTCTTCTTGAAGTCTGTGGGTATTTCGCCTGTCTCATACATCTTGCTCACCAGATGGTAGAGTTTTGTCATGACTGGCTCTCCCAAGGCCATCAGTAGTTCTAATGGAATGTTGTCTACTCCCGGGGCCTTGTTTCGACTCAGGTCTTTCAGTGCTCTGTCAAACTCTTCACGCAGTATCTTATCTCCCATTTCATCTTCATCTACATCCTCTTCCATTTCCATAATATTGTCCTCAAGTAATCGCCCTTGTATAAACCCCCTATATACTCCTTCCATCTTTCTGCCGTCCCTTCGTTGCTTAGAACTGGGTTTCCATCTGAGCTCTTGATATTCATTCAAGTGGTTCTCTTCTCTCCAAAGGTCTCTTTAATTTTCCTGTAGGCAGTATCTATCTTACCCCTAGTGAGACAAGCCTCTACATCCTTACATTTGTACTCTAGCCATCCCTGCTTAGCTATTACTATGTAAATTTAAAATCAGTAGCAGAAATGGATAGGCAGTTGACAGCACAAGAAGCTACGTTTGCATACCACAGTGCAATGCATAACCATAGCTTTAAGTCATTGGACTGTACTACAGCAGTTGTTAAAAAACTTTTCAATCCCAAATTCACATGTGGACACACAAAATGTAATGCAATCATTTCAAATGTTACTGCACCGTATGCAGCTCAGCAGGTTTTAAATGAACTGAAAAGTGCTCGGTTCATTTCTGTAAGATACATCGAATCATCTGGATTTGAAGTTGGTTCCTCTCCTTATCAGGTATTTTCACCCTGAAAACGGCATCATGGTGAAAGTGCTCGAATTGCTTAATTTAGCTGGAGAAACTTCAGATTTACTCCAGAATTATGTGCGGGAGGTTTTAAAGAAATATGATCTTGAGGGAAAGGTGACTGTAATTTCTGCAGACAACACTAACACCAATTTTGGTGGCAAGCAGAGGAAAGGAAAAAAACAATTTGTTCTATAAACTGCAACAGAACACAGTGAATAATATAGTAGGTGTTGGCTGTCCCGCACATGTGGTGCACAATTCCTTACAAACTGGTTCAGATTGCCTACCCATCGACTGCCAATTAATTGTAAACAAAATCTACGAGTATTTCCACATATATACAGTAAGGGTTGAATCTCTGAAGTAATTCTTTAAGTTTACTGAAACTGAACACAAAACTGTACTTGGGCACAGCAAGACAAGGTGGCTATCTCTGCTACCAGCATTGGAAAGAATTGTTGAGATATTTCCTGCTTTGAAATCCCATTTCATTTCCCCTGATAAGTGTCCTGTTATCCTTAAACAATTCTTTGATAACCTTGTGTCTATTGTTCTTCTACATTTTCTTGCTAGCCAGCTAAAACCTTTCTCCACAACAATTAAATGTATTGAGAAACAAGAAATCACAATAGTGGAAGTTTATCAAGAAATAATCAAATAATTGGGCAAATTGCAATGCAGAAAATCTGAAAGATTTCCCACGTCCTTTGTACATGAGACTCTAAGAAAGCTGGAAGAAGAGGGTGTAATTACTGTAGAACAATTTCATATTTATGCTGACATCTTCTATGACTCTTGCATTGAGTATATTAAAGAATGGTGTTTACCATTTCTCACGCCTTTTAAAGCATTTGACTGGGTTAATACTGAAAAGGAGCAGCTACAGTAAAGGATATTCAGGACTGTTGTGTTTTTGTTAAAAGTATTGTACCAAATTTTCCTGTTGGTGAAGACGAACTGTTTGATGAATTTTCATGTGCACAGAACTTCATAAAAAGTGAAGAAGGAGACAAAGAAAGTGTTAGTGCAACGTGGTCTAAAATATTTGATTATTTCAAAAGTAAAAACATTAACATGAAAAATATGATTCATTTGGTGGAGTTTTGTTTGGCAATTCGTGGGTCAAATGCTGCTGTGGAACGTGTGTTTTCGTTAGTGAACTCTTTGTGGTCAGATGAAAAAACCAGAATGAAAGTTGAAACAGTGAGGGCCTTCCTCATTGTCAAAACACACTTTAATGGTGGATCGTGTACTGACTTTTACGATACAATTTTAAATGAATATGCACTTCTTGATAAAGCACATAAAAGTGAAAAGTACGGTGATAGTGTGGCAGAATAATTGTAAAAAGTTATTTGGGATCATCTGAGTGCACGTTTTAAAGGTAAACTTGTATGTGTGTTAAATTAGTCTATACAATATTTATGTCCCGTTTTTTTCTTCATTGTCCCAGATTTTTCTCTAATTTATTTTAAATGTCCCGTTTTTCAATTAAAATGAAATGGACACCCTAATCTAGATTCATGAGTTTTTGTCTGACCTATCACATAACGGTAACATTAGTTAAAAGTGCTGCATTTATCTGCTTGTTTTACGATGTGTTCTCGTAACGTGATACAGTATTTTATGCCTCACACAGATGGTGTATGAGACAAAGGTTGACATGACCCATAGTGGCTCACATAATTTATTTTTATTAATGCTGACTACTATTGCGTTTTCAGCACAAACCTTTGGTTGATTTTTTATCTAGACTTTCCATGACTACACTGCGAAACATGTATGTATTTTGCCAGTAGTGTGTCTAACTTTGATGTATACACTGATTGTGTCTGTAACCACTTGGTTATTTTGCAATATTATAATAAACAATCAACAGCGAATATAATGTCATTAGAAAAAGACTGCTGGGAACGTTGATTATTCTTTGTGTTTGGCTGTCACTTCAATAAATATCGTCTAACTGAAAATTGCGGAAACACTACTAAAGAGGGCATAAAATTACACGTATATAAAGTGAGATGTTTCAAAATGGTTACAGAGGTTTGTTGCTACAAGCTATTCAGAAATCAACAGATGATATAAATACAGACTAATTATTTTACTGCTCTCAAAACGGATGCTTCTAGCCAGAGAAACGTAAAACTGTTTCCATTAGTAGCACAACGTTTTACAGCCAAAGCTGGCATTCAAAATAAGTTCATAGATTTTTGTAAAATAGTGATGAGTGTGTTGATGGCCCGTTTCACGCAATATAAATATCAAAGGAAAAATATAAACTGTCTTTTCATGATGTATCTGGGATAAATTCTGATAACAGAAATGCTGATATTGAAGTCATCCATTTTTATTTACGAATATGAAAGATTTGGTTCCAGATTTCATTAAGGGAAATTACATGCACACATAGTGCATAATGGCATGAGACATGCAATGAGTTTGTTATCATATGACACAGAGACGTAATTTCGAAAATATATGCTCATTTTTCCGACTCTGCTGTAAAAGAGGAGAAGTGAAGAAAATTATAGAATCAGTGGATGGAATCTTCCACTTAATGAATCACCATGTGGGAAACAATGCCTCTCTTTTACGGTGCGTAGGTACGTTATTATTAATATGGAAAACCATCAGAAGCAGCTCTATAAAGTTTTGAGGGAACTGCCGGGTGTCTGTAACTACCTGGTACGATTTTCGGCGCAAATACTGACGAGCTATACACTAGGCTCTCCTGTATAAGAGGCCACTGGCATATCCACGGTGTGCCTAGTTGGCGTTGCTCTGGGCACCCTCCATGATGAAAGCTCGCCTCTTCACTATCAGAGCGATTGTCTTCGCACGGTATGATCGCAGGTCGGTGCCGATTACGATGAGCACGAATTTTTTCTGCCAGGTCCCATGCAGAATGTAACAGGACACCGCTGTCTCGATTCACGTAGGATTCACACAGTTGTTTTTCCACTGATGATTGAGCTCCAAAAGTTTAACGAATGGGCCGCAATTTTTGTTTCTTTATATTTCAACAATTGACCAGTGGAAATACAGTGTTCAGCGATAGCGGACTTATTTACTTGGAGATGGCGAGTATGCCGTTGCTGTTCTATAAAGTGATCCTGAACAGTGCACTTTGCACGTCGTTTGCCCTTTATAAAGATTTGCCGCATTTACGCGGAATCCTGTCAACATCTGCTTTGCGCAACCCTAAGCCGTCTTTAACGGATCCCAAAAGCGCTGATATTTTGAAAGGAGGTCGAAACATTACTTTCACTTTTGTCTTATTAATATTCTGCCTATTTTAGCTGAAACATTTGCAATATATGGTACACAAGCAAACGCTTTGAAGGCCTCATCCTTTTCCTTGTTCTTTTGTTTGTATGTCTAGCGCTCTCTGTACTTGTTGAGGCGAATATCCGTTGTTCGTGAACTCAAGTCATGTCCCATTCAGTTATGCACTATGTGTGCATGACAATTCCCCTTCATAAAATCTGGCACCGAATTTTTCGTATTTGTAAATAAAAAAATGTCTAACTTCAAAACTAGCATTTATGTTGTCAATATTGATCCAAGATACATTTCTGTTGTCAATATTTATCCAAAATACATTACGAAAACATAATTTTTGTTTTTCAACTGACTTTTGAATTGCTTGAAACAAGCCACCAGCGGAGTTATCACTGTTTTCATAAAAATCTGTGAACTTATTTTGAATTCCATTTTTGGCTGTAAAATGCTGTACCACTAATGGAGACAGTTTTATGTTTCTCCGGTTAGAAGCATTAGTTTGAGAGCAGTAAAATAAATTGATTGTATTTACATCATTTTCTCCTCTTAACTAGAGCTTGCATTTTGGTTCTAGCCAGATGAGTAGGACCCACTTGAAGCGTACTTGAACTGAAATAAATAATTTTATTCTGTTTCAGAATACTGTTTCACAATACTGTTGTATGACAACTTAAATTTTACAGTGCGATATGTTAAGGATAGTGCAGCTGCAAAAAATTTTATTGATCACTGAAATGTGAACTTTTACATGTGCATGCCTTTCGCGGGCAACTGGTCTCTCTCTCTACCAACTGAGCTATCCAAAGACTACAAATGCGTGCATTAATATAGTCCATAAATTTCTAACTATCGATTAGTAATAGAGATGTGTAAGATAAAATTTGCCCAAGCTTCTATATTTACGTAGTGATACAGTCAACTTTGTGCAATCAGATGAATCTTACTGAAATAAACTATATTTTGTGTTATGAAAACCAGAACCGTGTTTTCCGTTAACCATCATGAACAGTTTTAGTTTAAGGAGATTCCGTCTACAGAACACCGAATCGTTGATTTATAATATCTTCGGAAACACGAGGAAAGTCGAACCTGATGAGAAATGGGAGAGGCTTCCGGTACAGCTTTTCCTTTCATAGCTGTAAATATCCATCATTGGGGTTCGTCACTTTTGGCTGAATCTTCCGGTTGCCTAAGCTGAAATTCTCCCTCAGGCTTTGTTACTGTGGTCGCTACATAGCAAAAAATCGTTAGGCCAAAACTAAATCTATCATCATCATCATCAGAAGCAGCATAGTATACAAACCACCCTTGGTCAACTCCTGAGTATCACCTGCCTTCCTCTTGTCAAGTGCATGGCACCGCAACTTGTCGAGAAAATAACGGCTCGACGCCTCTCGAACATGTTGACTAAGCGCCGCCGTTCCTTCTAAATCTCACCAAGATGTCTGTCGCCCCATGCTCAGACAGTTGTCTGCTAAGTGCAGACGACCCAAGCGGATTAGGCCGCTAGCCTGCATGTCAATTTAGTTTTCTGCTGCCACAACAGGCTTTTGAACCTTCCTGCCAACTGCTTTATGTTTTCTCCTGATATCGCTGTCTTTATGGCTTCTCCCAAAACTGTGTAAACTGGTTTATGAATACTGAAGCACCAGTCCAAAATTTATCAAACTTCGTGAAAATACCATATGATGGGTATTAAGCGGTTAAACCTTCATTACGTATGGAATTGATGTCCGTTACCAATATTAAGAGTACAAATTCAGGTTTGTCTTCGTTGTTGTATCTTGAGTAATTTCTTGCTATGCGAGACTTGTATGAAAGTATAATGTTTTCCCCATTGCACTCCAGACACGTTATATGGGTGGCCAATCAGGGATTCATACCGCCTCTGACTCTTGCAGTTACTCAATATCCAGGAAATGTTATAGTTTTCTTTAAACTGATGCTAAATTGATACGCCTGTCTGTTAGGTTTGCGTCACATCCTTGCTGGACACACTGCTAATGAGACGGAATACAGAGCTCGTGATATTCCTGCTGCGATAACACAAAAAAAACTCAGCGGTATTTACGTAACATGGAACGCTGCTTCCTGTGTGTTGCGACGAATTTCAACACAGCATATAGTCCACCCTGGTCTAGGGCGCCCTACCTGGGGCAGGAGGATGCCACCCCCCAACCTTCCCTCCCAGATCTCAGGGTACGAAAAAAGTCTAGCGTAGTCAGGCACTTTTCTTTCAAGGAAATCATTTAAAAGTCGGTATTACGCAGGTTTTTAGCTGGGTCGTAATTGGAGTTTTTTTATGGTTACTTACAAGCCGCCATTCATCTTGCAAAATATTACAAATACTCCATACCTCCTGGTCTAGACTCTCCCCCCACCCTCCTCCTACAAACTAACGTGTGCACGCCCTTAGGCCTTGTGGTGTAGAGGTAAATTACGTGCATGGAAACCAAAATGTCGTCGCATCGAATTCGTGTCGGACCACGCACATTTAACTTGCCTCTCATCTCTCACTGATGCAAACATTCGGCAAGTGCAACATGTGATTTGGACTCCACGTTAAACTTTAAGATTTGTTCCCACATAATAAGTCAGGTCTTACCTGAAATGTGTAATGCATCACTAACTCAAGGTATTTTTCCAGGCAGACTGAAAAATCCCATTGTCAATTAGCTATTGAAGAAAAGTGATAGGAGAAAAGTCAATAACTACCGACCTGTTTCACTGCTGACATCATTTTCCAAAATTTTTGAGAAAGTTGTGTATTCTAGAATAGTACCTCATCTCAGCAACAATAATTCTAGCCAAAAGCATGGAGAAAGTTGTACTTAGTAATTCAACCAATGTGCTCTGGAGACACTATTCTGACTGGGAAGATATCCACCAAATCACGAATGGGGTTCCCCAAGGCTCAGTCTTAGGGCCACTATTGTTCCTCATATGAGTACATGACATTCTACCTAACAAACAACAAGCAGATTAGTTCTTTTTGCAGATGACGCTAGTATTTTAATTAATCCAAACAGAAACAGAAAAAATGGCAAACAATGTTCTTAAAAGTATCATTGGCTTCTGCGAATGGTCTCACTCTCAATTTTAAAATGACACAACGTCTTTAGTGTGAAGAAATAATAAATAGGTTGGAATCTTCAAAATTGCAACTTCCTTGCAGATTAAAACTGTGTGCCGGATCGAGGTTGAAACTCATGGCCTTTGCCTTTCGCAGGCAAGTACTCTACCAACTGAGCTAGCCAAGTACGAATCACGACCCGTCCTCACAGTTGTACTTCCACCAGTACCACGTCTCCTACCTTCCAAACTTCACTGAAGCTCTCCTGCGAAACTTGCAGAACTAGCACTCCTGGAAGAAAGGATACTGCGGAAACATGGCTTCGCTATAGCCTGGGGGATGTTTCCAGAATGAAACTTTCACTGTGCAGATTAAAATTGAGTTCGAGTCTCTGTCCGGCACATAGTTTTAATCTGCCAGGGAGTGTCGTATCAGCGCACACTCCGCTGCAGAGTGAAAATTTCATTCTGGAAACATCCCCCAGGCTGCGGCAAAGCCATGTTTCCGTAATATTCTTTCTTCCAGGAGTGCTACTTCTGGAAGTTTCGCAGGAGAGCTTGTGTGAAGTTTGAAAGGTAGGAGACGAGGTACTAGCGGAAGTAAAGATGTGAAGACGGGTGCTGAGTCGTGCTTGGGTAGCTCAGATGGTAGAGCTTGCCGGCGACAGGCAAAGGCCCCGAGTTCGAGTCTCAGTCTGGCACGCAATTTTAATCAGCCAGGAAGTTTCATATCAGCGGACACTTCGCTGCAGAATAAAAATTTCATTCTGGAAACTTCAGATTCTGAGGTATCCATGTTGATGTGAATTTAAACGGGAAAAAGCATGTTTTCGAACTCCTAAAACGAGTTAGTTCAGTCACATTTGCGCTTAGAATCATTGCAAATCTTGGGGGGAGGCAAATCATTAAGTTGACATGTTCTGCATATTTTCATTCAGTAATGTCATATGGATTAATGTTCTGCGATAACTCATCTTTAAGAAAGAAAGAGTTCATTTCTCAGTAACGTGCTGTAAGAATACACTGAAGCACCAAAGAAACTGGTATAGCCATGCGTATTCAAATACAGAGTTATGTAAATAGCCAGAATACGGCGCTGTGGTCGACAACGCCTGTACAAGACAGCAAGTGTTTGGCGCAGTTGTTATTTCGGTTATTGCAGCTACAATGGCAGGTTATCAAGATTTAAGTGAAATTGTACGTGGTGTTACATTCGGCGCGCGAGTGATGGGCCACAGCATCTCCGAGGTAGCGATGAAATGGGGATTTTCCCGTACGAGCATTTCACGAGTGTACCGTGAATATCAGGAATTCGGAAAAACATCAAATCTCCGACATCGCTGCGGGCGAAAAAAGATCCTCCAAGAACGGGACCAACGACGACTGAAGAGAATCGTTCAACGTGACAGAAGTGCAACACTTCTGCAAATTGCTGCCGATTTCAGTGCTCGACCATCAAGTGTCACTGTGCGGACTATTCAACGAAACATCATCGATATGGGCTTTCGGAGCCGAAGACCCATTCGTGTATCCTTGATGACTGCACGACACAAAGTTTTACGCCTCGCCTGGGCCCGTCAACACCGACATTCGACTGTTGATGACTGGAAACATGTTGCCTGGTCGGACGATCTCGTTCCAAATTATATGGAGCAGATGGACGTGCACGGGTATGGAGACAACCTAATGTATCCATGGACTTCACATGTCAGCAGCGAACTGTTCAAGCTGCTGGAAGCTCCGTAATGGTGCGGAACGTGTGCAGTTGGAGTGATATAGGACCCCTGATACGTCTAGATACGACTCTGATGGGTGACACGTACGTAAGCGTCTTGTCTGGTCATCTGCATCCATTCATGTCCATTGTGCATTCCGACGGACTTGGGCAATTCCCGCAGGACAATGCCACACCCCACACGTCCAGAATTGCTACAGAGTGGCTCCAGGAACACTCTTCTGAGTTTAAACATTTCCGCTGGCCACCAAACTCCCGAGACACGAACATTATTGAGCATATCTGGGATGCCTTGCAACGTGCTGCTCAGAAGAGACCTCCAGCCCCTCGTACTCTTAAGGATTTATGGACAGCCCTGTAGGACTCATGGTGTCAGTTCCCTCCAGCACTACTTGAGACATTAGTCGAGTCCATGCCACGTCGTGTTGCGGCACTTCCGCCCGCTCGCGGGGGCGCTACACGATATTAGGCAGGTGCACCAGTTTCTTTTTGGCTCTTCAGTGTAATATGTGGTGCTCTCCGACGATCATCTGGTAACCATCTGTTTACAGAGCTGGCCATTATGACTACAGTATATTTGTTCCCCCACGAAGTTTGTGGTGACCAATCCACTGCAGTTCAAAGGGTACAGTGATGTCCATAATAACAATACCAGAAGGAAAAATGACATTCATTGCTACAATGTATTTAGCACAAAAAGGGATGCACAATGCTGTAACTAAAATTTTTCATCACTTACGCAGTGATATAAAATGTCTGGCAGGCAGCAAAGTAAAATTGGAAAAAAACTGTGAATGTTTCTCATGAATAAAATCTTATAAATGTTCAGCATGTAGCCATATTTACAAATTAATTTGCAATGTGAATGTAAAATGACTCGTTGTACATCATTATGGTTTATCGTGCAAGATGTTCCATGGAACATGAAATTGATGAATTAACTAACTAACTAACTCTGCGGTAGGATTACTAGGGTACGTTAGGAAGACCCAAGTCATGAAAGTGGCATTCAGCTGAAAGACATGCACCATCCCGTTGAGCCACACGAAATTACTAGTATTGTCATCATTACTATTGTTAACACCGCTTAGTACATATCGCGGTCACCCACAGATTCATTGAGGTGTATAGCGTTTTTTCATTTCTCGATTTTCGGACGAGTTCTTCGGGATTCTTTGCAGTCTCCAGTAAATTAATCGCCCTGTATTGCAATCATTGTGGTTGCTGTCGACAATTATGTCTTGTCTGCAGTCCAGTACCATGGTAAAACTGTGTATCCGCACAGTTACTGGCTACAGAGTACCATCGAAGCTATGGTGTTTTTAACTACTTCGTGATGAATGTTAATTCTCCGTCTTAACGCAAGTTGCTGAAAGATGTAAACGCGCCCATGTACGAGGTGAACCCAGACTCCACAGAGCACCGACAAAATTTCTGGGGTTGTTCAGGGATATTTTCTGGGTATTTATTGCGAACTGCCAGTGGTCGCCGATGGCTCCTCACATAGTATGAAACATCCCCTTACAAAAATTTATGAATTGCTGTGCTGGTAAACCTCTTACGTCATTTGATTTTCAAACCGCTGAGCAAAACTGAACGTACTCAGCCATGTTTCTCCTTACTTATTCTGATCATCATTAAACTGACACACAATATTTTTAGCGCAACGCAATCTGACTTTCAATAATCCCTACAAAAGAATGGCCCTGACTAACAATAACCTATACCTTTCATGAATCACTTACCTCACAAAAATCTTCGTTAATCGAATTATTGCAATACAGCGAGCGCCACTACTGCCAACAAGGATTCTAACTACTGAAGGCACTAACTACTGATAGGCATAGTTAGCAAATGAAAGATTTTGTAGAGAACAAACTATTTACCTCAATAGTGTTCAAACGTCATAATATATATAGCAGTTCATGACATCCAGTCTTACAAATTTCGTTTTTCTGACGGACACACATCCACATCGTCCGCTCTCAAAACTCTGCCATCTCTCTCCCCACATCCACCACTGATGGCGGCTCACCTCCAACTGCACAACGCTACTCGCTGCTCACGTCCAACTGCCCAACACTACAATAGCAAATATTCCAACAATGCCAACTAGCCACAGATTGCATACAGCACAGTCAGTGATTTTCATACAGAGCGCTATGTGGCGTAACCAACATAAAAACCTAAACAGCCTACTTACAATAGTACAATAGTAATAATGTATGAGGGGCGTTCAGTAACTACTGCAACACATTTTTTCCTTCGCCAAGTTTCGGCTGAAAAAATGCGGGATTTGTTGTGGGCATCGTGGGATAGCCTATTCCCGCTTCAGGCCCTATAGCTTCACGAAGTTCGAATAGGTGGCGACGCTGAACCTAGTTTTGAAGATGGCGTCTATAACGGACGTGCGTCCCAAGCAGAGAGCTGTATTAGAGTTTCTTCTGGCGGGAAACCAGAGCATCACAGATACTGATAGGCGCTTGCAGAATGTCTACTGAGACCTGGCAGTGAACGACAACGTGGTGAGTCGTAGGACGAGGCATCTGCCATCATCGCCGAGTTCGCACAAACCACGCGCCAGCCGGCCGCACGCAGCTCTGACTCCTGCGATGTTGGAACGTGCGGATGTTCTCATTCGAGGTGATCGACGGATCACAATCAAACTGGACGTCACTATTGGTAGTGCTGACACACTCGTCCATTAGTTGGGGTACCCGAAGGTATCTGCCAGATGGGTTCCTCGCCGCCGAATATAAGATCATAAAGATCAGGGAAGGACCATCTGTGCGGAATTGCTTGAGGGGGTCAGTACGTGGATGTTGGCGATGTTATTGTTGCAGCAAGATGTTGGCTTTGACGTCGACCAGTAGAGCGCTACCATGTGGCTTACAGACCATCCCAGGAAGGTTGCGTAAGGCTGTCGCACTGAATGGAGATTTTATTAAAAAATAGGGCTTTTTAGCCAGAACAATGAAGAATGATATGGTGGACTGGGATCCTGAATAAAACCATCCTGCTTTCAGTAACAAGTTTGTTGCATTACTTATTGAAAGTCTCGTTGCTACGATATAAACGATTTGTCGTCTCAATTATTTTTGTTTATACGCAAATAACTTCACAACAGCGCGAAAGCCGGTAATGCACCAAACATGCAACACAAAACATGAAGTAATGCCTTAACCTTAGATGCAAAATTATTGTCATGTGTTTGCTGTCGCTGCGTGAACAACTCGGCAAAACTTCATTCTTCTGTTCTTCATTACATTCAGTGAAGTCATTCGAGGAGGGCATATCGCCCAACCGTTCAGGCTCATCCACACACCTGGGTATCCCTGTTAACGGCCTCCACAAGAAGCCACCGACCAGCGCTTCTGTGCAGAGCTTTCGTACGGAGCTGTGCGGCGCTGCGCTACTGCAAAGAGAAGCATGGCTTTGATCTGCCGCTGTTGTCGCTTTGATCGGCCGCTGTTGCCACTGCCGTGTTTCGGTTCCGTCATGGAATCTCATGAGCAGGATCCGTCTATTTCATTTCTTTGTTGAATAATAAAATCAAAAGAATGTAATTTTAAAATAAATCATGGGTGCCACCATTTCTCGAGAGAATAATAGTTAAAGGAATAGTAAAAAGCAGCCGACTGTGTGGCGGCTACAAATGGTAAATATGTACGTGTCATAAAAGTCAACTGACTGTGGGGCGCTTTATACAGCAATGAAATTTTTTCTCCTTGATGTTGCCGGCCATGTGTGATTCCCACCACAGATTCGCGTTAACTGACTTTGGAGCAAACAGAAGATCGCCAGATCGATCTGTGTTAAAGAATTCATTGCTTCAAAAGAAGTTAATATACAATGAAATTAAATTTCCTCAAAGCAGGCAGTTCTATGCTGCTCAGTCACATTAATATGACCAACTGTCCAAACCTGAATATCCACCTCATGCAGCGCAGATCGCTGCGAGACGTGCAGGAAGAGAGTCAGTGCAGCAGTGGTGACCGTGCAGCTCTCTAGAATGAAATTACAATTAAATCAATACCATTAGCTCCTTACAGGCGTTGATATACATCAACGGGGACAGTTGAAAATGTGTGCCCCGACCGGGACTCGAACCCGGGATCTCCTGCTTACATGGCGTGGGTATAACGGCAGGGGAACTACGAATGTAGGGACATATTGTTAAGGCTAATCGGCTGATGACCTTCTTCAGTGCGGATGCACACGAATTGCCTGAACTCTTACGGGACTCGGTGGATTGTCTGCCGCGAAAATGGGTATAACGGCAGGGGCACTACGAATGTAGTGTGTGGACATTAAGTTGGGAATATGGGTCTCACAGGGAGCGTGCAAGGGATAAGTCCTTGCAGTCGCACTATCCTCTGTGCCCCCGGTGGCTCAGATGGATAGAGCGTCTTCCAAGTAAGCAGGAGATGCCGGGTTGGAGTCCCGGTCGGGGCACACATTTTCAACTGTCACCGTTGATGTATATCAAAGCCTGTCAGCATCTAAAGGTACTGATTAAATTGTAATTTCATTCGAGAGTCAGTGAGGTTCTGAAGTATCGACAGGGATATGGAACATGCTGACTCCACTGCCCTGGCCGGCCGATGTGGCCGAGCGGTTCTAGGCGCTTCAGTCTGGAACCGCGTGACCGCTGCGGTCGCAGGTTCGAATCCTGCCTCGGGCATGGATGTGTGTGATGTCCTTAGGTTAGTTAGGTTTGTGTAGTTCTAAGTTCCAGTGGACTGATGACCACAGATGTTAAGTCCCATAGTGCTCAGAGCCGTTTGAACCATTTTTCCACTGCTCTGGCCAGATGATCTAGGTTTCTCAGTTGAAAATCCATGATGCAAACAGCCCGATCGAGGTGGTCATACAGGTTTTCGATGGGGTTTAAATCGGATGATCGTCGAACCACGCACATACACTGCGAGCTATGCGACGCGTAGCGTTGTCCTGCTGGTAGAAACCATCGCACCAAGGGGAAAAAAAAAACTATTTAGGGGTGGGCGTGGTCCCCAAGGATATATGTGTTGATCCATTGTGCCTTCCAGAATGCCACAAAAACATTCCCCATACAATAACGCATACAGGGTGTTTGTTTCCAGACGTTTCACGCCATACACAGCAATGGCCATCTGTCTAGTGGAGCATAAAACGTGATTCATCTGTAAATGCCACCTGTCGCCACTCATTGGACGTCCAGTTGCGGTATTGGCGTGTAAATTGCAGCCTTCATCGCCGATGAACAGCAGTCAGCATGGGTGCGTGAACCAGGTACCTGCTGCAGAGACCTATACATACCTACGTTCGCTGAACGGTCATTGAGGAAAACTGTCGGTAGCCCCTTTGTTCATTGGGCTGCCAGTTGCTTAACAATTGAACGTGTATTCGAGAAAACACATCTCCACAACTGTCATTCACCCCTGTCATTTATGGCCCGTGGTGCATCACAGTTGCGCCATTTTACCAAGCACGGCGTACTTCAGCCACGGCAGCAAGCGAACAGTTTAAAACTTAAGCGTTTCGGAAATGCATCCACCCTTGGTCTGAAAGTCAATGATCGTGCCCATTTGGGCGTCAGATAAATCACTCCGTTTCCGCATAATGATAACGACTGCAGTGTTTTCCACATCCCCTGACACGATTTACACACCTTTCACTGCAAGTGCTTCCAACTGACGTCTTCTGAGTCATTATTGCATGTTGATGTCGAACATAGGCGGTGGTCATGCTGATGTGGCTGGACCGTGTGGTATCTAAACTGCACTGAAAATATCTGTAGATCAGAGAAAATATCGACAGTGTATGCTGTGTATCGTTTTTTGCAAAAAAAAAAAAAAAAAAAAAAAAATCTCCATTCACTCATAGAAAAATGAAATGAAGTGATAATATGACACTGTTTGATACTTCAACAACTTGCGCATCGAAGAAATGAAACGATAAGGACAACGCACTAACCTCGCTGTTGGCAATAGCAATGCCCACGTTGCGCCTGCATTCAGTGAAGGTTATTTTGCCTAGAACTTGTTTTTCTGGCAGTGATAGGTTACCTGTGGAAATGAAATGAAGTCCCATGCTTTTTGACAGAGCGTAGGGGAACGATGCGGGAGACCCACACCACCGTACTAGGCAAGACTCTAATGGAGATGGTAATGAAGAAGAAGAAGACGACACAACAACACACAGACGTCCATCTCGGGGCAGGTAAAAATCCCGGAATCCCGCCCGGGACCCCGTGCTCGGGAAGCGTAAACGCTACCGCGAGACCAGGAGCGGCGAACCGTTTACCTCTAGTGATAACTTGAAGTCTCCGAGAAAGTTAACTGGAGCGAAAAGTTACGGCCGCGGAATAATAATTCGCGGTTATTGACGGTTATTTCCATAGTCAGACGAATTCCTTACGGTCACTCTACGTAATACGATAGCACAAAACACACTCCGATGAACAGATGGCGCGCGGTCTGACAGTTTCTTCCATGAACTATAGAATACCTCATAGATGGTTTGCCCCTTTGCTGTTTTCATTTACGCTTGGTCGGATCTCAAATGATGCGAAAACGTAGTACGCACTTCGGTGCCGCTACGCAGTATTCGCAGTTACTGAAATAACAGCTGGTAACAGATGAGCAGTTATCACAGTAACTGCTACTTCTCAGTAGCCAGTTATTTCTATCAGTTAATTTTTTTTTTTTACCACACCTAATTTTCTCGCTGCTGTACTCGTAACGTCTGGTGCCAAACTGTGAGTAGTGAAGCGATATACCTTGCGTTGTGTCTGTGGCGAACGACACCACAGTTTTATAAAAGGGCCTCCACTTGGCGCCACACAACGAAGGCAGCCAGTTCGAGCTGTACTAATGGAAGAAATTTTCACGTACAGATTAGACCGAGGAGCAACGTGTCTCTACCTTATACAGTGCGTTACGCATAAATTGGCCTGTCAGCTCCCTAGTCCTGAATCGATACAAGTCGTAAAGCCGTGTTCACAACTCCACACCGGCCGCACCGCTCATAACCTTTTAATGGAGTAGAGGTGGCAAAAAATAACGTAACTGATAGAAATAACCGGTTACTAAGAAGTAACGGTTACTGCGATAACCGTTCCTCTGATTCTGGCAGTTATTTCAATAACTGTTTAGTGTCAACAGTGCCTCGCGCCATCTGTTGACCGAAGATCGTACTGCGCATTTGGAAGGCGTTCTATAGACCATGGGAATAACTGTGAGACTGCGCGCCATCTGTTGATAAAACTGTGTACTATTTCGTGGGCCTTCGTTACTTTTAGCATAAACAATTAAATAAAGTTAATGTCCAAGCCGTGGCTGATAGGAGCTGCAGTACAGGCATTAACAAGTACGGTCGTTCCCTTAAGCCACCGCCTTACGTGTTAATTTAGCTTGGACGGGTAGTACAAGGAAAGTTACTTAGGAATTCGAGCGACTATGGAAATAACTGTCAGAGACCTGTATTCTCCTCTGGCAGTTATCGTTATTGGCTCGTAGTTCTAGTTCTAGTTCTCTGGTAGTTATCGGGCTACCACCACAGATAACCTGGAAGCTGGTAACGGAATAACTGTGTGTGTTGACGTTCCTGACTCGGTGACTCCAGTTAAAGGTCGTAGTTCCAGGTGATATTTCCAGAGAGGATAGTAACTGGAGCGAACAAATATTTTCGTACTGCTACGGAAATTGCCGCTGGCCATCGCGAATGACAAATAACATGTCAGAAAGTATAACATAATACAGTGGAATACAATAATTATTATCCTCATCATTTGTCAGGAGATTGTCAAAATATGTGAATATATCACAGTAACTGCTAATATTTACAGAATTGGTACACTGACAAAATAAAACACAGTTACGTACTTTTAATAAATTTATCGTACACAGAATACCCGATCTTGACTGTTGCAACCAAGTGCTGTCAAAACTGAAATATAGCAGAATTTTTACCTAAGCTGGTCTATCAGTCTCTGTTACGATATTCATCTACAGAATAGGAGGGGTCAATGGAAGCGTCTGATTCCACCCGTCTGCTTCGACGTAAAGGTGTTGTGGTGTGTGAATGTCATTACGGCACGGTGTTTATGAGTTGGTTTTTGTGTGTCTGTGTGTGTGTGTGTGGGGGGGGGGGGGGGGGGGGGAGCTGTCGATCTAGGTTGCAGTGCCGGAATTCGCTGGTGGTAATTAATATATTTTTTTTTTTTTCCTAGCTGTGATGTTTTGTGTATTTATGAAGTATTGAATGTGATTTAATTTATGTAGGGATGATTGATTTGTGGACTTTTGGGATTGTGGTTTTATTTTTCGCAGTTGTAGGTGTTGGTTTTTTGGCATCAGTAGCTGTGGTGGACCTACATAGGTCACCGGAAATGACCGATTCCCATTTTCATAGTTGTGTGTGTTGATGTTTTAGTATCGTCATCTGAGGTTGACCTATGTAGGTCAAGGGAAATGTTTGATTCCAATTTTCGTACTTTTAGTTGTGGGTATTGGTGTTTTGGTATGGTCACCTATAGTTGACCTATATTGTTCAAGGGAAGTGTCCGATTCCTGCAGATTTTTGTTGGTGTAGCAGAATGCTGTATTTTTTTTTCTTTTTGTTCTTCATTTTGTGTTTTGGGATCATGGTGTGTTTTTTTTACTAGCTTGTCCTCACCCTAAAACCCCCAAGTTCCCGCAGTTGTCCCATTGGTTTGATTGTATTTTTGGTGGGAAATGTTATTGTATTATTTATATGTATCTTCGTGTTTGTTGCCATGTGTATGTAGTGACGTCATAGACACACTTAAAATAGCCATTTCCGGCATATTGATGACGGGTGGAATCAGACACCTCTGTATCAAATAGTCTTTCAAACACACTGTAAACCGTGCCTTATCTGAAACCAAGTTTTTAATGGTTGCTGACTTGCTGGCAGTTTATTGAAAATGCATGTTCCTGAATATTGGACCCCTTTTGGACCAAGGTAACTAATTTTAGGTCATATGTAGATTGCTGTTCCAATTTCTAGTACTGATATTATGTATTAAGCTATTGGTTGGAAATACTTGAAACAAATTTCATAAAGGAATAAATATACTAGGAAGCAGTGGTTAGAATACAAAGTTCCTTGAACAGGTTCCTACATGATGTTCTTGAATTGATACCACAAACGATTTTTATTACACGCTTTTACATGCGAAAAACTTTTGCTACGTTTGATAAGTTACCACAGAATATGCTCCCTTATGAAATAATAGAATGAAAAAATGTGTTATGCCCTTCCCAACTGAATTTATTATCGAGTTGTAGTCCCAGAAATGTAACACTGTCAACCTTTTCGATCTGCATGTCTTCATATGTTATAAACATGCTGTCGCTGGAGAAATCGAGCAGTTTGCAAATCTGACATAAAACTTGGATTAGCGTACTCACACTTTCCCCAATAGGACTAGCTTTTACAGCACAGGAGTAAACGAATCTGTCACATTACGTAATTTTTTGTTGTATTATAAGGCTGTACACTTTATTCTATTATGTGAGCAGCACAAGAAATTAAGCTTCGAATTTAACCTACAGTACTCAGTTTACATATTACTTCATACTTAAAAACGCACGTTGTTAACATTTTACTTAAACAGTGCTTTGGCGAAGTTCCGCGTACTTTCTGTCGCAGCTGCGAAGATATTAATTCTAAAAGCGACCGATAACCTACAAACATATAATATGAAACACTAATAATCGTTCTAACATCAACTAAAATGTACCCGGAGTTAATAAGCTAAGGTTGTGACACGATTCATACGACATTCCTGCTATTTCACACTACTCGCAGTTATACTGATAACTAAACTGATGGATTCCAACTATGTCGTTATTTAACTGTCGGAGTTATCGGTATTCGCTAGCGAAAAATAACTTGGCAGTTATTAATAATCGTTAACGATAACGGTTATCAAAGAATAACTGGAACTGTGATAACGGTTACTCCAGAATAACCGTTTGGCCCACCTCTATAATGGAGGTTCGGCGCAGCGTGGCACGTCTGGTGTGGACTGCAAACTGTGCCGCTCCGATTAAAACCCATACCGATATTTTTTGGTGTCGGTTACAACAGAATTATTTCATTTTTCAGTAATAGCCGGATAAAAAATGGTATATCAATTTGCAATAGCAGCAGTGCTAAAATGTTTTGTTTCTGCGTAAAACTTTTTGTAAAAGCGAGTGATGTTTTTTCGTAAAATTTCCCTTGCTTTGAAAAATTGGGTTAGTAAATAAACTGGGAAAAGCAGTCAGCACTAGTTTAATAACAACGTTATAAACTAGCAACAAACACATGACATACGAATCGGGACAGCATTGCAAAGACAGTAATGTACGTGTTACCTTGTGGCACCATGGCCTATTAAACTGTACATGTGCAGGTGCTGCGTGCAAGACATGACCGCATTTACAAGGGGAGGCCACGACGTTTGGAACGCGGAATTATTGCAAAGTTCGTACACTCGTAGTACACCATTAGGACAACAGAATGTGTTTGCAAGCACCGGCAGCCGCGTGGTTACGGCACGGTAGCTCAGCTTGTTCGGCCAGAGGGTTAGCTGCCCTCTGTAATACAAATAACTGATTATTTGATCAACAATGAAGATGATCGTGCGTCTTACGACGTCCGCCACGAGCAAATGCAACGACTCACAGCTACGAATGCAGCCTGCATCTCCAAAAAGGAAAGAACGTCAGCAAAAGAAGCACGTGGAAGCTAAATACGGAACACCTGCAGGACGCGGAACTGCGCAAGCAAATAGTGAAAATGTGGCAAGAATGCCTGGCACAGCGCGCACGCTACAGCAGCACGACCGAGTGGTGGCTGGCACGAGCGAAGCCGACAATGCGCAGCCTGTTGATAAGATACAGCGCGGAAAAGTCATTCTGGAGGCGAACCACGGCCGAATTCTACCAGCAGTGCCTGAAAGACGCACTAGACGCACCAGCAGACGACCAGCAATACCTGCCGCGAGTGAGGAGAATCAAGGCAAAACTCCTTCAAATAAAGAAACAGCAAATAAGAGGCGACCTCACAAGAAGTAAAACATATGGCGATGTGGATGAAGAGCCACTCACCATGCATCACCTAAATAGGGAAAGGGAGAGAGGCGCAGGAAAGTGCGTAAATGAGCTTCAGGACAAGCAAGGGAAGACGCTTACGACGAAAACGGAGTTAACAAAACACATCGAGGACTATTTCCGAGACATGTTCCGTCGAGAAGCGACAGACGACGCGGCAACTGCTGAAATCCTCCAGCAGACGAGGAGCGTGCTCACAGACGCAGACAGGGCGTTGCTGACAGAAAATGTCGACGTGGATGACATCAAAGAAACGATGAGGACCAGCGCAAGAGGAAGAGCACCCGGCGCCGACGGCATCCCGCTCGAGTTCTACCTCGCATATTGGGACGTGCTAGGAGAGCAATTCAGGGAAATGGTGAACGAGATACTCGATGGGGCGGAAATTCCACCTGGGCTGACCGAAGGGACCATAACACTCATCCCTAAGAAGAGAGCCGCCCGCCGCATTGAAGAGTTTCGTCCGATTACGCTCCTCAACGCCGACTATAAAATAATAGCGAAATGCATCGCAAACAACCTGAAATCGGTGATGAGGAAAGTCATCAGTCCGTGGCAAACATGTGCGGTACCAGGGAAAAATATATTTGACGCCACATGCACCTACAGGGACATAATAGCACAGGCAGCTACCACCAGAAGCGCAGGTGCCATAATTTCGGTGGACTTCAACAAAGCCTTCGACGGGATCGACCACAAATATCTCGTAGAGACACTAAATAGACTCGGGTTTGGGCAAAAATTCATCGCAATCATCCATAAGATACTAAGTACTGCAAGATCGACAGTAATAATCAGTAGTTGGGAAACAAAACTGATAAAACTGGACAGATCCGTGAGGCAAGGCTGTCCATTGTCAATGGCTCTATTCGCTATAGCACTGGACCCACTCCTGCGGAAACTCACAAACGACATCAGAGGCTTCTCCGTAGGAGGCAAAGCAGTAGCATGTATAGCCTACGCTGACGGCCTAGGCATCTTTATTGAAGACCAGGAAGATATTGGGAGAGTAGAAACCATCATGAATACATTCCAAAAAGCGTCAGGCGCCCAAACCAACCCCAGAAAAACAGTGCTACTGCCGATAGGGAATCAACGACTCAAACCAGACAGCCAATGGTATAAAATAGCAGAAAGCCATAAAGTTCTTGGAATATATATACAGTCTTGTCCACTTAGAATGGCCGCATACAACTGGAGGGACGTGCTACACACCATAAGAGGTCTCTCCAGACAGCACGCGAACCGGAAGCTAACAATCCACCAGAAAACAGAACTGATAAACACGACGATCCTGTCGAAAGCTTGGTACCTGGCGCAAATCTTAAGCATCCCGACAGAAATTGCGCGAGCACTAACGAGCGCAGTGTACTACCTGTTGTGGCGTCGAAATACGTATATTCAAAGTGGCGCAAGCAACGTGCTCGCTGCCAACAAAAGAAGGGGGACTAGGTCTAGTTGATATAAAGACCAAATGTGCAGCCCTTCTACTGAAACGAACGCTCGCCATCCAGGACAAAAACCCTGACAGCGTCACAGCCAAGATAATTGGAAGATACAAGCCCGCATCACAAGAAGCGCCGGTCGACACGAGACACATTCCCTGCAGAATGCGACACGTCAGGCTGCACTACGCCAACAAAAGTTACGTTCTGGACACCGTGGCGAACCCCAGCCACAGAACAGCCAAGAGAATATACTGGGCCCTCAGGGGGAAGCCGGAAAAAAACAAAATTGAACAAAAACTCCCGCAATACAATTGGAAACAAATATGGGGGAACGTCTCAGAAAACGTGTTACCTAAACATGCGAAGGAGACATGGTACAAAATAATTAACAGAACGGTACCAACGAACCAAAGACTGGCGGAGATAAAACTCGTCGCAAGTGACAAGTGTGACGTATGTGGCATGACCGACACCCTCGAGCACCGATTCACGTGCGGGAATGCCATCAACATCTGGGAAGCGTGCCAGCAGATGGTGGCCCACATCAACAGAACGGCGCCGGGAAGCATCACAGTGGAAGCAATCACCGCCCCAGACTGCAACCCATTTCCACGACCCAAGCGACTGGCGACTCTCTGGATCCTCGCCATGACGGCACACGCCATCGTAGCGCGGAGGCAGACCGACCGGCTGGCCTTCCTGATGGACCTCTGGGAGGAGAACAAGACGGCCCAGCAGCACAGGCGATACCACGAGAACTTCAAAAACTTCCTGCAGATTCCACTGCAGACAGCAATCGCCAGAGTCCTCCCCAGCCTGTGACCCCCAGCACCGCCACCAGCCACCTCACCACACTCACCACAAGAATAACGTGTGCAGTGATAGTGAACAAGTGCAACACAAAAGATAAAGAGCTTTCTCTTCTCGCATCAAATAGTGAAGTATAGTAGTATAAAGTGTTTCTTCCTAGTGGAATCAGTGACACAAAGTGCTCCCTAGTGGAAAGTGCCAACTACTCATTATTATTAGATATTTTGATTTCCTTTACTTTGTGCCTATAAAATACTATTGATTACTCACACTATCCTTTCTGCTTCTCTTATGTAATATGACAAAATTTTCTCTCTTCTTCAGTTAGGTATATTCTGTAGTATATGTAAAAAAAAAAAAAGTTTCTTCCACTTCTGCTCCACCTATCATGGTGACGTTCCTTCATACTGTCCCACTAAACAGTGTAACTAGAGGAAGAGATCAAACCAGAATACACAAAGTGCCTGTGTCATCACAAGTGCATCACATACAGAAACATAAACTCAAATCAATGCAACGATGCCAAATATAAACTGTTATGCCTGTCCTGCAATGTCTACCCCCCTCAAAAAAAAAAAAAAAAAAAAGACGACAAATGGCCATGTAAAAGGGTTTAAGGAACAAACAATAAGAGAAAAACGAAAAAGGAAAATATAAAAACGAAAACATATAAAAATGACAATAATATTAACCATCACTAGGATAATAGATTAATAGAAAAATGTCTTTTTTTTTAATGTATCGTTGTTAAAATATTTAAATAAATATATATGGTTACAAAAAAAAACAGCGAAAAAAAAGAAAAAAAACAGTTGTTAACGTTCAAGCTCCGTAATCGCTGGGTCGCTGGATCGAGTCCCACTCGACAGTTTTTTTTTTATTTCTAACACAGTCATTTTCTTTACTATTTATATTACAATTGATGTAATGGGAAAAAAGCGTGTAATCGGTTGAACTTTTATTAAATTTACAATGTTATTCCGCAGTCTACAAATTTTTATTATCGCAAATAATATTCATAACTACCGACTAGTAAACGACCAAACGCATAAAGTGATGCTGAAAATGTATGCTTGTCCGTGTCTTCAAAATTGTTCGTATTTAATCGAAAGAAAACGAGAAATTGCTTCTCGTGAAGACACTATAAAAATACACTCTATACTGCATGACCAATGATCAGCGCCGATATTTAAGGAAATGCTGCATTACGCCTGATTTGCTTCCAAATTATCGGCTGAAAGAGAGGTTTTTGAAAATGACGAGGTTTGTTTTTCCACGGAAAACCTCTTAAGACCTTGCGTGTGCGGAAACACAGTCTTTATTCAATGCATCTGGTGCCGTTTGACTTTGTTTTTCATGTTTTTACGAAAAATACCATCCCGCAACTTGTAATGTCGAAAGCGACGATTAATTGCACATCTTTCGAAAGCCGGCTGTGCCGGTCAAAACTTGGAGGTAACAAGTCGTTTCGGGTTCCTTCCAGGTATAAGGGATTTCTCAAATCACGGACAAGCATGCATATTCAGTATCACTTTATGCGTTTGGCCGTTTAAGAGTCGGTAGTTATGAATATTATATTATTTGTGATAATAAAAATTTGTAGACTGCCAAATAACATTCTAAATTTAAGAAGGTACATCCGATTACACGTATTTTTCCCATTACATCAATTGTAATATAAATAGTAAAGAAAATGACTGTGTTAGAAAGAGAAAAAAGTGACGAGCAGGACTCAATCCAGCGACCCAGCGATTACGGAGCTTGAACGCTAACCACTTTTAAAAAAAAAATCTCTTTTTGTTCGGTTTCCTTCGTTGCATCTGTTCGTGGCGGACGTCGCAAGACACCCGTTCCAGTTCGTCGTTGATCCATTAACTCAGTCATTTTATTACAGAGGGCAGTTAACCCTCTGACCGAACACGCCGAGTTACCGTGCCGGCTCCATTCGTCTGCCAGTGCTTCACGGTAAAAATGGTCACGCACAGGTGTATATATTTGACGATCGAAATTATCTTGTGATTTTCTCAATAACGCTTGAGAAGTACGCGCTACTGCTTACACATTTTGTTGTCCTAATGGAGTACAGCGAGTGGACGAAGTCTGCAGTAAATCCGCGTTCCAAACGCCGTGGCCTCCCCTTGTTTATATGATATCTTCTCGCTGTCGTCCCCGGACATCAGTTGTATTGCAGGATGGTCCCATACCTTGTTTGGAGGTAAATTTGATTGTTATGTCCGCAATTTTATTTATATGCCATAAACTATAAATAATAACTAAACGCTTAATTTTGTGGTGCCTTCCGAGTGAAAAATTGATATCGTACAAAAGTGCCGTTGCAGGGAAGTTGTCAATTTGTCACCATTCTCTCTAGCTGTCGCTACGTCTGCCCCCTTCACCTTCGCAATCTTGTCTGGAAACAGTGTGACCGATTGCTGCCGCAGCCTCAATCACATATCGGTCATGATCGTCGACTCCTTCATATTCATTACAATTTTTCAATCTCTGTTAGAATTCTACGATTGTTACTGGAAGTAGTAACAATACAAAATGAAAATCGCGTATTCCGGAAACTGATTTTGAGCGGTTTTAACAGTCAGGTTAATCTAGACACGAAAAGAACCGATGTAACAGAAAACCGTTTTCAGTGCTAACCGCGATCCCTATCGCAAACAACGGCCAAGTTCCGCGCAGGGCCGGTACGTAGAAGGAAATAGTTCGTTCGTGCACGACTGTTTGGGCGCCGACATCCGTTTCACTTTATTGACGCGCCCGCTCGCAGAGGAACATTGTGGCCGTGCGGTTCTAGGCACGTCAGTCTGGAACTGCGAGACCGCAACGGTCGCAGGTTCGAATCCTGCCTCGGGCATGGATGTGTGTGATGTCCTTAGGTTAGTTAGGTTTAAGTAGTTCTAAGTTCTAGGGGACTGATGACCTCAGCTGTTAAGTCCCATAGTGCTCACAGCCATTTGTACCATTTGTTACGCACCTGCCAACACCCTGCTCCACTCCTCAGTGTTCTGCGCCGCCCGTTTGTGAGCATGACGGCGCGTCTGTATTCCATATTTTTCACATTGCTGCGACGCAGTAGACAGGAAATATACTATAACCGTTACGAAACCAAGTATCAGATCAAATACACAATCAAAGGAAAGTTACGTCTTAGGTTCGGTTCTAGTGCGAGATGAAGCATAACGATTCCTTGAGAATACAATGTGATTCTTCAACAGCTCTTTCTAATGACTATAGCAACAGTGTTGAATTACGGATTGTCTCGAGCACGACATATGGCTGAATATACTTTCAGGTTGTTGGCAAATCGGATAAAGAGTAGTTAGAAGGCCTTTGGAAATTAAGGAAAAGATTACGTGGCTCGTGCCGGATATAAGAGCTTCATTATGCACTTAAAAAGAAAAAACCAAAAACAAAAGTAATTACATCAGTTCTTCTGACATCGTAGCAGCTATAGTCTAATTAAAATTATCTACATGACGCGTTAGCTGGTTTCTTCCTATCAGAAAGCTCAGTGTCATGCCCGAACCGTTCGCCGTTGCCATACCGCCAGAACAGTTGTGCAAGTCATTTCCAGTTCCTTATACAGCTTTCTTCTTGATGTGTCTTGATCATGACTCCTAGATCTGAACCTTTTATTTCGTATTTCAGCACGTTATAATGCAGCGTACTGCAGTACAGGAGTGGTTAGCGTAAAAGCTTCCATTTTAGAAGGTTGTCGATACGAATCTCGTCGGTATAGCGGATTTTTTTTTTCTAAATCTAATCAAAAGACTATTATTTTTACACAATGAAATGTTTTAAATGAATTTTTTGTATCTAATATTTTCCCACGTGATTTTCATCAGCCTATTGACTTTTTTATTTGCCCTTATTTTTCTTCCTATCGTTCCTTTTTCAATCTGCATGTGTCGCCTATAGTCTGCAACCAAGTGCCGTCCAGGACTGCTCATTGGTTGATACGCAGCAGCTCGTCTAGTCAGTGTGAGGATAATTTCACTTAACAAATGATATCAAGTGAGAAATAGTTTGCCTTTAGCACTGAAACTTTTCTGTCTTCAGTTTGTTCGTAGAGGTTAGCTTTAATCATCGTGAACAAAGCGATCGTGATTTTAGTTCTGCAGCAGATTGATGACCGCCGATTTCACGCATACATTGCACTCACGAGGTTGTGGTTAGTTAGGACATGAGTTTAATTCATGGCTACTACAAGCGTCGCCTGCCGCCGTTCAGTCATTGGTCACTTAAAAATAGCTGTCGATAGATCATCTCGCATTTCCGACGTAGGCCCTACCTCGCAGCGGCCGCTTGTAACACTGCTTCGCGTAGCACATTAACAGCATTTGGGAAGTGACGCGCCATGCTTGTGTATCGCATATAGCCGATGTTGCAACATTGTAGTGGCAAGTGACAGACATCAACTGCCACGTAATTTTAATTGGACTATAGCTGTAGCTTCGCAGGGGGCAGGAATCTGTGGCATCTCCGTAAGACCCCCGCAGCCAAATACAGGTAACAGGGGCGGCTCAGTGTAGATTGCCCCATTAGAAATCTACATTGCGCTGCACTGGCTGTGTCCCAATATACACGTGGCCGTAGACGAAAGCAACACTCGAAACATTCGATAACAACCCGGATGTTGTTTGTCTTTTCATTAACAATTTGGAACGTGTACAACCCAGCCAGAGATTTACACACAAGTATGTGATTTCCATTTTGCAAGCGATGATAGATTTTTGTGGTGATAGGTTTGTCATTATGTCATTTCGTCTATTTAATCATAAATCTCATAATATTGATAGTTATTTGCTGTCTATGCCGGCGCACATCTGTCTGCGACCATTTAATAAAGGGCCTGTATAAGAACGCTTCCTTAAGCAACTGAAGCCAAGCTTCATGTAATTGTAAGTTATCCCAAATTTAGAGCACTGCTACAAATAGGACATTCAGCAATGCCATACCCTACCAGAGTGTAAAGTGTTGTAAATTTATTGAAACTGATTTACTCTAACTTATTTCACATACCCAAATATTAATTTCTATCGCAAAACCTATTCAATTCCTATAAATGGTTATTTCTTGTAACTATTATTATTATTATTATTATTATTCGGCTGACTGGAGTTTCCTCTGTTTGTGAGCATCATTCCGTGAATGTACTGGAACAAATTGTCTATCTCTTGGGTGGTCATCCGGGCAGTCGCTTCACTTGCAGTCATCCATGTTTACAAATCTTAACTATAACAGTATACTAGTAATGCTGAAGGGCTAGTAAGATAAACTTCTGCTAATGGCGTAGCTGAGGGTTCAGGCACGGAGGGGGCGCAAAACTTGATTGGATTAAGAATTAACCGAGAGAAGCACAGCAATTCACCCAACTCGTGATGAAATTACTACTACTACACAGATACTTGTCGCTAACACGGTTTATATGGAAACGGTGCGCTTGGTTGCTTCACATAGGGGTCTCATACAAAGTTTCCTCATGTTCAACAATACCGTTTTGGTGCTACTTTGTTGTGGCATAAAAGTCGGGAAGCAAGTGCTATTTGACGGAATGCTTCCGATGTCTGCTGGCTGAGTACTGGAGCGAGAGGTGACAACAGAGGAAGCAAGCAAAAAAAAAGATGGAGGGGGTATGTAATTGTGTTGCCCCTCCAGCTAGTATTTTTGTTGTTCCCAAGTTTTAGGTTGGTGCGATCTGCTAAGTAAATAAAAAAGAATTCGAGAACAACCCTTCTGTAGCTAATCATAATATTACTGCAGTTTTTAAACGTTGTCACAGTAGACAACAATGGTGTGTTCATCCACGTTGAACCCTCGTGTAAACAGACGTATGCTCTGCCATTGAACATCAACTGCATTGCTCAAGCATCTGGTGTCGTGGAAGAACAGTGGAAGTAGGCCTTACTTCTTCTTATTATTACTATTATTATTATTATGTATTACGTATTTTCAATATTATGAAAAGTCGTGGGAGCCGGCCAGGGTGGCAGGGCGGTTCTAGGCGCTACAGTCTGGAACCTCGCGACCGCTACGGTCGCAGGTTCGAATCCTGCCCCGGGCATGGTTGTGTGTGATGTCCTTAGGTTAGTTAGGTTTAAGTAGTTCTAAGTTCTAGGGAACTGATGACCTTACAAATTAAGTCCCATAGTGCTCAGGGCCAAAAGTCGTGGGGTCAGTATCGCTTTGCGTGTTCCAAAATTTCTCCGATATCCAAACTGATCTTCTGTGATGTCGGCTTCTACCAGGTTTTCAGTTCTTCTGTAAAGAATTTGTGTTAGTAGTTTGCAACCATGACTTATTAAACTGATAGTTCTGTAATTTTCACACCTATCACCCCCTGCTTTCTTCGGGACTGCAGTTATTACATGAACTCTGACACATGCTAAAACATTGAAAGTCTCTAATTTCCTTGCTGATCACTGAGCTACACGTTTAACACTTGCAGTTTTTGGAGGACTGTCAGTTTCGCTGTGCCAACCTGTCCTTCTGAAGTTTAAGCACGAAATTAAAAAAAGGTAGAATTAAGAGGAACCAATGTGGGGAATTATGGCTGCATAGATAAAATATTTTCTGCCAGACCATCGAGATGAGAAGACATACGAAAATGTAATTCCAGTCTTGAAAACGAAAATGTAATTCCAGTCCTGAAAAATTTGCAAGGCAGATTGTAGAAATACAGTTATTACGATACTGTGGAAGAACGCCAGTGAAAGTATACCGCGCATATCAAATAAAGCACGGTTGATACTGGAACTCAGAGATAACTACAAAAGCTTGTTAGAGCAAGTAGGGCCATTTTATGTGTGAGAAAGTAGATAAAGGTGGTTCAGCTGTAGCAGGGACTGTCATTGTTACCAGTCAAGTCACAATTCATTCTGTATCACTTCTAATTAGGCCTTAGGGCCCTACCGCACTGGGACGTCACGGCAGGTCTGCTGGCCGTACGAGACGCCGGAGGAAGGCCTGAAGTCTCTGCTCAGTAGAAGAGCCACAAGCTTTGTGCGCAAGTTCGAAATATATAGGGAATGCAGAAAAAGAAGTCCTGGGCTCATCCCTTCATCGCTGATCGTGACATTAAATGATTATTTGACACGCTTTATAATGATTTAAGAAATTACGGTGCTGAATTTACTATTATCGTGAGATAGTCATTCAGTTCATTTGACGAGGTAGTTGAAGTCTCCCGATATTAATTGACAAAAAGGTCACTGTTTTAAGAAAAGTGATCTCACAAGAGGAACAGATTTCGTGACTCGTGTACTCGGTAGATAGCAATTTGCTGTCTACAGTGGTATTTACAGTTTTTGTTGTAACCGTAAACTATACATGGTAGTGCTTTTAAGTTTTTTCGTTATTATGAACTGAAATTAAATTTACAAATGTTTTAGACAAGATGCCTGAAACCTATCTCCTTTTTTTTACATATACTTTTTTCTTAAAATAATTCTAGCTTGTCTGATATATCTGGCCCATTAGCATCACTTGCTGCAGCAGAAGATGTAGGTGTGCTACTTCGGTCTGTAAGTAGGTTTCGAGGAAAATTTACATTGCCTGGATAGTAAACGTGCTTTGTCTGTGTTATAAAGCTCTTGTGGTTGGAGTGGAGCATCAGAAACAGGCTATGAGGAAACTGAGGATCAATAGTTTCCACGATCAGCCAGGTAGAGTCCAGAAAGTGCATTATTGTATGTAGTTTGAACGGGATTGTAGTGTGGAGAGACTTAGTCTCCAAACTGACCTTCATTTATGATCCTTGTAAACCCCAACACTTTTTTCTCATTTGAATTTCAAATAGTTCTGAGATAGAGTGTCCCAAGTTGCTGATCTCATCTGAATCTCCCAGATAAAAGATTCAGTGTCAAAACTACCCATGGCATTCACGAGAGCTGATAAAACTAGGTACGGCTGAGTGACAGGTCCTGGTACGGGAGCAGCTATAAACCACCAGTGTTCCACTGGCAGTGCTGTCAGGCTGGCAGGCTTGCCGGCAGAGCTGCCACACTCAGGTGGATGCCAGGTGCGGGAGGCTCCATTGTGTCCCTTGCTTCTGTCTGGCATCTCTGCCAGCAGATCTGCTGTGGCACCCCAGTGTGGTAGCGTGCTTAGGAACAGGCAGATTGTGTGGTCACACAGTATCAAGTAGAATTTCAGAAGGGACAGTTATTTATTCTAATTCTTAAGAAACTGCAGTTCAGATATACAAATTTAAAGATAGGACATCCATATTGAAAATAGTAGAAGACACTGATGTGGCTATTAACAAAAATGTGCACTTTGGTAGATACAATAAAATACCCCATGAAACACTATTTTCCTGATAGGTAATTGGTGCTTTTCAAATTTAAACAGGTTTTTGATTGCAGAATTTACCCTACCCTACCCTTTTGTTTTAAGAGCTAGAATGTAGCCTAATTTGTGAATAGGAGCATGATCTGAAGTACTGTAAATCAAGAAATGAAATTGTGCTATAAACATAGGAACCTCAATATTATGTTATGGCATATGATGAAGAATTAGTGTTATCCCTAATAACAGAAACTGCAATAAAACAAATCACAATACTGAAAAGAACTCTGCAGGCGAACAGTATCCTGGTGTCCTTGAGAAAAACTGAACATAATGAAACCATAAAAATATATCAGATTTCATGAGAGCAGATTTGTAAAAAAACATTAAATCTATTTAGTTAGATAATATAATACAACAAAATTGACATGATGGACAGATTATGAAAAGCTCATAGGAATATAAGAGTTATCAGTAACAGTTGATACTTCAGCAGCCCTATGTGCCCATCCATTACCACTTACTCTTGCCTCAACACAGATAAATCCAACAACATCAAAGACTGTGCAACAGATCTTTACACACTTGCATGTCTTCATTGTGTCACATTTTATACATGAATATTCACCACTAAACTTGGTAAGTTCACACATGGACATAGAAGAACTGTCCACCTTGAGGACACCCAGTTACTGAGCATGCTGTACATCTTGACTCAAGGACCCCAAGTGTCTGCTACATCACAAGAACTACTTAGGTCTTACCCTCCAATACTAGTTTATGTGAACTCTAGAGATGAGAGCTTACCAACCAACATGTCACCGCGTCCTGACACCTCCGTAGATTTAACCTCCTTTTCTACTATTTTATATTTTTATATCTTTATTTTGGGAATATACTCTTAAGTGCCGTTGACTTTGTCTCCTCAACCCCATTCTTCTGGAACCACTTTTGGTTTTTCCCAGTCTTTCTTCCGCTTTGTATCTAGTTCTTCACCATTCAATGTCAAAAATTAATTTCTCTTTCCCTTATTCCATGTTTACTTCTTGCTTTGCCCTTCTGTCATCTCTGGACTGAAACTGTCACAGTGATAAAGAATGAAAATTTGACACAATCTGTTCAGTCATGACTGGTAAAAGATGCAGACCTAGTAAAAAGTAATGTAGTATCTTTGACCTCCTACTTCCTCTGCTGCTTCGCTCTTCAACTTTGAGCCTCTCAACTTCACAACAGCTGCATCCCTTTCATACTGGCCTCTAAATGATCTACCCCTCCTCTTCAACCTTCTCCAATATATTCCTCTTTCCACCCTGAGCAAGGAACCAACAGTTCTGAAAGCTAGGATAGCTTTTTTAAATGTGTCTAGTAGCATTACTTAGACTGTTGCCATCTAAAGGTAAGTAGTGGCTATGCATGCTATCTGCTTGTAATTTTATAGCTTTTTTAAGCTCATTGTGAACTTGATAAAATTCATTGTCTAAGTGATGACATTTCAATCATTGACAAAGTGAGCTATAGGAACAGGCAAAACAGACCTTGAAAGTTCTTTTGCACTGTTTATTCGCAATTATATGACTGCCTCTGAAACCTTCTGCAACAGAAATTTTAATTTCTGTAATGAAGAGTAACACAATCTCCATTTTGATTGTTTTTCTTACAGATTGTCATTCCCATTTAGATGAATGGGACTTAAGTGTTGGACACAAAAGCAAATATAATGTTTAGATGTATTTTTATGTGTTTATCCCATTTTCATTTTTTTATTTGTTTTGTGGGGATGGTCACATACTTTCAAATTTATATTAGGGTTAACTTACTAACAAAGAGAATTTTACGACTTTCAGAGTGCAACAATGAATGAGAAGGAGGACACTGATGCCATACCACACCCGAGGGGTTCAGCAAACCCACTCTCTGCCCTCACATTCTGGTAAGGGAATCCAATATTTTTATTCATGATAGAGAGAACAGACAAAAATAATTGTTCATCTCTAGAAACATGTAATTTAATGATATTGATATGTTACATTCAAGCATAAGACACTTCAGTTCCTGCGTAAGTAGTTACACTACATTTTTGTTAAGTGTCCAGATACTTTATTTATAAAATGTCTGTCTTGTCACCTAGCAGTCATTGTATGAAGTAAATATGTGACTGAATATGTGACTGAATCCTGCTGACTTCAAAAGAGTTTGCATTTTTCTGTAAACTGAAAAAATATATAACGAAGAGTCAGTCTGTACAGAAAAAAATATGTCTAACACTTTTTCTTTTTGATGTTATTGGAGGTGCAAAGAAAATCTGAAAATGATGAAAAGCAATCAGAAAACTTCACCAAGTGCTGCTGAAACTTGATACGATATGACAAAAGGAGCTATTCAGATCCTCAAACAATGGAAAACCCAGGATGGAATGTAGCAATATTATGAAAAGGAAAGTTGCCACTTGGCAAGTAGGGGAGATGCTGAGTCACAGATAGGCACAACAAAAAGACTCTTACAGTTAAAGCTTTCAGTCATTATGGCCTGCATCAAGAATAGATGACACACACACACACACACACACACACACACACACACACACACACACACACACACAACTCACATACACAAGTGCAGTCTCAGGCAACTGAAACCACACTGAGAGCAGCAGCACCAGTGCATGATGGGAGTGGTGACTGGATAGGGATAAGGAGGAGGCTGTGGCGGGGAGGGGAGGTATAGTATGGTCGGGGTGGCTGACAGTGAAATGCTGCAGGTTGGATGGCAGGCAGGGGAGAGGTGGGGAGGGGGGTGGGGGGAGTAGTAGAAAAGGAGAGAAATAAAAATACTGGAAGTGATGGTTGAATGATGACTGTCTAGTGCTGGAATGGGAACAGGGAAGAGGCTGGATGGGTGAGGACAGCGACTAACGAAGGTCGAGGCCAGGAGGGTTACGGGAACGTAGGATACATTGCAGGGAAAGTTCCCACTTGCGCAAGTCAGAAAAGCTGGCGTTGGTGGGAAGGTTCCATATGGCACAGGCTGTGAAGCAGTCATTGAAATGAAGGATATCATGTTTGGCAATGTGTTCAGCAACAGGGTGGTCCACTTGTTTCTTGGACACAGTTGGTCGGTGGCCATTCATGCAGACAGACAGCTTATTGGTTGTCATGCCTACATAGAATGCAGTACAGTGGTTGCAGGTTAATTTGTAGACCACATGACTGGTTTCACAGGTGGTCCTCCTGCCTTTGATGAGATAGGTGATGTTAGTGACCGGACTGAAGTAGGTGGTGGTGGGAGGATGTACGGGACAGGTCTTGCATCTAGATCTATTACAGGGGTATGAGCCATGAGGTAAGGGAATGGGAGCACGGGTTGTTTAAGGATGGATGAGTATATTGTGTAGGTTCAGTGGAGGGTGGAACACCACTGTGGGAGGGGTGGGAAGGATAGTGGGCAGGACATTTCTCATTTCAGGGCATGACGAGAGTTAATTGTAACCCTGGGGGAGAAGGTCATTCAGTTGCCAAACATGATATCCTTCATTTCAATGACTGCTTCACAGCCTCTGCCATATGGATCCTTCCCACCAACACCAGCTTTTCTGAATTGTGCAGGTGGGAACTTTCCCTGAAATGCATCCTACGTTCCCGTAACCCTCCTGGCTTCAACCTTCATAAGTCACTGTCCTCACCTGTCCACACTCTTCCCTGTTCCCGTTCTAGCACTACACAGTCGTCATTTCACCATCACACCCAGACTTTTTATTTCTCTCCTTTTCCGCTACTTCCCCCCCCCCCCCCTCTCCCCATCTCTCCCCTCCCTTCCATCTAACCTGCAGCACTTCACTGTCCACCAGCCCCACCATACTATCCCTCCCCCTCCCCAACCCCAGCCCCCTTCTTTCCCCCACCCAGTCACCACTCCCATCATGCACTAGTGCTGATGCTCGCAGTAGGGTTTCAGTTGACTGAGACTGCACTTGTGTGTGCAAGTTGCATTTGCATGAGAGTGTGTGTGTGTGTGTGTGTGTGTGTGTGTGTGTGTGTGTGTGTGTGTGTGTGTGTGTGTGTGTGATCTATTATTGATGCAGGCCTTAACTGCCAAAAGCTTTAATTGTAAGAGTCTTTTTGTTGTACCTATCTGCTACTCACCATCTCTACTATATGGTGAGTAGCAACTTCCCTTTTCATAATATTGTTACGCAGATCCTCAGTTACGAGGTTATTACAGTACTCTTTGTTACAAAGCTCTCAGGCAGAGGATATCCTTGTTCACTATCCAACAATCTTTGATAGAAGAATGAGATTTTCACTCTCTATCTTTGATAGAATTTCTGCAGTAATAAAGAGGGTTTATAAAATGATGGTCAACAATTTCCCAAGTTCTGAATGGTCTTGGAATCAGGAAATTGTCCCAACTTTTGATAGGAAGAGAGTATTAGACAACAAAAAAGAGTGTATTTCAGAATACTCTCTGCCTTCTGTTCATATAACAGTAAATATTTTTATAACAGCTAGATAATACTATTAATATTTGCAACAATGTAGGAAAGGACAGATTGCTACTTACTGTAAAGAAGACATGTTAAGTTGCAGATAGGCACAATTGAAAGACACTCACATAAAGCTTTCAGCCACAGCCTTCATCAGCAAATAAGAACACACACCATTCATACACACAAGCAAGCACACTTCGTTCACACATGACAGGCAACTCCAGCATCTCGAGCCAGAATGCAAATATCATGTGGGATGCAAGCAGCAACCTGGAGGGGACAGAGAAGGGGAGGGGATAGTAGTATATGGGTGGGGGGAGAGACGAACGCTGTCTGATGTTACGTGCTAGGTATGGTACTAGAATGCTAACAGGCACAGCATGAGGAGATTATGGGGCAAGGAGGTGGGGAAAAAAGGAGCAAAAAGGGAGAGGAGCTGGGAAAGATGGGCAGATGCATTGATAGAGGGCAGCAAATAAACAGGGTGGGAGATGAGAATGGGGAAGAGATGGTAGGACAGAGGGGGTAGAAACTGTTGGGTGGAGGGTGTGGGGACATATGTTCCTGTTGTTTGAGGCCGGGATAATTACAGGAGCGGAGAATACTTTGGAAAGATAACTCCCATCTGCACAGTTCAGAAAAGCTGGTGGTGGAGAGAAGGATTCAGATGGCTAAGATAGTGAAGCAGCCATTGAAATCAAATGCATTATGTTGAGCTGCATGTTGTACCACAGATTGCCCTACTTTGCTCTTGGCGACAGTTTGGTGGTGGCTTTTCTTCCTGGTGGACAGGTGATTGGTAGTCACACCAGTACAAAAAGCTGTGGAGTGATTGCAGTAGAGCTGGTAAATGGCATGGCTCCTTTCACAGGTGGCCTGGCTAAACCTGTGACAGGACTGAAACAGTAAGTGCAGGGTGGATAGATTTGGCAGGTCTTGCATCTTGGTCTTCCACAGTGATATGAGCCTTGTGGCAAGGGGTTGGGATTGGCAGAGGCTTATGGATGGACTAGGATGTTGCAGAGACTGGGTAGGTGGCAGAACACCACTTTAGTGGGTGTGGGAAGTATCTCAGGCAGGATGTCCCTCATTTCAGTGCATTATCATAGGTAATCAAAGCCTTGACGAAGGATGTGGTTCAGTTGTTCCAGTCTGTGATAGTACAAAGTGACCAAAGTGACAAAGGGAACATTCCTTTATGGCTGATTTTGGGGGTGGTGGGAGGATTGGGGTTGTGTGCATAAAATTTGCACTGGAGACCTGTTTGCGGACTAGGTCTGGGAGATATTGCCTATCTGTGAAGGGCACGGTGGGAATGAATTTAATAAAATTAAGTGTTGCTGGGTGCACATATTTGTACTGTTACTGTAATTTTAAAATGAAGTTGCGCCTATTTTACAACAGCTGACTTCATTAGAAATTATATGAAAGTCCCCCACCCCTCTCCTCTCACTCTCTCAACCCCAACAACACTAGATGGGGTCTCTCTGCTCAAAATTCCATATGATCATTTCATCCCCCCCTCTCAATGTGTGTGTGTGTGTGTGTGTGTGTGTGTGTGTGTGTGAGTGTGAGTGAGTGAGAGAGAGAGAGAGAGAGAGAGAGAGAGATATTCATGACATCAGCTTCTGCAAGAGAAGTACATGGTTTACCAGATGAAAAGTTTTTGTGAGATCTAACAATAATCCCACAGTGTTTTTTCTTCATTTTGATAGATAGAGACACTGTGCAAAAATTCTGTGACAGCTGCTGTGGTGCTGTGATCTTTATACGAGAAGACTGTTGTCTGCAAAAAGGTCATTAAGCTGTGCCAGCATCACTTTCTCAAATATTGTACTATGCACAGGAATCAGTGATATTGGTCTGCAGTTTTATTTTTCCTCCTTTGATTCTATTTTGTGCACTGGTCTGATAATGCTCCTCTTCAGTGAATTGGGAGATGTACCTTCTTTGAGATGCTGGAGTTGACGAGAAATGTAATTAGTTGAATCACAACATTTGTGCATTTTTTGATTTTTGTGCTGGAAAGAGTGTTTACATGAAATGTATTTGCAGTTGCGAATACAGACAACCATCAGCTGTATAATGGAATTATGATAATGGAAATTTGTGACAGACTGGGACTTGAACCCAGATTTCCTGCTTACACGAGCACTCACTTTACCATTAGGCTATCTGAGCATGCTCTGTGCCCATACCCAAACTCCAAATGTTGTCAGCCCTCAAGCATGCTCGTATAGCCTAATGGTAAGGCAACCACTCACGATAAACAGGAAATCTGGGTTCAAGTCCCAGTCTTGCACAAATTTTCATTGTTGTCATATCATTATACAGTTGATGGCTGATGGTTGTCCCTATTTGCAACTGTGAATATGTTTCATGTATTTCATAATGGCTGTAGTTGCCACAGTACTTGTTCCTTTGGACATGCGTGCATGTTGGAAGGAATTTTGTATTGTAATTCTGAACAACAAAGGCACTGCAGTATCAAGCTTGAGTGTTTATTTTTTAGTGCAGAATTATTTTGCTTATGTATTGTTCTCTAATTTCTTCACATTCAAAGTTAGCTGTGTATCAGGATGTTGAGTGGGTCTGTGACTGGAATTATGGTGGCAGTGGAGGAGATAACATCCTTGTTAAGAATGTGACAAACAGTTTTTTGCTTTTGCGATCTTCATGTCTGATATTTATTGCTTTCCCTTTCTGTGTTCATAAAAGTGTTTTAGTATTTGTTAATGATGTTCCAGGAGGCTCACTTACATGTGCTGACTGTGCTATTGATTCACAGTGGGGTTGTTTCCTAAGATTTAGGATTTAGGATTTGAAACTTTAATAACTCTGAAAGTATGATAGAAGCTGAAAAGTTTGTGGGACACAAGTTGCTTGGCACAACAGGGGCCATAATATGATGTTGGTTCTTTGTTGCTAGGTGGGGTTGCCTCAGAGATATGAAGGTCAACTTTTTTTTTTTTTAATGGGATGCTGTAGTTTGGTACTTATTTTCTGATAGTGACTATCGAGATGAATCCAATGATGTGTAACAGTAAGGTTTTTGAAGGTCAATCAAGATCACAAAGGTGGCATGAACGTCCATTTACAGAAGGTGTTCGAAGTGATGACAATTGGTATCAATGCAATGCTGCAATCTTCTTATCGTGGATTGAGTGGTATTCCTTATCACATTGGCATTTATCGAAGCACATGCTCTGACAATTCTCTCTTGCATATCTTCAGGTGTAGTTGGAATGTCTTTACAAACAATGTCTTTTATGAATCCCCAAAAGAAAAAATCTAGAGGTGTCAAGTCTGGTGAATGAGTCAGCCATGACACATCTCCTCCACGTCCAGTCCAATGATTTGGGAATTGTCTCTGCTACTCATTTCTAGCCATCAGCGAAAAATGTACCAGACACCCATCGTGTTGATACCACATTCTGTTCCTTGTTCCTGAAGGTATTTCTTCCAATAACAGACCTAATGTTTCTTGCAGGAATGTGGTGTACTTCCTACCATTAAGATTTCCTTCAATGAAATAGGGGCCTATAATTCTTTGCTCCAGAATCCCACACCATAGATTCAGTAACCACGGTTTTTGGTGTGCAACTTGCCACAGCCAACATGGATTTCCAGTTGCCCAATAATGCATGTTATGCAAATTAACATTTCCATGGTTCGTGAATGTAGCCTCATCAGCAAATAAAATCAAATTAATAAATGTGTCATCCCTCTGAATCTGAAGTTGATATGGTAAGGATGATATTTGTGGCGATGCAGAACAAGAATAACACTACTCTAGCTCATGCCAGATTCCCTTGCGATTTGACGTGAACTGACACAATGATCTCGAACCACAGTGGCAAGAGTACCAATTTCCATTTCCTCATTAGTAACTTTCCTTTGCTGGAGGGTGTTTCTGATGCATTAATGATCCAGTTGTTCTCAATTTATCATACACGTAGGGTGAGTGCATTGAGAATATCTTTCAGCGTATAAATCTCTAGCTCTCACTGAGTTTCGGTGGCATTCTCCGTAAATGAGAAGCATATCAACTGTTCTTCAAAGGAACACATCATTCACATTCGCTTGATTCGACGATACTAGTCTTACCGTTAGTGCTGAATTGCAAAACCATTGAATGGTGTTTACATGTCAATGGCACGTTAGATGTATACACCGTATTCGGCAAATATTTACTATTTGCATGATATACAAGAGAGAATTGTCAAAGCATGTGCTTCAATAAGTGCCAAAGTGATAAGGAATACCACTCAATCCATGATAAGAAAATTGCAGCACTGTTTTGGTACCAATAATCATCACTTTGAACACCTTCTGTAAATGGACGTTCATGCCGCCTTTTTGACCTTTGTTGGCCTTCAACGACCTTACTGTTACACATCATTGGATTTGTCTTGATAGCTGCTATCAGAAAATAAGTACCAAACTATAGCATCCCATTTAAAAAAACAAAGTTGACCTTCATATCTCTGACGTGACCTCACCTAGCAACAAAAAACCAGTGTCATATTATGGCCTCTGTTGTCCCATGCAACATTTGTTTCACAAACTTTTCAGCTCCTATCATACTTTCATAGTTATTTCTGGTGGAAATAGTTAGTGAATCACCCTGTATAGAACTTGACTAACCCAGCTTGTAATTTCAACTCAACTCCTTTTTCCCCAGGGATTGGGAATTGTTTAGTCTTTACCCCCTGGGATTGGGAGTTGTGTGTGTTTTTCTTTTCTTTTTGTTTTGTTTTAACTGATGCCCCTGTGTTGAATGCTTGGTGTGGCACCTTGCGAGTCAGGCACGATGTAAGAGGATGGGTCTGGTGGTGAGGGTTAGGCAGTGAGTGTTGTGGGCAGTTCTGCTGGGATATAGGGTGGTATGAATGGTGGGGTGGCCTCCACTCTTGGATCCCAAGTGCTGTTGAGTGGCATTGCCTGGGGTACCATTTTTGTCGTTTGGTGCCATCGCAGTACTAACACCTGGTGGTGCACAAGGGCTGGGGAGGTAGAACGTACATGCCATCTTCAATCAATCGATGGATACTGTGCTGGCAGCACTGCAGAGATGGATAGAAAAGGTCTGCTCCCCACACTTCAGCACAGGGTGTAGGCCAGTGTACTGCAGGATAGCTGGCTGCCTGGTGTTCATTCAGAGCAAGATATGTGTGCATGTGTGGAGGCTCCAATGCATGAAAGAGCTGTGCTTGCTGTAGTATTGCAGGATTGCCAGGTCCAGGATTGCGGAGCTGGTGTACAGATGCCAGGGTGCTGGTGGTGGCCAACAGGAACTGTGGCTTGATGACATTGCTTGGGACAGCGAGTGGTTGCTGTTACACACTGTGGTGGCAGACACACACAGGTCAGTTTTGTGGGCCATTCAAAAGCCTAGGAGAACTAGTGGCAGGGCGGTAGACCAAGTTATGGATTGATGGGTAAGGGCAGCTTTTAGGGTCCTGTGGAATCTCATCACCATGCTGTTGGTGGCAGGGTGTTAACTTGTCTTAAAATGGATAAGTGCACAGTAAGTTTTGGTGAGCATTTTAAACAGGCAAGACATGATTGTAATCCATGTTCCATCACCACACGGAAGAGATGCCCAAAATGCAAGACCTAGGCATCTGTGAAAGCCTTGGCCATTGTGTCCATGTGATGTCGGCCAGCAGGACAGTTTCCAGCCACCAAGTGAAACTGTTGATAATGGTGAGGATGTAGCGGTGGCCATTGGACGATGGAAGGGGACCTACTATGTTAGTATGGGGAGGGGAAGGATGATGGTTCACCAGAGGGAAAGAAGTGATAGGGATATATAAATGATGGCCTACCTCGGTGCTCTGGCATGGGAGCCTGGGTGAGGGAGAAGAGAGACTCAAAGACACTGTTCACCATGATGGCTGCCACATCAACATTTGTATAGACCTTCATGGCTAATATGGTGCGGACTGCATCAGACACGCACATGACCCAATTCATGTATTGTAGACTCATCAAGTGCATGGAGGTAATGGAGGAGTAGTAAGGGCCGCATGTTGGTGCAGTCCTCTGATGAAAATAGTACATGCATGCAATGCATTTCTGATTCAGACAGCTACATTTTTAGCCTGACTTTCAGGGCACCAAATTTGCTTGACTGTGGCAGGCTTGTGACGATGTCGTGCACCTTCACATCATCTGAAGGCTGGAGCTGCACAACCATTAGAGTGAATTGTGTGGAGTCACTGGTACTTGAGGAGCCTGCAAATATGTGCACAGTGGTGGAAGAAAGTGTGAAACCCAGCCATATGCACTGGTGGACCCGAAGAGGACAGATGTATTGGGGGAGGGATTGTAGGTGGGTTGGTTGACAGCCAGGGCTCATCTCAAAGGTAATGGCAAGCAGGGATCGATTCATCCTGACCTGACACTTCACTCACTGTGTTGTGCACTGGAACGGTGGAGTAGTGTGCCATTGTGTCAAGCGATAGACAATTGGTGGGGGCATGACATCAGCAGCCACTTGGTGCGGCCTGTCATGGTGTGCAGCTTGGCCTGGGGGAACGGGGGTTGCCCATAGGTTTGCTAGGTGTGGAGGGTAAAATGGACAGACATTTGAATACTGAACAGTTTCTTTATTGGAGTGTTAACAAGCAGAATTAACTGCAGATCTCATTTACAAAGGTAAATGGCCCCTAAAATGTGTATGAACAGATGAACAGAAAGTCTCTATTTAATCAGTCCAGTAATCCCCACCACTCATGAAGCTCTTATGAGTACACACGTGGGATGCACATAGGTGTGTCGGAAACTAGTTTTTTTTTTTTTTTTTTTTTTTTTTTTTTAAAAAAGGACAATATGAGAAACATTGTTAATGTTCATGGAGTGTAGTAAATGGGGATAATCTAACACAGTGATCAATAAAATATGTAAATACAAATAAATGAACTTGGAGATACCATAAACATATCTAATGTAACACAGTGATCAAAGCAAAATACAATATACAAATAAATGAACTTGAGGTGCCACAAGTGAAACTAATCTAACACAGTGATTAAAGCAAATACAAAATACAAATAAACAACTTGAGGTACTGTAGGGGAAGCTAATCTTACACAATTGGGAATGTCAGTCTCTAACAGCTACACGTGTTGCACCACAGGGGTTTGCATATAGCTCATAAAAGAGACTATATCTTGCTTCACTCACTAGAATTTAACAGGCTTTGTGATGGGATACTTCATTCTCAGGACATGAGATCCCCAAGTGGTTGCTGAATAAAGTTCCTCTGAAATATGTTCTCAGTCTTGCCCACTAGTTCTCGAAAGGAGTCATGGGAGCTTGCAATGTAGTTCGCTTTGTAGACATGCAAAACTGACTCATTATTGATGTCTTCATGGATCCTGCACCTATTTGGTAACACCATGGCAAACTGTTAAGTTCTATCAATGAAATAACTTGAACATAAATTTAACACCAAAGGAACATTTAAGAACTTGCACTTGTTGTGTGGACAGTTCATTGTTGGTGCAGGAAGTACTGGGAGTTGGGAATGCTTCCTGCACCATGCTTTAGGGGAAAAAGCCATTTGGTGCAGTAAAGAGGCACTTGGCAGAGGAAGCTCTTGTCCTCAGACGTGTACAGTTCCTGATGCAGTTTCTTTTGTCAGGTGATACATCATCTGCTACAGTGCGAGAGTCTGCTATAGCAAATGGATGGTGGGCACAAATGTGCAGCAGCGTATCGCAACAGAAAAATGAAATATCCTTCAGTGTTGGCCATTTCCAGTCCCTGTTGGCGAGCTCCAAGCACATTTGATTAGAACATGCTCATATTCTTTTTGATAATTATTAGAAAAAGTTTTAATAAACTACATTTTACAAACAGAAGTATAGTTTTGTACATGAATGCATTTTACAGGCTACTTGGGCCCACATTAATATCACATCTGAAGGTTAGAAAAGTGGTTCAAGGTTTCTTGAGTGCAAATCACAAGAGAAAAACAGTGAGCTCAAGTAGCCTACTGTTGCTTGCTATGTTGACAACATTTTAAATTGGTCTGTTTATGTGGTTTATTTTATAAAAAATATTCAACTGACTATGATAAAGTTGTAAAAGGTATGAAATTTGATAGTAATAAAAGGTACCAACAATCTGTATCCTTTGAAAGTGCATGTATAGACAAAAGTTTGACGACTAAACCAAACAATCTTCTTCTTCTTCTTTTTTTTCCCCACTGTGACAAAAGAACCAGAACAGAGCCTGTAGGTGTCTGTACTAAAGACGCTACATATCAGAAACTCATAATACTAACTCATCAGAAACTGTTGCCTCTGTCAATAGACTGCAACATTTGTCCATTTCAGGCTCAAAATAAATATAAGGTTTCAAGTAACCCTAGTTTGTGGGATATTTGTTTAGATCAAATCTTATAACTAAATTTTGAACCACTTCCACTTGTCCAATTGGCATGAAATTCTGCATAAGTACCTATGTGGTCCCAATGACGTTACAGTTATTTGATGTAATGACCATGGCCTGGTGCTTCTGACGGGATTACCCAACTTGGCCGCTCCTTTCCGCCTCCCACTTCCTTGCTGCCAAGGCCCAAGGCCCCTCTGCCCTCCTTCTCTTCCCCATGCTGCGCCACTGAGTATCATGTAACTGTCTTCCATGGCTGTCAGCAAGCAAAAGTATGTTGACCTTCATTGTGGATTTCCAAGTGGAATTGCCATTACCTTTATGCTGTTTTGAGGGTTTGTAACCTTATTACAGTAACTGCCTTTTTTCCATCTGATTCTCAAGTTCACTACCTTTAGTCACTCGAGGTTGGACTCTGTTGTATTCTTCTTTACTGGACAGCATTTCGCTTTATCAATGGGCTGTACCATTTTATTTTGGTTCCTCAGCATTTTGCAACTATGTTGTAAGTGGGGATTTCAATGTGTACCAGGACTGTAGACAAGTGGTGCAAGCAAACAAAAAATTATTAATCATCTAATTTTATTTTTCCAAGATGATAATTAAAATTTTATAAGAACATTTTGTACATCATTAATTAGTCAGATAATATTAGATGGAGTGAAAAATTATGTGATGAGATCAGCACTGAAGTCTCAGATTAAAAAGCAGAACTCCTGTGGTAGAAAAATCAGGTGAGGTCTTGTGAGTTTTTGATGAGGGAAAAAAAACAGCACCATTAATTCCAACTTGAAGAGGGAAAATAATGCTGTCAAATCAAAAACAGACAATAATTGAATAGGCTGTATAACAAACACGAAGTTTTTAGGAATGAATGTTGACTGTCAGTTCAAATGGAAGGAACACATCTGTAAAGATATTAACAAAGAGAATGCCTTCAGTGTACTTATAGAACCCTGTTACCAATTTTTAACAAACAGTGAAGTGTAATTTTTACTGTTAGCACTCAGTCCTTAGCTAAGAAATTTTTTTTTTAACAGCTTTCAATTTTTAAACAGGGACATTAATATAAACAACTAAAATAGTAAGAGAGTGTGCTGCAAATAGTCTTAATTGCACTCACTATTTGTGTACATCTGTCAGTCTGTTATAGTGATTAAGAAAAAGTATTTGAAAATATTGTACAAATAGCTTGATCCTTATCCTTAGAGTAGGAGCTTCATTTAACTTAATTAACAAAAAATAAATAAAATAAAATATTTAAAAAGACATTAAAAGCATACTGTATTGAACAGTACATATTGTTTAGCTGCAGATTACCGGTAAGTAGGTAAGGCAGCATGGGAGTTGCTAAAAATGGAACATAAATTAATAAATCTGTCATTCTGTGCAGCTTATACTGAATTTACAAAGATTATCACAGACTATGAGTCACTAGTGTTGTGATTTACCTTTGTGGACATTTTAATTCACTTTCACACCAGGGAAAGCAATTAGTGTATGAAGGATGTAAACTACCCATGCGTGGAGTTCCTTGTGTGCTACTGCACAAATACAGCTTGATCATTGTAAAAGTCTGTGTTTTGTTTTCATAGAAAGATTTAAGTTTAATGTACATACTGAAATATGTATTTCAGGTGGACATTGAAAACCTTCAAAACAGGCTTAAAGAGAGACATCGAAATTGAAGACCTGTATGCACCCCTGAAAGAGCACAAATCATCACTGTTAGGTGAAAGATTTGAAAGGTATGTACCAAATGTATGTATGAGTGTTTAATGAAGACTGCCTGTAAGTAGTTATTCTTAGTGTCTTCCAAACGCAAATGCTATGAAAAGAAACCCTAACTATTGATGTACATTTATGTAAGTAAAACACTATTGCCCAGTATTAGGTCAGTTACTTGCATAAGAAGAGGTATCTGGCACTAGAAATCAATTGAGCTATTGAAGAAGTAGTATTTATTGCCCATCACTTTTTTCCATGTGTCATCTTTTTATTTCTTCTATTTTCTTCTGTATTGTTTTTAGTTCATTTGCATGTTGGACATTATCTTCAATTTATCTTATAATATTTAATTACATTATTAATAGCAGGTCCCAACATATTACAGGTTGTGGAAACAAGACTGCAGAAGAGCAGTGAAGAAGAATAGAAGTCCAAGCTATCTGCGTGTTATGCTCAGTGCATACGGATGGAAATATATGATGTATGGATGTATTCGAGCAGTTCTTGAATTGTTTGTCCGGTTTGTACATACAATTTTTGGAATATCAAAAATTACTGGAGAAAGAATATGAACACTTATGATAATTTATTATTACTTTGCTAGTTGCAAGATTTGTACAATTTTCCCTGCTTTAGATTGTGAATTTTATTGTAAATGTGGATGTTAATACTGGTCTGTATATAGACACATCTTTGACAGATTAACTGAAGAAGCTTTCAGAATTGTTCAATGAAACATATATTTTAAAACTTCAGAAACAAATAATTTTGTTGGGTTTCTTGAGACTAGTATAAATTATTGTCCCAACTTTGAAGTTTATCACCCACAGAGCTCAGAGTATATGGAACATTATGTGACTTAACTAATGCATGTTGAAAAAAAAGATTACAATAGTTCAGTTGATTTCTAAAACTTTAAAATACCTTAGCCAAAAAATGAATCTCATCACCATTAAATAGCCAGATGAAGAGTTTCCTAGTGTGTGCTGCTCCACAGATGTGGATTCTGTTGCACTACCAACAAATAAATTTGATGATGATGGTTTCCACAGATACAAGAATGTAGTTTGTGGTGAAGTTTTAAAGATTTTCATCTTACTTCTCTTCTGTTGTTTATAGAATGCTTTTTATTTCTGCACAGAATTGTAATGTCTTCTTGTATCATAGTTGACTAAGAAAGAACACAAGATAAGACGAGGTGGACTCACTAACTTTTCCACCTAAAACCTTCCTTCCATTTTAAAATGTGTGAACTACCTTCTTTTCAACAATTATGAAAAGAATAGATTGCTACTCACCATAAAGATGACACTCACGCAAAACTACTATCTCCTGATGCTCTAGCCAGCTAGAGCAACAAGAGTTCACGATCATATGTGTGTGAGGTGGACCACGAGGTGCACTTTGTGTGAATGTGTGTGTGTTTTCCTTCCTTTTCTCAAGAAGACTTTGGCTGAAAGTTTAGTGTGCAACAGTCTTTTCATTGTGCCTATTTGCGACCCAGCAAGTCATCTTTATGGTGAGTACAATCTATCCTTTTCATAATTGTTGATATTCCTACTTTCCCTTCAGAGATTTTCATAAGCTTCCCTTTCTGTTCATAATCACCCACATAATCTGAATAGTGATGTGCCATGAATGAAAACTTTGATTTTATGGATAACTTACAGGTCAGTACTTTCACAAACTCTCACCTCAGACTTTTTTACCAGTGGTGTAATATGAGCCAACAACTTCCTATCATGTTCTAGAGAAATTAGGGTTATACATTTGAAATATTTTTCATATTCTTTACTGAAACCAAGCTTTTTAGTATCATGAATGTATTTGATAATCTTTGGTGAAATGTGAAGGGTGGCACAGCCACTCTTTCTTGGTCTTCTGTTACAGTATTTCTCACCAGGAAGTACCATGCCAGTATCAGAAGCATATCTGTATGCTACTGCAGTGATATTGTGTTCTTTGATTTCTGCCATCGTCATTCATCCGTATATGATGGCAATGTTTCACTTGGGCCTCAAAATGAGGGTTGCCAGTTGTTCACTTCTTTACAGGAAGGTATGCCACATTTTGGATACATAATGTATTTCACTGCACATTTGTTTTACAAATTAGTGTAGTACAGTGTTCTTACAACCGTTTTTTGACTGTTGAGGGAAGTTAAGACAGTAGAATAGAAATAGATGTGTATTAATGGAAATGTTAAGATTTCCAGCAGGTGGGAAGTGTAGAATGGAGACAGTTGTATAAGAGTGTAGAGAGTACCGGTGCACGGTAGCAGGATAAGAATATTGGGACAACTACCAGCAGAACATGAATTTGATTACCATTCCGCACACAGTAACAAAAACTTGGTAGCTAGATAACTCAATGTTTTTTCTTTCTTCAAAAATATGAAGAGGAAAGTAAATCAGCATATGTGAGATCTTTCATCCTTTTCCATGTTGTTTTGTTTCTTCCCTCTTGTTACCTTCATAGTTTCCTAAGTTTGTCAATCCCCTTTTATTATTAGTGACATTTTACTTATAGTATCTTTCTTACACCAATTCATTTATATACCTCTGACATGTAGTGGTGAAAATCCCCTTTTTGCAGCTTCTGAACTACTTTTCCCTTTCAGCTTATACCTATTTTGTCTCTCCACTTTGTTTAGCAGAGGAATTCTTTGGACAGTCTTAGTGTTGACACCTTTGCTTTTAATTTTGCTGAAAGTTATTTTGACTTTTCTGTTTGCTAAATCTGTCCTACCTACAGCTATTCTCCTTTAGTCTCATACACTTCTATTCATTTAATTGCAGAGTGACATATATTGCCGCAGTCCGATCTTTTCAAGGCAGTATTTGTATTTCGTCCTCCATATTTGTATTTCCTTTAATCAAGTGAAGTACTTATTCTGTTACTCAACGTTTCTTCACACTTACCTTTCTTGTACCTAAATATTCCTCGCCGTCTTTTGTGATTGCCCTTTTAAGGAATGTCCATTCCTTTTCAGGTGAACTACATTCTGTGGTATTCGATTTTGCAGTATCTACCTCCTCTGAGACTTTCAAATGCTCAGCATCATTCCTCAGTACTTGCAGTGTTGCACTTCTTTCAACACTGATTCTTACTGATAATTCTCTCAAACTCAAACATTATTAAATTGTGATCTAAATCAATATCTGCTCATAGGTATGAATTACATTGCAATATCTGATCTCTGAATCTATGTGCCACTGTGAAATAATTCTTGAACATCATATTTGTTACTATTAGGTGAAGTTATTTGCAGAAGTCAAAGAAACTTTCTCCTCTATCATTATTACTGCTAAGCCTGTATTCTCCTGTAACTCTGTATTCTATTCCTTCCTCTACTATACTTTTCCAAAACCCGATGATTATTAGGTTTTAATCTTCTTTACATATTGAATTACTGTTCAGCTTCATCATATACTCTCTCTGCCTATTAATGTTCTGCTTGTGATGCTGATATTGCCATGATACACCTCTTTTCATGTGACCATGCACTGACATACCACATACATCGTATTTGTTCTGTATATATTTTTAATTTGATCATTTTATGCAAGCATAATTTCACTTTGTATGGAAGTTCTGGTCTGAGGTGTTTATTGTCAGCATCCATATAGTTTTTTTTCATTTATACAATAGCTTAAGGAAACAGTATCATATTATTGTTTATTTTTCATTGCTGTAGCTTCAAGCAGAGGTAATCGACACTGCCACACTGCAACTAGCATGACTCTCTGTATTCAGCAAACAATTCTCAGATATTTTGAAGTTATAATTATAGAAACTGTGCTCACCGTAAGCAATCTTGATATTAAAAGGTATTGTGCTTTTCAAGGGTAGATCACTTATAGTATCCTTTTTGTAAAATATCAGATAAGCTGTGTTAAAACAATATTATGAAAAGGACAGTTTTACTCACCATATAGCAGAGATGCTGAGTTGTGGAAAAGCACAACAAGAAGACTATCACAAAATGAGCTTCCAGCCATTGTTGCACTCCATTCTGGATTTTTTGTTGTTTAATTTTAGCCTGTCATGAAATGTACTTTGTGAAGTACTGTATAGTAAAACCAGAGATTTCATTAGCTTTGTCTTTTACATAGAATTCAATACTTTTTCTTTCTGAAACAGTCAGTTTTCTTTTAAATATTCATGATATCTCAAATGAGAAGAAAAGGTTTTCTATTCACTATTACAGAAATTTAAACACTGCAGATACTTTTCTCCACATAACAACTTCATGCTGGTCTATTTTGCCACAGAATCCATCTCAGTATTAGCATACAATATATGCCCTGTAGAACCTTTAAATTCATATGTATGTATTGAAGTGTGGTTGGACATGAAAGGAACAGATATTTCTCTATTTGACAGTCACAGCAATAATTGTCACAGGGAATCAGAGCAAAAAAGTGGTATCTTCTAACAGTTGCTGGCCATCGACTGAAGCTGTCGCTCTGACTGACTTAGCGATGGTCCAGTCCCAAAGAAGTATATGAGGCCATGTTATTCTGATACCTGCATGTTCAACATGAAACATAAAAAATACACATTTTGTAATTATTTCATAAAATTGTAATGAGTAGAAATTCTTTACTTATATTTTAAAAGAAATATGTATCTTTACATTGCTCAGGTGGCAAAGGCAGCAGTGTGTTCACAAATTCTGTCACACTACATATCCTTCCCTTAAGGTGAACGACACAGGGTTTAAGATTTGCTACAGTGTCGATCAAGAAACTACACAATTAACATAATAAAAATCAATTACGATACATTAAGCTAGTTTGAGGGGCAGTCAAATGCAAACCAGACAGATGTAAGAAAATTTAAGTAGCTGTTTATTATTCCAAAAATAATCACCATAACTGTTAAAACATTTGTGCCACTGTGAAACAAGTGGTCAGTGCCTTCATGAGAAGATGTTTGTAACTACAGACCCATGATTGTACCCAGATGTACATCTCTTTGTTTGAAGCAAATTGATAGGCATGATTGTCTTTCTTCAGGGCTACAAAAATATTGAAATCATATGGGGAGTGATTGAGACTGTGTGGAAGGTATGTAATGGCTTCTGTATGGAAAAAAACCATTACAGATCTTCCATACTGTCCTGATCTCTCCTCATGTGATTTTCATGTTCACCTATGAACGCATTAAAGTCCAAATATGTCACAGTATCAGGCTTGTGATCATCATACATTCTAATACACTCACTGGGACACAGAAATTCATTTCCAGCTAAGTCAATATTACCATACACTTATTTCTGTAGATCCTCAGTAATTTTACCAAAATACCTATGTATGTGCACTTTTATGCCATATATTTCATTAGCAATTTTATTTGTACAGCACCTTGTTTCAGTAATACATTCTTGCATATGGATCCCAAGCTGTGCATGTAATTCCCCTAAATGTTTATTATTGACATTTACTTTGCATGTCAGGTCTTCATTGTATCCTGAAATGTTATGTTTTGAGATTTCAATACCAGATTTTATTTCACATTTTATTTCCCTGGTATCTGTCTTTAATCCTTTGGTCTGCTCAGCTTGTGTATCAAATTTCTCCAACATTTATTTCATTGCCTCATTATTATTTAAAGCCTTCAGCATTCAACATATAACATTTCTTTAATAAGTTGAATATCTTCTGTCTTCATGTTTCTAATTTTAATGTTAAAATTTAAACAGTTTAGTCTCAGTTAGGTACACTGAATACTGCAAAATGTGCCACTGATTGTTATAGAATCACTCCAGTGCTCTCCCAGTTTCCACCAACAGTCTCCGCCTGTAAAAATTAATCAGATCTTCTTATTCTTTGATATGGATTGTTTTTTTTCTGGAAATGGCTCCTTCTTCCTGGATATAGCTTCTTCTTATTGAATATGCCTTCTTCTTGTATATCATGTACCAGGTTTATCTATATCTAGATTGAACCTTCCCTACCACATTCAGACTTCCAACATTTCGTGCTCTTACTTGTAGACTAATACTGTTTCTTTGGTTTTTCCACCTTTTATTCATGGTCACAACTTGCTTCATAGCCCCACCATGGATCCAAACAGGAGGCTAATCCAGTGCCTTTTGCCAGTGGAAAGATCATCATGACATTGTTGAATTACAGGCTACATTTTCTGTAGACACACATCACGTGTCATAACGCAATGGTTTCCACTGCCTTCTCCATTCTTATTCCATTCATTATTGCTGATTCTTCTCCCTTGTGCCCTCTGTCAGCCCCAGAGGCAAGAGGGTGCCCTGACCTTCAATGCCCTCCTCTTACCTAAGTGCACAATAAATTCCAACATAACAAATGAGTTAATATCATCACTATATTTTGTCATGTCAAGACTTTTTCTTCTTATCCTTATCCAACAATTAATTTTCCTTCGTTCCACATAATGTTAAATGAGTCACATATGCAATGATGTAACTATGCGCATTCTGTCTCCTGATGTTTTAAACTGAATTTGTTCTGCTTGAGAGCAATTGATGAAATGAAGTAAATGAATACAAATGAAAGTAACAGTTTTGTGCAAAAACATCTAACTTAATATATGTTGTAGCTACCATTATGCACAGCTGCTTACAATTACTTTTTTATTTGATATTTTGTAGGCGCTGAAGCTTAATAAGACTGCTTTGGCACAAACTACCATTGGACAAGTGGTAAATCTTATGGCTAACGATGTCAATAGGTTTGATATGATGTTTATACTTGGACATTACTTGTGGATTGGACCTATAGAAACAGCTATCATAACATACTTTATATGGACAAAAATTGGAGTATCAGCATTTGGTGGTATTATTTGTGTTTTGCTGTTCATTCCTTTACAAGGTTAGTGAGGAAATATGATAATGATGAAATATATCTATAAGTCAGATTCTGTAAGATAGCAGAGAAAAGAAATATGAAACACACAGTAACAGCTTTACTTGCTAATGGGAAATGGCCCCCAGTGAGGTGCATGTTAAGGTTAATTATGTGAGTGAGTGGTCAGTGTACTGATTGCATTCTCACTGATGATTCATTTGGATGCCCAAAAATGATATCTGTGTTTTTTTATTATTTCTGTCTTTCTAATCTCTGCTTCATATATTTACAGTGAACAAAACTGGGGAGAGACAACCACTCATGCAGTTGTATGATGCATATAAACTTGTAATCCATGGCCAAGATATTTGGGTGTGTTTAGTTGTCTATGGCATAATGTTTGCATCAAATAGACAAGTATGGTATTCAAAAGTTAATAAAGCCTATACTGTTATGTATGTCAGTTGATCACTTGCTGATCAGCTACAGGTGAATGGCTATCTTTCCTCATTTTTGTGTATCATTTCCATCCTTGAATTTCCATTGTTTGTATTGTTAGATACTTATCAGCTATTATTCTCTAGCAAGAATTGTATAAAATTTGCACATGCATTTGGTGATTGTCCAGCTGGAATCCTATTGCAGATTCTTGCATTGTTGGCCATTTTCTGGTAACCAGTCATTGGGAAATCACTAATCTAGGGCAAAGGAAGCCATAGCATGATTGAAGTGAGAGCTATATTCTGAAGTTTCTCTATTCTAAATTTAGTGGTAGTCTTAAACCTTTTTGACCAGCTTTTCCTCCATTGTTACTCTTCCATTAGGTCTGTGCTTTCAGGAGGCATGTGCCTTTTACAATTTAGTGTCATGACTGTGCCTTATCCAGAGAATTACATGTTCTTCTGAAGATGATATGGTTTTAGTCCATTTGATAACCTGAACAGTATGCAGTGGGAAAGTACTTAGCCAAAATCTAGCAGTAATCCAAAAGAGAATTTTTGGTATTTCTTGAAGTATACACATTTATGTTACATGTTTATATATTGATATATATGGCTGCCTTTTACAGCCATGACCAATTGAATGGTAACTTTTCGGTGCATAGTGGGTTCCCAGCATGCTGCCACTTATGGTGAAATGCTTTGTGAGCAATCATAAAGTCTCAATACAGCAAAAAAATATCAAATTTTCTCCAAAATCATAATGTCTAAAGATGAGAATACCCCCTGTTTTATAAACTTCTGTTTATAAATACTCAAGCAAACTAAAATTTGTAGCAAGAAAGAATTTATTGTATTATGTTTTCACAATATATTGATCAAAGGATTTTTTAAATGTACATATACCATATATACATTTTCTATCCTTTATTCTACATCTACATTTACATCTTCATGAAAACTCTGCAGTTTACAATTAAGTGCCTGGCAAAGGTTCCATTGAACCATCTTCAATCTATTTTTTTACTGTTCCACCCTTGAACTATGAGCGAGAAAAATGAACACTTAAATCATTCTGTTCTCTTATTTCCTTTATTTTATTATGATCATCATATCTCCTTATGTAGGATGGTGCTAACAAAATATTTTCATATGATGGTGATAGAAATTTCATGAGCAGATCCTGCCCCAACGAAAAATGCCTTTGTTTTAATGATTGCCACCCCAATTCGTGTGTCACATCTGTGGCACTCTACATCTACGTCTGCATATATACTCTGCAAACTGTTGTATCCATTATTAGGGTTTCTTTCAGTTCCATTCACGTATGGAATGCAGGAAGAATGATTATTTAAATGCTTCTGTGCCTGCACTAATTATCCTAATCTTATCCTCTCATACTCTATGCAAGCGATTCATAGAGGATTGTAGTATATTCCTAGACTCATCGTTTAAAAATGATTCTTGAAACTGTGTTAGTAGACTTTCTCGTGACAGTTTACTTCTGTGTTTAAAAGTCTGCCAGTTCAGTTCTTTCAACATCTCAATGACACTCTTCCACGGGTCAAACAAACCTGTGACCATTTTTGCTGCCCCTCTTTGTGTACGTTCAAAATCCTCTGTTAGTCCTAATTGAGACCAGTGGCAGATACATATGAGGGGCGCCCACTGCCCTCCTTGTGGGGCTGCCTGCATTGTCACCCACACTGCCCCCGCCAGTCAGCCCGCATGCTATTTGTTCATTTCTTTTGTCAATCGGCTCGACTGAAGCGAGTTATTGAGTAGTTGTACTTTCCTATGTAGCATGTGCGTCCGCGTCAATGTATTTTATACATTTCTGTTTGGCACATAGATAGCTATCACATAGCACATGTCCTACTGACGATGTAATTAACCAGTTTGCAAGGAAGAATAGGTGCATAGAATTCATCATTTAAGGAAGAGAACCATAATTGTTACTTTTTTATATCACAAAATGGCATTGTCTCGTATATGTGCATAATCAGTTTAAATAAAACTTTCTTAAACTTTGCATGTGACTTGATTACTTTTTATTACGGTAAAATTAAAGGTAGCTCAAGATATTTTCAGCACCCCCTCCTTGAAGTTTTTCTGTATCCACCACTGTTTTATGTGGATCCCACAAACTTGAACAATTTTCTAGAACTGATCACATGAGTGATTTGTAAGCAATCTGCTTTGTAGACTGATTGCATTTCTCATGATTCTACCAATAAAGCAAAGTCTACCACCCGATTTACCCACAACTGAGCCTGTGAGATCATTCTATTTTATATTGCTACAGAGTATTACACCCAGGTATTTGTAGGAGTTGGCCAATTCCAGTTGTGTCTCATTGATACTATAGTTATAGGATACCATGTTTTTTGTTGGGTGAAGTGCACAGTTTTACATTTTTGAACATTTAAAGCAAGTTGCCAATCTTTGCACTGCTTTGAAGTTTTATCAGTTTCTGAGTATTTATGCTGCTTCTTTCAGACAGTACTTCATTATAGATAACTCCATCACTATTAGTATTGTCACCAAGGTTGTTAATATTCAACATGAACAGCAACGGTCCCAACATACTTCTCCGGGGCACATCCGATGTTACTTCTGCATCTGACGATGACCCTACATCCACGATAACCTGCTGTGCCCTCCCTACCAACAAATCCTCAGTCCAGTCGCAAATTTCAGTTGATATGCCATATGATCATATTTTTGACAATAAACATAGATGTAGTACTGAGTCACATGTTTTTCAGAAAGCTTTCATTGTCTCATGTGACAAAAGTATGAGTTGGGTTTCACATGATCAGTGTTTTTGAGATGTCTCATTACATTTGAGCTTGGAATATATTCTAAGATTCTACAACAAATCAATTTCAAGGATTCTGAGTGGCAGTTTTGTGGATCTCTACACTTCTTCTAACTGCGTGTGACCTGTGCTTTCTTCCAACTGCTTGCCAGAGCTATTTGTTTGAGGGCTCTACAATAGATTATAGTTAGAAGATAAGCTAACTTAGCTGCAAATTCAATATAGAATTTGATAAAGATCCCTTCGGGCCCTGAAACTTTGTTCAGTTTCAACAATTTCAGCTGTTTTTCGACACCGCTGACACTAACATTTATTTCACTCATATTTTCGGTGTATGAGGATTAAATCTGGAAAGTTCTGTGTTTTCCTTTCCTTCAGAGTTTCAAGCTTCTTGCACTATTTGACATTGTCATATCTTTTTCCAGGTTGATAAATTCTATGAATGTGTCTTGACGTTTCTTTAGTTGCTCTCATTATCAACTGTAACATCAGAATTGCCTCTCTGGTGCTTTTACCTTTCCTAAAGACAAACTGCTCCTCATCTAACAGATCCTCAATTTTATTTGCCATTCTTCAGTATATTGTTCTTATCAGCAACTTGGATTCATGAGCTGTTAAGCTGATTGTGTTATAATTCTTACACTTGTCAGCTCTTGCAGTCTTCGGAATTGTGCGAATGATATTTTTCCAAAAGTCGGATGGTACTTCACCAGGCTCATACGTTCACCAGTGTGAATAGTCATTTTCTTGACTATTGCCCCCAGTGATTTTAGAAATTCTGAAGGAATCTATCTATCTATCCCTTCTGCCTTACTTGATCTTAAGTCTTCCAATGCTCTTTTAAATTCTGATTCTAGAACTGGATCACCTATCTGTTCTCTTTGTGGTATGTGAGGTCCGCCAGCTATGCAAAACACCATCTTTCTCATTACGCAAACATATTTTGGCACCACTGTGCCATCAACAGTGGGTTTTCGTTTTTATTTATTCTTTACATTTGAACCCACTGTTGATGGCACAGTGGCGCCGAAACATGTTTGGGTACTGAGAAAAATGGTGTTTTGCATAACTAGCGGATCTCACATCCAACAATTTTAACTGCAAACATGGCCAATACAGGGAGCTGCAAATCAAAATAATGGATATCTGTTCTCTATTGACTTCCTTTTCTTCTTTAGTCACCTCAGACAAGTCATACCCCTCACAGAGGCTTTAATGTACTCTTTCCATCTATCCACTCTCTCCACTGTATTTAATAGTGGTATTCCCACTGCACTCTTAATGTTACTACCCTTGCTTTTAATGTCACCAAAGATTGTTTTGACTTTTCTACATGCTGTGTCAATTCTCCTAATATTCATTTCATTCTTCAGTTTCTTCACATTTTTCATGCAGCCATTTCCTCTTAGCTTCCCTGCACTTCCTATTTATTTCATTCCTAAGAAAATTAAATTTCTGTATTCCTGAATTTCGCTGATCATTTTTGTACTTCCTTCTTTCATCAATCAATTGAAGTATTTCTTCTGTTACCCATGGTTTCTTCGCAGTCACCTTTTTTGTACCTATGTTTTTTTTTTCTAGCCTCTGTGATTGCCTTTTTTTAGAGATGTCCATTCTTTTTCAACTGAACTGCCTACTGAGCTGTTCCTTATTGCAGTATCTATACTGTTAGACAACTTCAATCACACTTCTTGATTCCTTAGTACTTCTGTATCCCATTTCTTTGCATACTGATTCTGCCTGACTAATCTCTTACATTCCAGCTTACTCCTCATCACTACTGAAGTGTGATCTGAGACTGTTTTTTCTCTGTTATGGTAGTCATTGAATACTTCATGCATTGCTCTCGACAGTCAAATTCATTTCATTCAGCTTCTCACTTTCATAGTCCTCTGCATTGTTTCATACTTATTATGCAGTAGTTTTTGTTTCTTTTTTAAGATTCTTTACAGTGACTGCCTGAATTTAAAATTTTCCCCAAAAATCTCACTGCTGTCAATTTCAGTTTTCAATCAGTTTTCTGTAGTTAGTATTATGTGAGCTTCACAACTTTTCCGGAGCACGTCAAATTCTGGCATTTTGTTGTGAATCTTAGGTAGTTAATTACTAGGATTTTAATGCTCTCATCTGTGGACAGCACAGCATTCTTTTCCCTCTCATACTTACACCTCCGAGTCTCCCCACAGCTGTCGTTCTGGATAGACCATAGCCTAATCTACAAAACCCTCATGTGCAATTATACAAAACAAGCTACCCTTCTTTGAACTTTTTCAATGTCCTCCATCATTCATATGTTTTGTGGATCCCACGCTGCACAGCAGTACTCGGAAGAGGATGGCGAGCATAGTGGAGTCAGTCTTGTTAGTAGAACTGTTGCATTTGCTAAGTGTCCTGCCAATAAATCACAGCCTCTGGTTTGCTTTTCCCACAGCATTATTTATGTGACCATCCCAATTTAAGTTATTCATAATTGTAATCCTGAAGTATTGGTTGAATTCAAAGGTGTTGGACTTGTGAGATTTATCATGTACCTAAAATTTAGCAGTTTCCTTTTAATATTCATGTGCATGAGTGCACACTTGTTATTATTCAGAGTCACTAGCCACTTTTTGCTCTATACAGGCACCTTGTCTAAATCATTTTGCAAATGGTTTGGATCATCTGATGACTTTACAAGATGATAAATGACAGCATCACCTGCAAACAATCTAAGAGGGCTGCTCATATTGTCTCCTAAATCATTTATACTGGGTGGTCAGAAATAGTCTGAAAAGCTTGTAAAGGTGTTGCAGGATAGGTTGTGTTGAGAAATAACTCTTAAGAAAAAAATCAGTACATTGTGCCATTTTCAAGTTAACTGTCAATAAAGTTAGCCAATCAGGCTGTTGCGCATACCAATTCAAACATTCTGCCGTATATAATTAGTGTAAGTTGTTCTCATAGTATAGATGACATTGCATATAACTGCTCAGCCTTTGGATCAGGGTCAATGTCCAGTTTTTGTATCACTCTCTTGTTCGATTAGAAAAGCAAATGAAGTATACATTTGGTGACACCAGCTCTGGTGGGCTGCTTCAATTAACACTTCCTTAAGGAATGCCAGATATTACTTCTGTTTGACTCAATGACTTTCTTTCAGTTATTGTGAACTATGACCTTTTTGACAGAAAATCATGCACACAGTAACATAATAAGATGAAACTCTGTAGGCAAGCAATTTTATTAGATGTTGCTACTGCTGGAAATCTAAAAACATGGAATCAATTTGAGACCCCTATTGATGGCATTTATTACTTCCTGAGAATGAAGAGCTGTTTGTATTAAACAAGAACAACATTTTTTGATTATGTACTGACCACATCTTAATAGATTGTTTCCTTGGAGGTAATTCATAATTTTTGAACACAGTATATGTTCCAAAATCCTGTGGTGAATTGACATCAGAGATATTGGTCAGTAATTCTGCAAATTACTGCGATTGCCTTTCTTGAGTATTGGTGTGACCTGTGGAACTCCCTGGCTTTACATATGGATCATTTGACTAGCACCAGTTATGTGTAATTGGTAAGTAAGGAGCAATTGTATCAGAATACTCTGAAAGGTTCCTAATGGGTATACTATCTGGACAAGAGACCTTGCCTTTCCTTAGTGATTTAAGATGTTTCGCTACACTGAGAATACCTGTGTCTAAATTTGTCATGATGGCAGTTGTTCTTCATTCAAATTGTGGAATATTTACTTCATCTCCTTTGGTCAAGGAATTTCAGAAAACTGAGTTTAGTAACTCTGCTTTGGTAGCAGTCATCTGTAACATTACCATTGCTATTGTGCAGTGAAGGTACTGGTTGTGTTCGCCATTGGTGAACTTTACAATAGACCAGAATCTCTCTCTCTGTTTTCTGCCAGTTTTTGAGAAAGAGTATTTTTGTGAAATCTGTTAAAAGCACCTCACATTGAAGACTGTGCTAAATTTTGAGCTTCCGTGAGACTTTGCCACTCTTGGGCATTTTGCAGTCTTTTGAATCTGGCATGCTTTTTTCATTGCTTCTGCAACAGTGTTCTGACCTGTTTTGTGTGCTATGGGCGATCAGTACCATCCCTCATTAATTTACTTATTATACATCTGTCAATTTCCATTGATACTATTTCTTTTAATTTAAACCACAGTTGGCCTGAGCTTACATAGTCAAATGGAATGAGTGGAGATTGTCTCTTAGAAAAGCAGCACCAAATTTCATCTCCTTCTTTGAATATATATGTTTTGTGTTTATTTTTGGTGGATTTGGATGTTATGGTATTCAGTCTTGCTACAAAGACGTTGTGGTCGCTAATCCCTGTGTCTCTCATAATGCTCCCTGTTTGCTTAGGAGTATTTTTGCCAAGAGGTCAGGTATGTTTTTGCAATCATTTACACTTTGAATGGGATCCTGAACTAACTGTTCAAACTAATTTTCTGAGAAAGCATCCGATATGATTTCAGATAACATTTTACGTCTGCCACTGACTTTAATCATGTACCTTTGCCAACTTCACTTTTGTTTTCTAAATAGACTTACCCATGTACTCTTTCATAGAGATTAAAGTATTTCATGGCCCTGGAAAAGGCTGGGCCTTGAAGGAAACATGATAATAAACAAGTGTCATCCAAAAAGGTTAAGTAATTTAACTAATTCCTTTGTCTTCTTTTATAACTCGTTAATTTATAAGGCATTCCAACCTGAGATGCTGTAGTTGGTGGTCGTGTGTGCATGAGGTGTGCTTGCTTGTGTGTATGAATGGTGTGTGTTTCTCTTTTGTTGATGAAGGCTATGGCCAAAAGGTTTATGTAAGTGTCTAATTAATTGGGCCTGATAACATATTAAGTGTGCTTCTTTACAGTATGTAGCAGTCTTTTCCTACGTAGTTGAAGTCCTACCTGGAGCTACCATTATTTAATTTATCTCATAATTTCTGTTAAACTGTAAATTCTACATGACCACATTAACGAAAATTATCAGATATTTAAAATCCAACTATAACTTCATAAAGATTAAAAGCAAAAATCATTATGACTTTCTTGTGATTCCTGGTCAGCTATTTATTGTTATCTGATTCTTTCACTTAGTTTATAGTGCACTGTGGAACATAGCTCCTGGAAGCACAGCATGGCATCTCCTTTTTGAGTTACTCCTAGTTGTCCTGTCTTGCTTAACTGTAGCTAATACTTACATTTCATTGATATTCATGTTCTTGTGTTATGAAGTTCATGATTCTATGTGCATTTTTAGCAAGGAATATCCAATTTAAAATTTTGTTTAAAATTTTTATTTGAAAATAAATTCACAGTGTTCAATATTCTACAGGTTATCTTGGTAGACTAACTTCCAGATTCAGGTACAAGACAGCAATTCGCACAGATAACAGGGTACGCATAATGAATGAGATAGTTTCTGGAATCCAGGTTATCAAGATGTATGCATGGGAGAAGTCATTCACAAGTTTAGTTGCTGCTGCACGAAAGTGAGTATCATTATGTTCACAGTGTTCCTTTTATCACTTTAAAAATGTAAGCTGTAAGAGGAATATTACTGAAACTTAGTGTATATTACGAGCATGTACTGTGTATCTGTGTGCGTGACAAGGATGGGGGTGGGTGGAGCACCCATATTCAGGAGGGCAACGGTTTAAATCCCCACTCAATGATCTAAATTTAGAGTCCTGTTGTTCCTAGAAATTGGTTTAATAAAATACTGGAATGATTTCTTTGAAAAGGGCACACCTGATTGCTGATTTCCTTCCTGATCCTTCCCCAGGCTAAGCTGATGTTCCATTTTTAATAATCTCATTGTTGATGGGACATTAAACCATAATCTTCTTTCCTTATACCTATTCCCCTATCAAGAATATGTACCTTAATCATCTTTCCTTATATATCTTCCCTATGAAGAATATGGATATCTCATATTGGTGCCCTTATTCTAGACACAGTGTAAGAATAATGCCAACATCTGTAAACATGCAAATAATGAAAATAAGTTGCATAAAATTATTTTGCTCCTTTCATATATGAATATCAAGTAACCCAAAAAAATAATGGTATTTACATACATGATACATGTTTTCTTCTAAAATTACAAATGGTCATACTGTTATATCTACATACACCAGTCATGTTTGATTGACTATGTTTCACCTGTGAGTGATGGGGACAGACATTAGCGAGCCAATTTCAGCTCTTGTAAACATAAAACTGGAAGCATTATAGTGTAGTATACCACAAGGTTCTGTTTTGGGCCTTCTGTTGTTTCTGATGCATACTCATATGAATGATATTCCACTTGCATATTTCAGGAGATGCATATTTCATCATTTCTGCCAATTCTAAAAGAATAGGAAAAAACAGTCATACCAAACCTCTTACCAGAAAGACACAGATATTTGAAAATATCAGTAAATTATTAAAGGCATGTGGATTATTATTAAATTTGGACAAGACATAAAACATACAATTGACTACTTCTCTTACAACTCCTCAAGCTATAAAAATGTATACTCAAACAGTGAAATACAAGAAACAGAAACTTCAGTTTTGAGAATGACAGCTAGATAACAATCTCAATTGGAAAATCCACATCCTAGAATTAATTAAGCACATTAGTGCAGCTACATTTGAAGTATATTTGACTTGTATTGTAAGTGATTTAAAAAATCAAGCTATTCTACATATTTGCAGGTACAAATGAATCAGTGAACCAATTTTTTGTAAATTAAACTTTCACAGATAGTGTTTCAGAATACAGAAGCACTTTCTAAGGCTTATCTCTGGAGTTAGTTCTAGAACATGTTTCAGATATGTCTCAGAACTTGGTAATTTGATACCTGCGAAATATTTTTCCTTTTCACAAAATAAAGTGAAAGATGTGAATGAACATTTAGAAAAAGTCTCATGATTCACTGCCAAGAGCTGCTAATAAATACTTCTTTATTACAGTCAGTTTCAGTCCTCAAATCATCATCAGGTATCCTGTATACCAGTGGAAAGAACAAAGGAAATACGTTTATATTTAACTATAAACACACACCAGAACTCCCAGAATAAGGTGTTACATACTCACTTATAAAGTAATAAGACTGACAGTGTTCATACATATAAAAATACTTGAAGACACTGCATTTCTGCAGTGTTAGCAGCCTCATCAAGAAGTAAAATATGTTGCATTGTTGATAGTAAAATGTACCAAGCACTACTAATCATTTTTCAGTATACTAAGTCTGATTCTAAATTTCACTTGGAGGCACTCTACATACTACTGACAATACAGGTGATAAATTAATGTTTACAAGTCAACCAAAGAGGATAAGTGTGTCTGCATACATCAGTGTTTGCCCCATGATTCCAATGGTTAATATCCTTACGATTATACATATTGCGTATCATATGTTACTGTGATCATTTGTAACAATCATGTATAAAATCTTATTGATCTATTAATTGTAAGCAACAGCATATGATATGTATTGCCACAGCATTAACATTGTCAGTAATGAAGTCCAAATGTATAGTGACATGTGTATGCATTTTAATCTATGTAAAATAATTTATACCTTACATTTGTATGCATATAGTTTCTGTTTTATGCCAATCTTTGAAGGCACAAATTCTGGGTATTCATGGTTTATTAAATCATAATTAATTATATTGAAAATAAAACTGTCATAATTTCAAAGTTATTTTTATTTAAAAATGACATTTTAAGCCATGGATAGGCATCATCAGATTATCTAAAAGGAAAAAAAAAGGATGCTAATTAAATAACTATCCTATAAACATTGTAAGTCATGGTTCTAAGAAGCACCAATAATTTAATTAAACCCGTCAACCACACTCATGTAAAACTGTCAAATGAAGTTCATTGTGCCAGCTGCCAAAGCTCTATGTCAACCACATACACATAAAATCATGTGGATGAAAATCCAGTTTTCAGAATAACTAAAAAGAACTGAATTTCAGAAATCAACCCATAGCCACAATGGGAACCAGGTCAGACAACCTGTTAAAGGAAACCAACAAAGAATTACAAATACCTTTGAACTGTTATAGCAACAAAGAGGTCACAACACAGAGACCTACATAAATCAAACTGGCCTGGATGCCAAACAGCTGGATGGTCTAATTGGCATTGGCAGTAGAATTACTGAATGGCAGATGACCGCATATAGCCATGCTAATACATCAAAAGCACAACAGATGGCACTTGTATCTTAAGTTATGGACAAGACTGATATGGAACTGATAACCTACACTTGATAAGAGGAATTAAATTACATTAAAATGCAATGAAAATTAAAATTATGGAGCAGGTAACATGGGCCATCCAAATGAGGTTTACTGTGCATACTAGGTAAACAGTATTGTGGTAAATGATTGTATTATTAAAAGTTAGCCAGCAAGCTCAACATGGATAAAGCATAGAAAAGCAGCATCCATGAACAATTGAATAAGTAAACCAACTATAAAATTGCAATAAAACTTTTACAAATCTAAAAAATTATATATGTGTGAGGGACAGAATGCTATGACATTGCTCTATTAAATTCATGCTCAGAAATCAAACAATTATTGTGAATGTTCATACAGGACAATACAAATGTAAACATTTGAGTGCCTATGTGGTGGTCATGGGGTTAAAATACACTGTACACCATACAAAAAGCCAATAAACAGAAGATCCAGAACCAATGGCACACACCAAATAGGTTTTAAGTTAGACTACAAGAAGACTATGATAAAACAACTTAATGGAATAAAAACGCTAGGTCAATGGAGGGACCTTGTGGCAGGTATCATTAAATCATAACATGTCTGATTCTTGATATCATACTGATCATTAAGATGAGTACCACTATGTTCACTTTTGTGTATAGCAACTTTCATCTCTTCTAATAAGTTCAGCTTTCATCCACTTTTGCCCCAATGGAGTGTTTTTAAATTTGCTTAGCATCGGTGGCTGGTGGCCACTATCCTTTGATGCTCTGTGGATGCTGAGTGGTGTCCACTCTGCCTTTTTCTGTTCAGTAAATGTCACAAAATTTAGTCTTAAATGTCTTATGTCCATATAGCTATTCATTGTGGATATAATCGTTCTGTAGGCTGTTGGTTAAAGGAAAATAGAGTCTACATGCTGTTTCTTAAAAATGTTTCGCTAACTCATATTAAAGCTTTCCTATGAAGGGATTCTCATGAAATTATGATTAGCAGTTGGTGAAGCAAATGGGATGTTGTACTCATTTTGCAAAGGTCTTTTTGTGCATAGATTGTCAGTCATCACTGGATTACTACTGTTATGAACAGCAATGTACTTAAGACCAGACAATTTTGCTAGACATAATGGGATTTCACTAATGCTGTGGTCCATAGTCTTGGAAAAAGCATGCTTGTAACAGAATGAGTGACAGGAGGAGGTGTGTATCAAAGAGTCACTTTTGGTTGGTTTCTGGTAAATGTAAAACCAAATGTAAAGCCATTGTTGAGCTGTACTTGTAAATCCGGGTAGCTGAGTACTTTATTTTCATCCATTGTCCATGACTAAATTTCAGTTTTGCTTGAAACTTATTAAGACCATCTACCAACAACTCAACCTCAGCCACTGGCCCATTAAAATAATGAAAATGTCGTATTGTTGACAGATGAGGACTTGCTTAGAACTCCCCATATTTTTACTGAAGTACTCACATTTTAAATGGTTTATGAAGGTGCCAGCAATAAAACCTGCTAGGTAACTGCCCATAGCCAGGCCATCAGATTGTATATAATGTTGGTTATTGAAAGCAAAATAATTATATACTCTAAGTCTTTGAGAATGGAGTAGTTTCATTGGTCTCTTTCAGCATAAGCCAGCTGTGTTCTAGAAGATTTTTTGATATGAGGGTGATAGTGTCATTGATGGGTAAGTTACACTACTGGCCATTAAAATTGCTAGACCACGAAGATGACATGCTACAGACACAAAATTTAACCAACAGGAAGAAGATGCTGTGATATGCAAATGATTAGCTTGTCATCAGAGCATTCACACAAAGTTGACACCGGCGGTGACACCTACAACGTGCTGACATGAGGAAAGTTTCCAACCAATTTCTCATACACAAACAGCAGTTGACCAGTGTTGCCAGGTGAAACGTTGTTGTGATGCCTCGTGTAAGGACAAGAAATGCGTACCATCACGTTTCCGACTTTGATAAAGGTCGGATTGTATCCTATCGCGATTGCCGTTTATCGTATCGCGACATTGCTGCTTGTTTTGGTTGAGATCCAATGACTGTTAGCAGAATATGGAATCGGTGGGTTCAGGAGGGTAATACGGAACGCCATGCTGGATCCCAACGGCCTCATATCACTAGTAGTTGAGATGACAGGCATCTTATCCACATGGCTATAATGGATCGTGCAGGCATGTCTCGATCCCTGAGGCAACAGATGGGGACGTTTGCAAGACAACAACCATCTGCATGAACAGTTCGATGACATTTGCAGCAGCATGGACTATCAACTCAGAGACTATGGCTGCAGTTACCCTTGATGCTTCATCACAGACAGGAGTACCTGCAATGGTGTACTCAACAACAAACTTGGGTGCACAAATGGCAAAACATCATTTTTTTGGATGAATCCAAGTTCTGTTTACAGCATCATGATGGTCGATCCGTGTTTGCCAACATTGCGGTGAACGCACATTGGAAGCATATATTCGTCATCGCCATACTGACGTATCACCCGGCGTGATGGTGTGGGGTGCCATTGGTTACACGTCTCAGTCACCTCTTGTTTGCATTGACGGCACTTTAAACAGTGGCTGTTACATTTCAGATGTGTTACGATCCATGGCTCTACCCTTCATTCGATCCCAGTGAAACCGTACATTTCAGCAGGATAATGCACGATCGCATGTTGCGAGTCTAATATGGGCCTTTCTGGATACAGAAAATGTTCGACTGCTGCCCTGGCCAGCACATTCTCCAGATCTCTCACCAATTGAAAATGTCTGGTCAATGGAGGCCGAGCAACTGGCTCATCACAATATGCCAGTCACTACTCTTGATGAACTGTGGTATCATGTTGAAGCTGGATGGGCAGCTGTACCTGTACATGCCATCCAAGCTCTGACTCAATGCCCAGGTGTATCAAAGCCGTTATTACGGCCAGAGGTGGTTGTTCTGGGTACTGATTTCTCAGGATCTATGCACCCAAACTGAGTGAAAATATAATCACATGTCAGTTCTAGTATCATGTATTTGTCCAATGAATACCCATTTATCATCTGCATTTCTTCTTAGTTTAGCAATTTTAATGGCCAGTAGTGTAGTATACATATTTTTGATATCTAGTGATAGCAAAATGCAATTAGGTAGGAAGACACTATTACTGAGAGCATTGAGCAATTCCTTCCTAATGTGAACCAAGAAATTCTCTTAAAAAACATACTTCTGAAGCAGAAGCTTGCATATTTATTTAGATGCAGGTTCTCCCACATTACTGATGCCATTGGATATAGAATGTATTGAATAAGTCAATTTGTATGTGGTGGTCTGGGTACATAATTCAGCATTTGTGGACCACTTGAAAGCAATTTAAAAGTACTTCATTTGGTCAAAAAGGGAAAAAAGCTGATTAGAAGAGATAAAAGTTGTTACATGCTCATGTGAACATAGTGGTACTCTTCTTAATGATCAGTTTGTTGGCAAGAATCAGACATTTTTATGATTCAATGATGCCTGCCATAAGGTCCCTTCATTGACACCAGTGAGGTGGCATAGTGGTTAGCACACTGCACTCACATTTGGAAGATGACAGTTCGAACGCGCGTCCGGCCATTAAGATTTATGTTTTTTGTTATTTCCCTAAATCACTCCAGGCACATTCTGGGATGGTTCCTTTGAAAGGGCATGGCCAATTTCCTTCCCCATCCTTGACACAAACTGAGCTGGTGCTCTGTCTCTAATTGCTTCGATGTTGATGGGACATTAAACCCAATCTTCCTTCCTTCTTTTTTCCTCCATTGACTTAGCACTATTAGTGCAATAATTTTTTTATCATTGTTTTTCCATATTCTAATATAAGACCTATTTAGTGTGTACCATTGGTTCTGGACCTTCAATTTATTGTCTTTTTGTATGGTGTACAATGTGTTTTAATCCCATGACCATCATGTAAGTGCTCAAGTGTTAACTATTTTATTGCGCTGTATGTACATTCACTGTAGTTGTGTGGTTTTTGAGCATGCATTTAATAGAGGATTGTCATAGCATTCTGCTCCTCACTCAGACATATGTAATTTTTTTTACATTTTTAAGATTTCTGGAAGTTTTTTGCAATTTTACAGTTGGTTTATTTATTTAATTGTTAAAGGATACTGCTTTTCTATGCTTTATCCTTGTTATACTTGCTGGTTAACATTTAATGTTATCATTAATTACCACAGTACTATTTACCTAGTATGTGCGTTATTATCTGTTCAATAATCTTAATTTTAGGCTGCCCAGCAGTTTGGCATCTAGGTCAATATGATGTATGCATGGCTCTATGCAGTGATCTGCTTGCTGCTACAATGGTTCAAAGGTATTTGTAATTCTCCATTGGTTTCCTTTATCAGTAGGTCAGACCTTGTTTACTTTGTGGCTGTGGGTTGATTTCTGAAATTTTTCCATCTAGGTTATCACAGTTCTTTTTAGTTATTCTGATGACTGGATTTTCATCCAGATGGTTTTATATATATGTGGTTGGCATAGAGCTTTGGTAGCTAGCACAATGACCTTCATTTGACTGTTTTGCATAATTAAATTATTGGTGCAGCTTAGAACTTATAATGTCTATAAGATAATTATTTAATTAGCTTCCTTTCTTCCTTTCAGATAATCTGATGATGCGTAATTATGGTGAAATGCATTATTTTGGAATATAAATAACTTTGCAGTTATGACTGATTTGTTTTCAGGATAAACATGGAAATCAGTTGCTGTATCAATCAGCCATCAATGGATTGGAGTGAATACTACTCATAATTAATTAATTATATTATGTTATTATTTCATTGAATTAACTTATTCTAGTTGAGATGACTGTTTTTTCAGTTATAGGTACAAACATCTGTCTTGGGCAGAGGCTAGGTTCAAAGGGAAACTAAATCTTTTTCATAATCTAAATTTGACATTGTTAGCTTTGATGTCCATGACATGGAGTCCTGTGAGATCCTCTTTGTTACTCTGTAGTGTGTTGGTAGCTCCAAGCAGCACCTATTGTGACTTAAGCCATCCTCATGTGGGATGCATCACATCACATGGAATGTGCTAGTTGATGGGATTTGTGACTCTAATGCTATCCAGTGGCAGCTGTTGGCTGTGTCTGGCTCGTAAACCACACAGTTTGTTTATGAAAATGAACATACATAAAATTCCTACATTAGCTTTGTTAAAACATACATTTTCACCCTTGTCCATATGCTAGCTATGATATTTTGTCTGTAGTACACATTAATAAAGACTTCAATATCCATGAATATGTCATAAGGAAAAAAGGAAGTTGCTTGTCCAGTCTGAAGGGCATCAGCTACTATACAAAATTGGACAAACTCATTCCTGAGAGAGAGTCCACTTATATTTACATATCATTGATTATTACAGAAAATATTTCTATTAATTTAATAAGAGAGACCCACAGCCTTTTAGAAAATAGTGGAAAAATTGGATACAGGAAGATACAGACATTTATTATTAGAATTTATTATACATTTATTACAAAATGGCTCTGATAGATTAGAGTGCACTAGTTTTCTGTGCTGAGGAAGGATTTGGGCAGATGAAGAAGGTCTGATGATGGTTACAATGACTTCTTTATTGAGGCTTGATTGCAACCATTAGTGAGTGGTTCAGAGAATATGACAGTGTCTCCCTGTAGATGACAGCCTCTGGCTGCTGACTGTGCATCCCTTTACTGGGTGGCTGATGCTGTGTCACCAGATTCCTGTGTCTCCTGGACATAGGGAGAGTAACTGGCAGTGGCAGTGAGAGGGGCATCAGGCTGTGTCACACTTCCGGGCTCGGAGGGTAGGTATCTTCTGTTGGAGCCCCAGTGAGGGCAGAGATGGCTTGAATCCAGCATGGTACTGTTTGAATGGTGGCAGGGATGCCTTGGCATACAGAGGCTTAAGTGGCAGGCAGCAGTTAGTGTCCCACCTATGGCAGAAGTGCCTGCATCATCAACACGCTACAGAGTAGCACACTCCCGATGTCACATCACTGCCCAGCTATTTGACAATGAGGTGCCGGTTTGAGCATTGTTAAATATTGTTTCTCCATGCTGATGTCTATTGCTTACCATGATTAGTGTGCTGTGTTGAACCACATGGTACATGTCAGTGAGTCCAGGCTGTCATAACTGGTTCCTGTAAGCTGCGTCATGCGTTGGTGGCAATTGTCATCTGTTGTCACCACCATAGCGTTGCAAAGTCATTGCCCACGCAGCTTTCACTTGCTGTGATCAGCATAGTGGTGCCCTGGTTTTGTCACCTGTCAGTTCCAAGACTCATTTACAACTTTATCCTTTACACATTATTTCGTAACTCAGCATCTCTACCAACTACACTATGCTGAACTTCTACAACAAACAACCTTGTATCTTACATTATGATCTTCTAAATATTTTAATAGCTTTGATGTTATTAACTGATATTTAATTATAACAAATACCACCAAGAATGATGCATTTTTTATGCATCTTCAATGTGCAATTGCCTTCAAATGGCATACTTCCATAATACACAACTTATAACATGACAATAACGAAATACAAAAATTCTTTAAGAACAAATATTACATTTCCCATAATTTTATTACAACACATTGTACCAATAATTATGTATTTTTGAGAGATTCTCAGCCTCAGGTAGTTCTTAGAAACATCATATATTCATCGGATGTATCCCACCAAATAATTACTTCAACTGAAAATAACAAATACAATATGGCATCTATCAAGTTGTGCTTGTGACATAGAAAACGTTCTTGCCTCTTGTTCAACCTGTCATAGCACATTGTCAAAAATCACAGACCTCATTTTGTGTTTCACATGAGGCAATAGTTCCTCAACATGAAATAACAGGAAGTGATGACCTAAAACTACAGCTCACATCAGTGTTAGCTAACTCGTCCCATGTGAGTTTGGCTTCAGGGGTGTCTGCTGATGAGTTCCATCAGCTGCAAGCTGCCCAGGGAATAACTCAAAAAAATAAGAAAATTCAAAATAAGTGTTTCGACATTTAGAGAATAACTTCTGCCTCAAATAACATCATACTTATACTAGTTAGTTATCATAAAAATTATAATTACCACAACTGTGGATGTGTAAACTTTGGTGTCTGTATAGTTGTGTGTGAGCATATGTGTATTCCAACCAGAGAAAGGGAAAGATCTCAAAAGCTTGTGCAAATAATGTTTTCTGTTGTGTGTTTCTCTGTGCCACACATCAGTCATATACAGGTGCATTATTTTATGTATAATAAAACTAGTTGTAGACATGTTTGCTCGTTTATAGATAATGAAGTTACATAATATTTTGCACCTCTAATTTTATGGGAAAATTCCCAAAGTCAGTTCAGTCAAATTCTTCACACATGCCGTCCCATACAAATGAGCAAGTGTGTTTCTGTTTTCTAACTAATCTAATTCAAATATCAAATATTACAAGAAGAATCATTATTTTTAGCTATACAACAAATAATTGAACATCACTCATGAAATTTCCTGGATGGAACAATACATGAAATAAAGGATAGGCAGACACTCACCTATAGCAGACTGATGTGTGACACACAGGCACTCATAACAGTAAACAGTATTCACACTTACTTTCAAGCTTTTGTTCTTTGTCTAGCAAAAGTAAACACACAATCACTTGGACATTCAAAAGCACACTCCTGTGACTACAGTTACACTTTAATTGTGCTTGATTTTCCCTGTTATTAATTGTTAACCTACTCTGAACATCTATATGATACTTGGTTTGCTTTTGAAAGCTACTTGTCTGGGAATTACATCAGGTAAGTATGTACACATATTTTTTATATCACTATCCCTTATTATTATCTGTGTTTTTCTTTCAAAGTCAAAGGGCCATTACTCCTCACAGGAGAAACATTAAGGTTACCATATGAAACTAGGTTCTACTTTACGGGACTGTCATATCTGACTGTGGTCAGCCATTTATTACAACAAAGAGGACCTCTTGATCTTCCAATGAATATGTCCCAATCTTCTACTTACTACAGCAAAGGCTTCTATAGGCTTTCCAATGTCAATACTAAAGGGCATTAGGTAATTTGTTTCTTTTACAGATGTACATAAAAATGTTTGTTTCACATTTTCTATCCAGAGCTAGTGACATTGCCACAGTGGTAACACTGGTTCTCATCAGATCACCAAAATTAAGTGCTATTGGGCTTGGCTAGCACTTGGATGGGTCACTGTCGGGCATTAGGTAATTTGTTTCTTTTACAGATTTACATAAAAATGTTTATTTCATATTTTGTATCCAGAGCCAGTGACATTGCCACAATGGTAACACTGGTTCTCATCAGATCACAAAAATTAAGTGCTATCAGGCTTGGCTAGCAGTTGGATGGGTCACTGTCTGAGTCTGCTGAGTGCTGTTGGCAAGTGGGGTGCACTCAGCCCTTTGAGGCCATTTGAGGAGCTGTTTGATTGAGAAGTAGCGGCACCAGTCATGAAAACTGACAATGGCTAGGAGAGCAGTTTGCTGACCACATGCCCCACCATATCGATGTCTGGTGACACCGGAAGGCTGAGGATGACACGGCAGCTGGTCTGTACAGTTGGGCCTTCAAGGCCTGTGTGGATGGTATTGTTTTTGTTTAGTATCCAGAAAAATTTTATGTTCCTTTTAGTAGTACAAAACTATAATAAATAACTTGACGGGAAGCTATTTGGACATTGATTCAAATTGGCCACACCTGTAGCCCATTCTTAAATTCATTAGGCATGGCAAAATTGAGAATAAGCATGACTTTCGATGTGGTAGTTAAGCAACCAGCCTCTTAAAATTATACAATGATATTAACATTCAGAAAATTTCAAACAGCACAAATTTGCTTTTGTACAAAACCTTTACCATTTTAATGTTACTACGCAGCAGAAAACAGTACGTACTCATAAACCAAACCAAAGAAATCCTTCTATAAATAGTGAATAAAATCATAAACCAATAACCTGAATCTACAAAAGTGTCAGGTGATTGACACCATCAGTAAATTAGAGTATGTCTCTCACAGCAAAAAATTCCCAGAGAATGTGCTTCTTCCTCCAGTATTGTCAATACTAGCATTACCATATCTGGCAGACTCTTCTGTATGAAAGTTCCAAACAGAAAATTACTACTCCCCTGTTGCAAGTAAAAAAAATACTTCCCCGCACAGGGAGCAAAGATTACTAAGACCACAGTAATTATTACCAGTAAATTGGTACTTCCCTATAACAAGGTATGAAAAGGTATTTCATTGCACAGAATATAAAGAGTACTAAGACCATGGTAATTATTTGTTGACTCTGCACAAGTCTCCACTCCTCCACACTACTTCAATATGTGCCACTGTAGGTGCATACCTTAGAAGGTAAAAGAAATTGGTCCCAAGACCACAATATTAAATAATGTTTCTGCTTTTCAAGGGTTCACACAACATAATCTATCATAATGAACCACAATCATGAAGATAATTCAATACCTAAGATTCCGAAATGGAGCACAGGGGTTTCATATTCCCATCTTTTCTTCTGTTTCTCACCCTCTTGGTTAAATGTTTAGTTGTTATGTCACATTCTGTAATAGTTGTTGTCAGTATGTCTGTGTCACACCTTGTAATGTTTGCCATCAGTATACCTGTGTCTACTACAAAAATGGCCATTAGGCAGTGGTCCAGGAAGGACCACAACCACTAGAATCCAAAGGGCTTCTGATATAAAATATTGTAAGCATTTCTACATTATTAATTTTGACATGTTCTAGATTAACTTTTGTGTCTAGTAATTCCTTTTCTATTTACTGGCATATCTGGTACTGATGTAATATGATGTAAATACCCAACCTTACTTTCTGACTTTCCTTCTACCAAATCTAAATGATTACCTAAATTTCGTATATGTTTATCATCTATATTAGTGAGCCCACCTTTCAATTGAAAAAAATGTGTTGCCTATTTGACAGAATTTTTCACCTGTTTCAGAAATCTTTTGTCTGAGAAAGTTTTTCATTTATAAATTAAAAAAATTCTAAACCTTCATTTCTTACTCCTAAAGTCACGGTTTTGAATCTCCACACAAATCAAAGTTTTAAAAAATCACAAAAGTGGTATTGACAGTAATTAGGAATTGCACAAATAATGCAAACATTGGCGCGTAAAACTTAAGGACGAAAGTAACTTTAAAATGATGTATCACTGCCAAGTAACATAGCTCAATGGAACTTGAATCTTACACAGAAAGAACTGCTATAGTATAACACAGAAGGTAAATGAAAGAAATATCCAGTTAGATGGACAGAAATGACACTTTTATTCAAAGACAATAATTACACTGATGTCACTGGGATTCATGATGGTTCCCTGGACATTACAAAAGTTGGGATATGGTTCTTAATAGGGTGTGTGATCACCATGGTCAGCACTGCATGCTCTGCAGTGTCCTCAGACACTGGTCACAAGGTCGCTGGGAGTTCTCATGGTAGAGCATACTGTTCCTCCACCAGTGCAGGTGACAACTGCTGGATAGTTGTTAGTGAATATGGACATGCTGCAATATGCCTACTCAATGCATTCCACATGTGTTCGATAGGATTTAAATTGGGTGGAATGAGCAGGCCAGTCCATTTGCTGAATATCTTCTCACTCCAAGAGCTCCTCCACTCGTGTTGTTTGATGTGGTCATACATTGTCACCTGTAAAAATGAAGTCTAGGCCGAATGCAACCCTAGAAAGATGCATGTAGAGAAGGAGTACAGTACCACAATGACATTGCCCAGTGAGCGTACTCTATTCAAATATTTGGAGGTCACTATGCCCATGCGACATTACTTCTCCACACACCATAACATATGGACCACCAAAACAATCATGTTTCACAATGTTGGATGTACCTTCATATGGTAAGGTGTGGAAACAGGACATGCAATCAGGAACACTGTTGAACATAATTTTTTGGATGGTCATGGTGTTATGGTGTGGGAAGGCACCATGTTGCATGGGTGTTCTGACACCCAAATATTTGAATACAGTACACTCAGTGGTCAACATTATTGGGACAGTGTACTCCTTTGCATGTGCATCTTTTCAACAGTCAGCTCTCTTGCCCATTATCTCAAACTATTCCTCCAGGAAAGCAAGCTACAGGCGTGTCGCACAGATAGTCTTGTCATGGCCATGGGAGTATGTATTTGGATGTCTGCATGGTTGTGAACAAATGTGTGTCTATTCCTAGAAAAAGAGCTATAAGCTCATTTCTCCCAATTCTCTTCTCTACGTATATAAAATTATGTGCCCTGCACACTTCTGCCTGTATTTTCAGGCTAATCTCAGGAACTACTATATGGAATTTGGTATGGTTTTTACTAATAGGTAGACTTATCAACAAGGAAGGTTGGTGTATATGATTTATAAATATTTCATGCAGATTGGCTGAACTATGATGAATTATGGTCAACCGCTGCTGTGAATTGAAATTTTTGGTAATTTCCTATGGGACTAAACTGTGGAGGTCATCAGTTCCTAGGCTGACACACTACTTAGTCTAACTTAAGCTAACTTATGCTAAGGCCTGCTCATTCCACCCATTCCACTCATGCCCAAGGGAGTACTTGAACCTCCGAGTGAGGGGGGGGAGGGGGGGGGGGGAGCCGCATGAACTGTGGCAAGGTGCCCTAGACCATGCAGCTACCCCACGTGGCACTGCTGTGAAAATGATGCCTTCATTGTGTGGTGATCAGTGGCAGAACTCACAGCAAGGGCTGTTGTCAAGAGTGTCTGTTTGATCTTTACCACTCCCTGTGGTGACAGTGGTTCTCACTTCCTTCAAGACACTGTTGTGGTTGTGTGACATATTGTTATTTTCTGTTCTGGGGTTTGTATGTTTTATGCTGCCCATGCATCTTCATGGATCAATTCAATGTTGTCCAGTACAGACATGAAGTATTATTATTCAACAATTTATCTTCTTCTACACATATCAAAATAAAAGTTCTCTGCTGCATTTTTTGGTTTATGTGTGAAGGCTAATCTCAGCATTTTGATATGGTTTTCACTAACAGATACACTAATTAAGGTGGCACCTGGCAGTACACTAGCTCACACATCCCATCATTACCATGAGAGTCATTCTGAATGCCTGTTAAATATGGAAAGGGTAACATTCATGCCTCCTGAGAACTTTCCTGGCAAGCATTGCATAAGTAGTTCCAGTTAATTGAAAATGATGTTATCAGTTACCTAACATTGTTCTCTGAACTTTAATCATAGCTCCATGCAGTGGGCCTTCAGTGGGCCTTAAACAAAATGCCACTATGCTGGACAATTTGTATGGCCATACATACTCTGTGCTTCCTGTGCAAAGCTAATGCAGATCACTGGTTGCGACTATAACTTTTTCCCATTATGTTGACCTGCAGATGGGATTGTCAGCATAGTTTCTCTCACTACTGTTCTGTCGCATAACCTTCTGGGGCAATGCATCTAAGGTCAAAAAAAGTATAGAAATATGCTATAAGAACATTAATGGTGTGCTTCCAAATGTTCACCTGGAAGCGCACCATAAAAAATATGAGAGATAACACTAAGAGTACTGTGTGTGTTTGGTAACAGGGTATCATGCAGAAACCTGTTCAGGGGCCTATGGATTCTTACACTTATTTAACAGTAGATATAATCCCTAATGGTATTTGGGATTAATAACAAGAGTGAATATAGGATTAATTACACAATTCATAACCACAAATACTAGAAGTAAAAATCATTTCACTGTAGACTTTACAGCCAAATCTGGGCTTCAAAACACAGTTGTGAATTCTGGCGTAAAAGTCTGTAACAGGTTGCTGATAGATATCAAGCAGCAAATTGAAAATCCTCTGGTATTCAAAAATAAAGTAAAACAATGCCTTATTAGCCATTAATTCTATAATTTATCACGTTATTGGGATCTTAGGGTTGTAAATTCCTGTTAACTTCAATGTTTTTTATTAAACAGTTCTTTACTTTTACTGTATATAGGCAGCTGATAGTGGTGCTTGTAAAGTTATGCAAATGCTTTGGTTGAAGTATTAGCTGAAAACGGCAGATGGGTAATATAAGAGGAAGAGCAATGGCTCTTTTTCAAAGTCACATACATTTACAAAGTAACCTTGAAGAAGCTCCTGTAATTATCAATGTGAATAGATCAGCACTAATCATAATTTGTTGATAACATACTTAACATAAGGAACCTCCAGTACCTACTTTGTAAACTATCCCAAGAAGGCCTACTTTCAAAGTTTCAAAAACTGGTTTTAAATGATGATTCTAGGAATGTGCTACAATCACCTCTTATTGCTCACAGAGGGATCATGTCAACAAGAAAAGATTAATTGCAGCAAACACAGAGGCATTTAAACAATCATTTTTCCTTCAGTCGATATGTGAGTGGAACAGAAAGAAGCATTAATAATTGGTACAATGAGATGTAACCTCTGCCTCTGGTTTGCAGAGTACAGATGTAGATGTAGATAATATGGCTCGCTCCACATCTCTGAAGGCTCTCATTCATGATGGAATTTATAGAATATGATGAGTAAGGGAATGAACTCTCACTAACAGAAACAATTCATGCAGACTTTCTTTGCATTACATTTCAATTCAAATGTTATTTTTCAGATCACTGATACCTCTATACAGCTTTGAAGCAATTATTAGTGGTGCCCTTGATGGTGTAGTGCACTAAGAAGGAAGAATTTTTGTGTCATAGTGTAAAAGTTATTAAACCTACTCCTGCATTATCCCTATTTGATTTTGTATTTATAACCCTGTAATCACCTGACCAAAAGTCTTGTTCCTCCTGCCACCGAACTTCACTAATTCCCACTATATCTAACTTTAACCTATCCATTTCCCTTTTTAAATTTTCTAACCTACCTGCCCGATTAAGGGATCTGACATTCCACGCTCCGATCCATAGAATGCCAGTTTTCTTTCCCCCCATGAACCATGGACCTTGCCATTGGTGGGGAGGCTTGCATGCCTCAGCGATACAGATGGCCGTACCGTAGGTGCAACCACAACGGAGGGGTATCTGTTGAGAGGCCAGACAAACATGTGGTTCCTGAAGAGGGGCAGCAGCCTTTTCAGTAGTTGCAGGGGCAACAGTCTGGATGATTGACTGATCTGGCCTTGTAACATTAACCAAAACGGCCTTGCTGTGCTGGTACTACGAACGGCTGAAAGCAAGGGGAAACTACAGCCGTAATTTTTCCCGAGGACATGCAGCTTTACTGTATGATTAAATGATGATGGCGTCCTCTTGGGTAAAATATTCCGGAGATAAAATAGTCCCCCATTCGGATCTCCGGGCGGGGACTATTCAGGAGAACATCGTTACCAGGAGAAAGAAAACTGGCATTCTACACATCGGAGCGTGGAATGTCAGATCCCTTAATCGGGCAGGTAGGTTAGAAAATTTAAAAAAGGAAATGGATAGGTTAAAGTTAGATATAGTGGGAATTAGTGAAGTTCGGTGGCAGGAGGAACAAGACTTTTGGTCAGGTGATTACAGGGTTATAAATACAAAATCAAATAGGGGTAATGCAGGAGTAGGTTTAATAATGAATAAAAAAATAGGAGTGCGGGTTAGCTACTACAAACAGCATAGTGAACGCATTATTGTGGCCAAGATAGACACAAAGCCCATGCCTACTACAGTAGTACAAGTTTATATGCCAACTAGCTCTGCAGATGATGAAGAAATTGATGAAATGTATGACGAGATAAAAGAAATTATTCAGGTAGTGATGGGAGACGAAAATTTAATAGTCATGTGTGACTGGAATTCGTCAGTAGGAAAAGGGAGAGAAAGAAACATAGTAGGTGAATATGGATTGGGGGGAAGAAATGAAAGAGGAAGCCGCCTTGTAGAATTTTGCACAGAGCATAACTTAATCATAGCTAACACTTGGTTCAAGAATCATGAAAGAAGGTTGTATACCTGGAAGAATCCTGGAGATACTAAAAGGTATCAGATAGATTACATAATGGTAAGACAGAGATTTAGGAACCAGGTTTTAAATTGTAAGACATTTCCAGGGGCAGATGTGGATTCTGACCACAATCTATTGGTTATGAACTGCAGATTGAAACTGAAGAAACTGCAAAAAGGCGGGAATTTAAGGAGATGGGACCTGGATAAACTGAAAGAACCAGAGGTTGTACAGAGTTTCAGGGAGAGCATAAGGGAACAATTGGCAGGAATGGGGGAAAGAAATACAGTAGAAGAAGAATGGGTAGCTCTGAGGGATGAAGTAGTGAAGGCAGCAGAGGATCAAGTAGGTAAAAAGACGAGGGCTAATAGAAATCCTTGGGTAACAGAAGAAATATTGAATTTAATTGATGAAAGGAGAAAATATAAAAATGCAGTAAATGAAGCAGGCAAAAAGGAATACAAACGTCTCAAAAATGAGATTGACAGGAAGTGCAAAATGGCTAAGCAGGGATGGCTAGAGGACAAATGCAAGGATGTAGAGGCTTGTCTCACTAGGGGTAAGATAGATATTGCCTACAGGAAAATTAAAGAGACCTTTGGAGAGAAGAGAACCACTTGTATGAATATCAAGAGCTCAGATGGCAACCCAGTTCTAAGCAAAGAAGGGAAGGCAGAAAGGTGGAAGGAGTATATAGAGGGTTTATACAAGGGCGATGTACTTGAGGACAATATTATGGAAATGGAAAAGGATGTAGATGAAGATGAAATGGGAGATAAGATACTGCGTGAAGAGTTTGACAGAGCACTGAAAGACCTGAGTCGAAACAAGGCCCCGGGAGTAGACAACATTCCATTAGAACTACTGATGGCCTTGGGAGAGCCAGTCATGACAAAACTCTACCATCTGGTGAGCAAGATGTATGAGACAGGTGAAATACCCACAGGCTTCAAGAAGAATATAGTTATTCCAATCCCAAAGAAAGCAGGTGTTGACAGATGTGAAAATTACCGAACTATCAGTTTAATAAGTCATAGCTGCAAAATACTAACGCGAATTCTTTACAGACGAATGGAAAAACTGGTAGAAGCGGACCTCGGGGAAGATCAGTTTGGATTCCGTAGAAATGTTGGAACACGTGAGGCAATACTGGCCCTACGACTTATCTTAGAAGAAAGATTAAGAAAAGGCAAACCTACGTTTCTAGCATTTGTAGACTTAGAGAAAGCTTTTGACAACGTTAACTGGAATACTCTCTTTCAAATTCTGAAGGTGGCAGGGGTAAAATACAGGGAGCGAAAGGCTATTTACAATTTGTACAGAAACCAGATGGCAGTTATAAGAGTCGAGGGGCATGAAAGGGAAGCAGTGGTTGGGAAAGGAGTGAGACAGGGTTGTAGCCTCTCCCCGATGTTATTCAATCTGTATATTGAGCAAGCAGTAAAGGAAACAAAAGAAAAATTCGGAGTAGGTATTAAAATCTATGGAGAAGAAATAAAAACGTTGAGGTTCGCCGATGACATTGTAATTCTGTCAGAGACAACAAAGGACTTGGAAGAGCAGTTGAATGGAATGGACAGTGTCTTGAAAGGAGGATATAAGATGAACATCAACAAAAGCAAAATGAGGATAATGGAATGTAGTCAAATTAAATCGGGTAATGCTGAGGGGATTAGATTAGGAAATGAGACACTTAAAGTAGTAAAGGAGTTTTGCTATTTAGGGAGTAAAATAATTGATGATGGTCGAAGTAGAGAGGATATAAAATGTAGACTGGCAATGCCAAGGAAATCGTTTCTGAAGAAGAGAAATTTGTTAACATCGAGTATAGATTTAAGTGTCAGGAAGTCATTTCTGAAAGTATTTGTATGGAGTGTAGCCATGTATGGAAGTGAAACATGGACGATAACCAGTTTGGACAAGAAGAGAATAGAAGCTTTCGAAATGTAGTGCTACAGAAGAATGCTGAAGATAAGGTGGGTAGATCACGTAACTAATGAGGAGGTATTGAATAGGATTGGGGAGAAGAGAAGTTTGTGGCACAACTTGACTAGAAGAAGGGATCGGTTGGTAGGACATGTTTTGAGGCATCAAGGGATCACAAATTTAGCATTGGAGGGCAGCGTGGAGGGTAAAAGTCGTAGAGGGAGACCAAGAGATGAATACACTAAGCAGATTCTTAAGGATGTAGGTTGCAGTAGGTACTGGGAGATGAAGAAGCTTGCACAGGATAGAGTAGCATGGAGAGCTGCATCAAACCAGTCTCAGGACTGAAGACCACAACAACAACAACAGTGTAAAAGTTACTTCCACTATTAATCTTTCATTTTACATTGGAGTATATACCACAATGATACTTCCCAGCAGATTAAAACTGCCAGGAACTAAACCTCAATCCATGCCTGTCAAAGACAATCCTCCTACCACTTGAGGGATCTAGAATGTTTCAGAATATTTACTTACATTCATTTCAACATACACTATGTGATCAAAAGTATCCGGACACTCCGTAAAACATACATTTTTCATATTAGTTGCATTGTGCTGCTACCTACTGCCAGGTACTCCATATCAGTGACCTCAGTAGTCATTAGACATCAAGAGAGACCAGAATGATGTGCTCCACAGAACTCTGAGAAAACTTGGATTTCGTGGTCAAGCGGCTGCTCATAAGCCATACATCATGCCAGTAAATGCCAAACAATGCCTCGCTTGGTGGAAGGAGCATAAACATTAGACAATTGAACAGTGGAAAAATGTTATGTGAAGTGACGAATCATGGAACACAATGTGGCGATCCGATGGCAGGGTGTGGGTATGGCGAATGCCCAGTGAACGTCATCTGCCAGCGTGTGTAGTGCCAACAGTAAAATTCGGAGGCGGTGGTGTTATGGTGTGGTAGTGTTTTTCATGGAGGGGGCTTGCACCACTTGTTGTTTTGCATGACACTATTACAGCACAGACCTACATTCACATTTTAAGCACCTCTTGCTTCCCTCTGTTGAAGAGCAATACAGGGATGGCGATTGCATCTTTCAACATGATCGAGCACATATTCATAATGCATGGCCTGTGGCAAAGTGGTTGCACAATGATAACATCCATGTAATGGATAGGTCTGCACAGTGTCTCGACCTGAATCCTATAGAACACCTCTGGGATGTCTTGGGATGCCAACTTCTTGCCAGGCCTCTCCGACTGACATTGATACCTCTCCTCAGTGCAGCACTCCATGAAGAATGGACTGCCATTCTCCAAGAAACCTTCCAGCACCTGATTGAATGTATTCCTGTGAGAGAGGAAGCTGTAATCAAGGCTAAGGGTGGGCCAACACCATACTGAATTCCAGCATTACTGATGGAGGGCATCATGAACTTGTACGTTATTTTCAGCCAGGTGTCCGGATACTTTCGATGACATAGTGCTTGTAGAGCATAGTCAGTTTCATTTATTAATTATTTTGGCAAAGTAACATATATGCTAGATAGTGATGTACAACTGTTAGCAGCTTTTTCAGCATAATGCATAGTGCACCAGCTCACTAGGCAGGAAGGTGTACCAGATGTGGACTGAAATGCACGTCATGTTAACAACCTATGGTCAGTGCACTACCTAGCCTGAGTATAATTTTTGGGTGGTTTCCCACATAAGTCTAGGCAAATACTGGTGTGCTTTCATACCTTCATCTGACACTCAAATGCACACACAATTAATTCATGAAGGCCCACACCATTAAATTTATATGATTTTATAAATATCTTTGGATAAATGATGATGTGGCAACAGAAATGGCATTCATTTACAGATGATTTCTGTGATTCTCAATAGCTGAGAGAGTGAGTACTCATTATACATAGCAAAACAGAGAACACAGTCAGAAAAGAATCCATTAATTGAGACTGTAGTGCATAGTTACAGCTTAAAGTAGCTGCTTCTAACTAACAATAAACTTCTTGACTTACTCCATTTGTCTGAAGATTTTTCAATATATCAGTTGTGTAAAACAATGTGTGAGTTTGTGAGAAATCAAAGAAATGAATGCCAGATTATGATTCATAGGATGAATTATGTAAAAGTGTAGTTTATCTGCAAATAAACTTGCTTACATGAAATACAACAATTTTAATGTCACTCTTTTATTTGAAATTTTGAAAATCTCAAACTAACTGAACAGATCTGTATACATCTACATCTACATCTACACCTACATGTAAGCATTATCTATTGAGTTTATTTGCCCAACACAAAAGAGTTGCTGATATATATGAGATGCTCTAGGCCGGGGCATTGTACTTACTATAATATATGAAGGATTGCTTGAAAATAATTAACAACTTATCTTCTTTGTGAATACTTCTCCCAAAACACATATTTTGCAAATATCAGAAGTAGTGCATCATAGAAGAGTACTGTTATATCAGGAATAACACAATAAATATATCACCATTCTACAGTTGATTGAAACAACACTGATACAAAATAATTCTGTTACCGAGCACCAAGCTGTAGATGAACACTTTATGGAAAATTATAGAAATGCATGGTAGTTACGTCAAGGAAGTGCAAGTGAAATGCAGAATTCTGGCAGAAATCACAAGTCCATTGACATAAAAGCCTACTGAATGTTGAAGTCCAAGTACCAATATAGCATTCAGATTCTAACTCCAGAGTGCAGCCAAGTAAACATCGAACAGCAGATCCACCACAGCATAGCATTTGCTAGTTGTGGAGTAGAAACTAGCATGATAAGAACTGGCTTCTAGATATCAGTAGTGGTGTTAAATAAGGCTCCTTAGTTAATGGAGCCAGCAGCTGGGGTTGCTGTGTATTCCGGGTGGCCAATTGCTGAGTTCTATGGGTGGCCAATCACTGTGGTTTGAAGCACGTGTGTGCAAAGGCAGCCTGCAATTCTAGCAGTGGGCCATGTATGGAGAAGTGCAGCCACTGATGCATTTCTTGGCTGCACGTAATACTGCGCCACTGCTCGGTGCGGAGATTAATAGTGGTGGATACCACAAGTACAGATAGTCAATTTCCCATTTGAATGGTGAAGAACTATACAGGAATGAGAACAACTAATATTGGTACCAAATGCACACTAGTATAGAGGCTTGTGGCAGATAAATTAAAAGCAACTGAAGATGTTAAAAACAATACAGAAAGTGCTGATTGGTGCTTCACACATAGAGTAGGCATTGAGTCACAGACAGACACAATGAAATGAGTATCTTTTTCATACTGACTGTCTGCAAATCAATGCCTCTCTTATGTGGTGAGTAGCAGTCTGGGCTTTCCATATTTTTGTTATTTTATCCTGGAATTTACATCGTTCAAGTGAAGATATTCGCTGAACCAAATGTTTTTCTCATATTCAGGGATTAAATATTGTTGATTATGGAGCTAAGCTGAAAAATTCTTTACTTGGTAGAGAACAGCATCAATGTTGATGAAATTAGGCTTTCATTATGTTAGTGCATATTGTGTTATAACAGAATGTGTCAACTTAATTCACAGACCAGTTTTGTTTCTATGGCTTCTCAAAGTAAGCATGTGTCTTTAGTGAAAATCATACTGCCATAAAATTCTGTATTTTGATGGTGAATGCACACAAAAATGCATTAAAAGTTGTTGAAGGTGTATAAGGAGCCTGCTCATCCATTTTCAGAACTTAGAAATTTACAGCTTAATTGAAATAATGGACATACTTCTTTTGAAGGTGATCCAAGTGACTGACATCTCAAAACTCTAACTACAGATGGAAGCTTGAAAAAGTGCACAGTATGGTGTTGGATGGTCATTGATTAAATGTGTGTGATGTAGGTGGTATAGGCACATTGGAATAAAGTGCATGGTACATTTTACATGATGTAATATAACTGGACAGATAAAAAATCTACCCACAAAATGGCAGCAATAAAGGTAAGAAAATGTGCAAGCTTTCAGAGGCAGAGGCTCCTTCTTCTGGCAGAAGGTTTGAAGGGGAAGGAAGAGAGATGAAGGAGATGACTGGCGAGGTTTAGGAAATGGGGAGAGTCACAAAAAGTCACCCAGAACCCCCAGGTCAGGTGAGACTTACCAGATGGGAAAGTCTAATTGTTGGGGACTGCACCAGACAAGATTTGAAAACTGAGAGCTTAAAGGTGTAATAGAGTTATAAGCTAGACAGAGATTACTTAGAAAAAATCATGCAGAAGTCAATAAGAGTGCATTATACATGGTGGATGTGAGAGGTGGAGTGGCAGGGAAAAATAGATCAGAAAATAATAGATATAGATAACTAAAAGGGAGTGAGGAAAGGAATAGTTGCTCAAAAGAGTTTCTGATACTGAAGAAATTAACATAAATTAAGGATAGGTGGGTGGTGAGAACCAAGGACATGTTGTTATGCTAGTTCTGGCCTTTGGAATTCTGAGAAATATTGAGTGTTGCCAGTATGCACCTTATGTTTATGCCCATTCATTCTAACTGATAACTTTGTGGTAGTCATACCAGTATAGAAGGCTGAGCAGTGTTTACATAACAGCTGGTGCATGACATGTGTTGTAGGAGGGTGCATAGGAAAGTCTTACAGCAGAGAGGGTCACAGGGGTAGGGGCCGTCAGGTAGGAAAATGGGTGCAGAAGGAGCACAGGATGTGGCCAGAATATTATATTGCAGAGATTGGGAAGGGTGATGAAAAGATAGTCTAGGTGTGGTGGGGAAATCTCAGACAGAATGGACCTCATTTCAGGGCACAGCCTTGTTGAGTACATAGCAACAAAGGAGCTTTGGTATAAGTTGTTTCACTTCTGTTGTATTCAGAAACAGAGACCTCTTCCTTCCACCTCTTAGATTACAGCTGTAAAATGTTTTGATTTTAATGAAGAAGGCATGGTAGGAGATGTGTATCTTCCAAACTTTCCAGAATCATGCTTCAGTGATGGTATACGCTCACTGAGGAAACACTGGACAAGGTTTATTAACCTAAAATGGAGCTATCTCAAAAAGAAGGGCAATTTTGACAGAAAAAATGGACTTTCACTGTCAGGCCTAGAACTGTACACCTTGTGTTGTACAGAAGCTTTGTGTTGCAATTATTGTCTGAATATTCTTCTGTTAATTGTATGAGTAATATTTTCTCAATTCATGAAGTACCTAAAAGCCCTTTAACTTAACAGAATACTTTCCTTTTCTCTCTGTAATTTTATCACTAAATTGTGTTTACCAAACATATTATTTTAATCTCTGTGAGGCATTTTAATTGTCTATTGTAACATGTGTATTCTTTGAATTTCCATTTATTTAATTATTTTCCAGGAAGGAAATGAATGCCATAAAAGTTATGCAGTACATTCGAGCTGTTACTCTGTCAATGGGTCTTTTTGTTACTCGGCTGTCAACATTTGTCAGCATTGTAATATTTGTCATGCTTGGAGAAAACATAACTGCCGACAAGGTCAGTGATAATATTCAGTGTGTTTCCACAAAGTTTGCTACTTGGTTCACTTCTGTTATGTAGCTATATAATTAACAGGCTTTTAAATATTTATTATTTTTTCTTGCATTAGAAATGTGCTTAAAAAGAAATGACAGAAACACAGCTATGCCAGACACAACAAAAACAGTTGTTGGACAGGCATGTAATTAGTTCACAACAAAGTTTCATTCTTAATCTTACAAAAATCTGTCATACAGTATGAAAGGGAAACAATTATTTCTTTGTTCATGAAAAAGCTACTGTTAACCTCTTACTAGATTTAATTCAATGTTTGAAGTGATTGGTTCTCAAGCTGACATTTGATTAAAATGATAACAACTCACTGATAAGCTAATAAAAAAACAAAGTTTAGTCCAATGTGCCATAAAAAGTTATTTTCACTGTCTCACATCACAGACTAAAATGCAGACCTAATCTGCAAATAGATCTCACATGCCCTTTCCCTTCGTATCCCCAATCCTCCCACCACTTCCAAGAATCAGCTACAAAGGAATGCCCCCTTCGTCAGTCAGTACCACCCGAGACTGGAACAACTGAACCACATTTTTTGTCAGGGCTTTGCTTATCTATCATCATGTCCTTAAATGAGGGACATTCTACCCAAGATCCTTCCTACCCCTCCTAAGGTGATGTTCCATTACTCACCCAACCTTGACAACATCATCCCTATGCCACTCTCAGTCCCAGCCTGTGGAAGACCCAGGTGCAATAGCAGTCCACTCCACACCTCAGCACTTGCTGTTCCAGTCCTGTCACAGACTTATCCTACCCCATCAGAGGCTGGGCCACCTGTGAAAGCAGCCAAGTTGTATACTGGCTTTGCTGCAATCATTGCACAGCTGTTTACTTGGTGTGACTATCAATCAGCTGCCCACCGGGATGAACAGCCACTGCCAAACTCCGACCCAGAGCAAGGAGGCCACCCTGTGGTGTAACATCCAGCTGAACATAACATGCTTGATTTCCCTGACTGCTTCACTACCTGAGCCATATGAAACCTCCCCTCCACCATCAGATTATCTGAACAGCACAGATGAGAGTTATCTTTACAGCACATTCTTTGCTCCTGAAATTATCCCGGCCTCAACCTATGGTGATCTACAGCCCCCACACCCTCCACCCAACAGTTTCCACTCCCTCTGTCCTATCACATCCTCCGTGTTCTCATCTCCCACCCTCTTTGTGTGTTGCCCTTTGTCCATATTTCTCCTTCCCTGCTCCTTTTCACTGCATATCCCCCCCCCCCCCCCTCCCTGCCCGACAGCCTTCCTATGCTGCACCAGTTGGCAGTTGGCAGTGTAGTCCCTGAATGCTCCACCAGATAGTGCTCTTCTCTTACCCCGCTCATGTCCTACTATCTCTTCCCATTCCCCACCCCCTCAAGATTGCTGCTTCTGTTCTTTGTGACAGCTACAGTCCAGTCAAAGTGGCCAGAGATGGTGTACATGTGTTTGTGAGTGTGCTTGCTTCCATTAAAGAATGTGTGTGTTTTCATTTCTGATGAATGCTTTGACCAATAGCTAATGTGTAAGTGTCTTTTTGTTGTGTCTGTCTGCAACTCAGTGTGCTGCATTTATGGTGTAGCAATTTATCTTTCCTTTAAATTGTTAGACAAAATGCTAGTATATTTTGAAAACTAATTGCTATTTGTTATATTATGAGGTATTTTTCAGGGAAAATATATCTAAATGCATTAAAAATCTCTTATTCTGCAATCATATACAATAAAAAGTTATGTAAAGTTTATAACTGAACATTTCGTACACACTCATTCAAGGACCTTGGTCATCATACATTGATAAAAGTATTTTCATTCTCCACTTTTATTTACATAAAAGTAATTTTTATGTTGACTTGACATTTGTACTGCAGATGTAATCTGTGGTCTGCAATTATAGTGCTAAGTTTATTTTTTTTATTTTTTTGTTGTTTAAGTTACCCACATAAAGCAAGGAAATAGAAGTACCCAAAAACTCTGACCTAATTAAAAAGTCACTGATGCTGAGCAGTGGCTTTACTGAGGCAATTTGCCCTGTCAATTTAGTGACATAAATCTAAACCAGTTGGCATTCAAGTAGCTCCGGTGCTCTGTGATGTTAGTGGGAAGTATGCAGACCCTACATCAAATGAAAGACCCTCTGGAGTGTCAGGTGATGGAACCTACTGGGTAGCTTTGCCTTGGTGGATCCACTTCAAAGCCCATAACCGCCAGGGCTTGTATCTGCAGCTCGTGGTCTAGAGGCTAGCATTGCTACTTCTGTATCATGGGTTTCCAGGTTCTATTTCCAGCCAAGGATTTTCTCCACCCAGGGACTGAGTGTTTGTGTAACCCTCATCATCTCATCATTCGGGAAGTGGTGAGATTGGAACTGGGAAGATTGGGAACTTGTACAGGTGCTGATGACCATGATGTTGAGTGCTTAATGAGGTTATGCTCCTCCCTCCTTCTGTTCTCCAAATTCCAGACTGCTGCTGAACCTGTGAACTACTAAGCCAACATAGTACTATTGTGTATACAGTTTTCCCCCTGCCCTGCTGTACCCTGTTCACCACACCAATATTTACACTTCATGCATTGTTCATTCTTTTTCCCAACACACTCCTTCACACAGTGGGTGGCAACTGGAATACTCAGAATGTTCCATCAGTTTGGGTAAATTTTGTGACTGCTCCATTGGGTTGGTAGGTAACAGACTGGGAGATCAGGTGAGCATGTCTGTAAGGCAAATTCCTGAGTGTAAAAGTAATATTTTGTGGTTATTACTGACATCATACAATATATCATAACTGCATTTTGCATTATTGATTGTTTTGTAATTAATTTTTATCCATACAGACAACTATAAACAATTTACTACATTTATATGCAAATTCTGCCATTGCTATGAATTCTCCATATACAAATGTAGTATGAGATCAGCATGAGTCTTCCAGACGTACTTGACAATACCTGCTATAAAAGCAGCCATAGTTAAATTTGAACATGTTTGTAGCAACCACAGCCAGCATCTGCATGTGTTGTTTTAGTGCACTAGTGTTGGCACGAGTTCAAGTGTCAATTTTTGTGTGTGCACCAAGTAGTCCCGCACATTCCATTAGGGCCGCTGTGTTTTATTCTTGCAATGTGCAGAGATTTTATTCATTGTTTTGTTACTTTTTGTATGTTCATTATTCTGTTGTTTTTTTATCTTTAGTCTTTAGTAGGTTACTATGTACAACATACCCAGTAATGTATCCAACAATGAGCTCACTAAGTGCAACTGATCTGTTCTCACATTCCTAGTCTCATGAGCCTGGTATTTAGCATTCATCCTCATGAGCTCTGTAGTTAACATTCTATGATCAAGTAAACTTCTGTTGTTGTGGTGAAGATACTCTGGTGTCCGTATTTTTCCTGTAGCAGGCATAGTAGGGTCCCAAGGCCTGATTCTCATACTGAGCAACCAAACTGTGGCCCCAACATGATCAACGGCCTGCATCTATGTAACACAAGTAAACAACACAGTGGATGAAAGTCTGGACCACGTGAACCCAACAATATCCAGACTGGTTGTGAGGCTACCACCATTATGGCCGCACAACCCAGACTTGTGGTTGCCCAGGTAGAGGCAATTCTTTTCTATTCTGGTTTGACTGCAGATGCTCCTAAATTCCCATTGATGGTGAGCCAACTGGAACAGCAATATGCGGCGGAAGTTCAGGACATCATTGTCACTCCAACTGAAGGGAATGCATACGACCACTTGAAGTCGAAACTGATCTGCAGTGTTTGCGCATCTCAAGAGGAGTGCTTTAGACAGGTATGGACCCAAGAGGATACTGGTGACTGAAGTATCTTAGAAGAATTGGCCAAAATAGTACTGGATGCTGTGTCGCCTGCACCCGTTACTGTATCAGATGCGCAGTGCGATAGTGCAACCACCATGGAAGTGCTTGCTGACTATGAGGCATTAGCAGTGAAAGTCAGTGAGCTAATGCAACAGATTAGACAGCTGGTAGCAAGTGGCAGTGTTGGTGGAGACCACAACCAGCAAAGGGATAGAAGGCACTCTTGCAGCAGGGCCACATCTCACTCACCGGCGCCAATATCTGATGTGCAGAATGATACCTGCTGGTACCAAGGGCATTTTGAGAAACTTGTACAACAATTCATGAAGCTGTGTGCATGCCCAAATGCTGATGGCAATCAACCATAGGTGCTTTGTCGCGTTGCTGGCCAATGTCAGAGTACCTATTGATCAGTGATCAATGCACAGGCCATAAGTACCCAATAGACAAGGATCCAATTTATGCATCTGCCCATGCACGCTGGTACATTAGTGCTGACCACATATGACATTCTGTCTGGTGGCTGTGAATAATTTGCCTATCTCTGCATTTGGCCTGCACAGAATACAAGGGTGAACCACTTATAGGTGTGGATTTCTTGGCATACTATGACCTTTTGCCAGACATGTCCAATGCTCACCTTGTAGACCAGACCACCAGGCTGACGGCCACAGACTTGTGGCACAAGACACCCATCCAATCTGCATAGCTGATAACCACTGTGGACAACAAATATGCCATGCTACTGAGACACTTTCTGGCATTAAGGAAGCCTCTGGGCATTCTGAAGGACATCCAACACAACACTGTTCATCACATGAAGATGACAAGGGGCTGCCGATCTCCTGCTGGCCTCGAAGACTAGTGTCAGGCCAGATGAAGATAGTGAAGACCAAGTTCGACAACACAACCAAAGAGGGAATTATGCATGTGTGTGATAGCTCCTGATCTTTGTTCCTGCACCTCATTCCTAAAATGTGCAGTGCATGGCAGCCTTGTGGAGAGTGCAGAACTTTGAATAGCCACACGATTCCATACAGATACCTGGTACCTCTGCTGCACAAACAACTTTGTATTGAGCAGTGCTCTTGTGCGCAGAGTGCTTTATTGTGCCAAGGTCTAACACATATTCCAATGGCAGACAAGGACATCCCAAAGACAGCCATTTTTATGCCTATTTGAGAGGAAGATCGTGACTTTCAGCATCCGGAATGTGGTGCAGTAGTGGCAGAGGTTTGCCGATTCAGTGCTAAAGGTCTGTTGATTTGTCTTGTGTACCTGAACAACATCTCAGTGTCCTCTGCATCACCAGAAGAACATTGCCAGCATTTTGTCCATGTTTTCCAATGACTGAGTGAACACAGACTCATACTGAACATCATGAAGTGTGTCTTTGGAGAGTTGCAGATTGACTTTGTAAGCCACTGCATTACCCCTCTGGATCACTACCATTTGCATGACAAGGTTGAGGGTACTTGTCAGCTGCCCCGTTCAGTCACATACTAAGAACTAAGGTGCTATTTAGGCGTGCTGAATTTTTATTGGCAGTACCTATCACATGTAGCTGAAATTCAAGGGCCACTGACAGGTGCACTGGTGGGCCCACTGTCTAAATGTAACTTAGCAATTACCTGGAAGATGATATGATCACAGCATTTGAGAAGTCGAAACAAGCGATAGCAGATGCTACATTGTTGGCACATCCTGAGTTGAAAGCACTGTTGGCTGTTAAGTGAGTCAGACAGCAATAGGCAATGTAGTTCAACAGCATGTCACCAAGACATGGCAGCTGCTAGCTTTTTTTCTAAAACCCTGACCACCTCACAGAAGAAATGGAGCATGCATGACAGGGAATTACTGGTGATGTACAAAGCCACCAATGTCAGCGCTCTGCTGACATTTGCCTTCCAGCAAAATAGTGTGAGCTGTTTGCTGAGACAACACAATCAGCTCCTGTACATAACCTAATTCACCGCGGACATCCAGCACATCTCTGATATGTACAACATCATGGCAGACTCCCTCTCTCGTATTGGAAGTATCTCTACAATGGACTATACGGCACTTCCAGAAGCACAGATATTGGATCATGAGCTTCAAGACATGTTACAAGACATGCTGTCATCATTACAGCTACAGCTCATGGACATTCCTGACACTGCTGAACAACTGTATTGTGATGTGTCCACAGTCAGACCATGTCCATACCAACCTCTGAACACCCATCGGCGAGCATTCCCTGCGCAACCTGAGCCACTCCATCTAGTTGTAGCTCGCTTCATGTGGGTGAGGGTGAAGGAGGATTACAGAAAGTGGATGAAGTGCTGTCTTCAGTGCCAACGCAGCAAGGTTAGCAGGCATTTTCATGTACCAGTAGGTAATTACCCTAATGTCACAGTGTGCTTTAGACATGTCAATGCCACTGGGCTACTACTGTCTTTGAATGGCCAACATTACCCAATCACCATTGTAGACAGATTCACTTGTTGCCCTGAAGCAATTCCGATAGACAATATCTCAGCAAAAAATCTTGGTGCAGGCCTTCCTAATGCACTGGATATTACAGTTTGGCTGCTCTCTCCATATCACAACCAATACAGGCAGACAATTCGAGTCCAAGTTGTTCGGAAAACTGGCAGCACTTTACGGCATGAGTCATTGTTTGGTGATCAACTACCACTGACCAGCAATGGAATGGTAAACAATGGTGCTGTACCCTAAAAGAGGCCCTGATGTGCCATGTGGCCAGGTGGACTGAGTCTCTGCCAGTTGTCCTCCTCAGGCTTTGCAACACTTACAGACCAGACCTGGGTGGTTCCTTGGCAGAGCTAGTATAAGGGGAAAAACTGAGACTACCCCGTAATTTTGTAGAAGCTGCCCTGTGACAAGAGACTGGCCCATCTACAGTCATTGGGCATCTTGGAGAGTACATAGGGAAGATATGCCTCACACAGCCATTCAGACATGTTACCGGTCCACTCTTTGCACAGAAGAATCTCAGTTCAGGTTCACATCTGATGCCACATAGCGACAGCATCAGACCGGTTCTCCAGCCACCCTACACAGATTTACAGCAGGTTGTCATCACGGGAAACTGCACCATGGACATTCTCTTCAATGGAAAATGTGTCACACTCACTACAGACAGAATGAAACTGGCCTACATGTTCCATGAGTCACCACCCATGGGCCAACAACCACCACCTCCTATACCATCTGATCTAGTGTCCACCTGTACCCAAGAAGCGACCCAGACAACTGCACTGCCTTCACCAGCAGCTTCTGTACCACACCACACAACAAGATCTGGCTATCATGTGTACTTTCTGGTGTGCTTTCTAGATGGGTCTCCATTCCCAATGAGTGGGCTATTGCGATCCCAGCCATCATCTGGCATGTGCTGTGTTAGAGTGCAAGTGTCAGCTCGAGTTCAAGTGTCAGTTTTCACACTTGCATCAAGTAGTTTCGCGCGGTGTTTTGTTCTCACAGTGTGTAGAGTTTTTATCTCTTGTTTTGGTGCTTTTTATGTTGATTATTCTATGTTTTTTCCTTTAGTCTTGCCTAGGTTGCTATGTACAATGTACCTAGTAACATAGCAAACAAAGAGCTCACTAAGCACAACTGATCTGCTCTCACATTCCTAGTCTCATGAGCCAGGTATTTAGCTTTCTTCCTCATGAACTCTGTATTTAGCGTTCCATGATCAAATAAAGTTCCACTGTTGTGTTGAAGATATTCTGATGTACATGTTATTCCTGTAGCAGGCATAGTTGAATCTGAAGGCCTTATTATCATAACCAGCAACCAAATGTTGCAGTGCTGTATTGGTAAGATATTTGTGTGTTTTGTTCATAACTATTATAAAAATATATAAATATTGTATTGAGAAGTGACAAAATGACAGATTTTTCTGTATGCACTAATATGTTATAAGTAAGTACAATTGACTTTTATAACGAATGGTAGTAAATATTTAACATGAATTCAGCAGTCATCTCATGACTGAAAGTGTAAAGGGGCATGCAGAGACAAGAACATGGGCTTTCGTTACTGAGAATTTAGAGTGGTGGGTTCGTGAGCAATATTGTCGGCCAGAGAGCTGTAGTCTTCAGATAGCATTTGTTGGATGTATAAAATTTCTAGAGGTCACAAGTTGAATACTTGAAAATTTCTTGAGACTCTGAGTAACTTGATGAGAATGATTCTGTACCTTGAAATCTGTTGGTACTAGTTATTTGTCACTATAGTAATGGTGCGTAATGAACTTTAGTTTTTGTCGTGATTGTTAGTATCAATTCCATGCTGATGAACTTTAAGATTTTGTGGCTGATTATTGAGAATTAATGTGTTGCTGCATGAACTTCATTTCTGAACGCTACTGTGTCAAAATGCACAGCTTGCACTATGTGACTACATCTTGCATTGCTTAATTAATTATTGTCACAGAATTCATTAATTTTTGCAAGTCCATGTAAGGCCACCATTCACATGCTTGTGTGTATATCTCTTGAATAAATATATGGCTTTAACAATAAACAATTTGGTTTAGCTAAGATTAATATCCTATGGGCTTTTTAGCCTTTTTTTCCACATTTCAGTTCCGATATTTTGTTTATTGTGTGTATTAATTTTCACTAACCAGACATTCTACTTTTAAAAGGATTTTTGAATATTTATTTGTTTAAGATTTGGGCTTAAAGGTGATGGTGCATGACCAGCTCCTTGACCTCAAGTGAGGCATGCTTCTAAAGTTTTAGGTCATGTATTGCTCACACCAATCTCTTAGATAGTGTTGTAGTTGGTTTTTCTTTTCTTGGATACTTTGTGACATTGTCTGCCCACTTAGCTGAGTGGTCATCAGCATGTCTGAATGCCATGCAGTGGGCCCAGGCTTGGTTCCTGGCCAGGTTAAGATTTTCTCCACTTGGGGACTGGTTGTTGTGTTGTTGTCATCATCATTTCATCATCAACTTGCAATTCACTCAGTGTGGGTCAACTGAAAAGATTGCAACGTGGCAGCCAAACTTCCCCAGGTGGGGACTCTTGACCATCACTGTCATTTTATCATTTCATTTGGTGACACTGTCAGGTTTCTGTTGAAATGTTGAAATATCCAAGTGACACAATCAAGACCTTCCTATATATGGCTTTAACAACTGATTTATTCCCTGAACATTTAACCATAGCTATCATCCACCCACTACTCGAGAAGTGGGATAGGAGCAGTCTGGACAACTACAGAACTACAGAAGAATCTCTGTCCTAGGCTGCAGGTACAAGATATTATTTATCCTGTGTGGGAGAATCAACGAACAAACAGAATGGGAGTTGGATAAATACTTGAGAGATTTGAGACCATGCAGAAGCTGTGCAGAGCAGATCATTAGTTTAAAATTGATTGTGGTATATAACAGGAAATGTAACAACACTACTGACAATAACATTTGTAATCTTTAAGAAGACATATGATTATCTCCATAGACCTCAGTATTAAAAATTTGAAGGACTCTAGGAATTCATCCGAAGTTAATTAAACTAGTGGAACTTACTCTAACTAGCAACTTAGAAGAGAAATTTTTGGACCATTCCTCATAAAAACAGGATAAAGATAGTGTGACTGCCTACCACCATTACTATTTTGTTGTGAACTGAAATGAATAAAGAGATAACAGTGCTAAGATATCCCAAAGAACATGAGAGTTGTAAGTTCCAAAAATGACATTGGTTGAAACTGCCTGAAATTTGCTGATGGTCTTACTCTCATACCTACCCAATATAAATGGGAAACCAACATGGCAAAATAGAATGAAAACTGAACAAAGCAAATTGCATTACAAAAAATGTGTACAACAAATCAAGCCCATCAATAGCTGCAATATTTAGACATTATGAAATAGTTACTCAACCAGGAATCACATATGCAGCTAAAACCACCTTCAAATACACACAGCAGAAATTCACCGAACAGAAAGAAGAGTAATAAGGGAACGTGCAAAAATGAATATTGAGTAAATGGACATAAGAGAAGAGCTTCAAATGAAACAGTATACAATAAAATACCACAATCAAGAAGAAGTACATCCCATTCTGTGGACATCCGACCAGAACATCAGGAAACAGAATTGGTAAGAGAATAATGGAAAAATTATGGAATAGGTTGAATGGTTCAAATGGCACTGACCACTATGGAACTTAACATCTGAGGTCATCAGTCCCCTAGAACTTAGAACAACTTAAATCTAACTAACCTAAGGACATCACACAAATCCACACCTGAGGCAGAATTCGAACCTGTGACTGTAGCAGTAGCGTGGTTCCGGACTGAAGTGCCTAGAACCACTTGGCCACCGCAGCCGGCTATGGAGTAGTAAAAGCAACATTAAATGGATGGTGGAACTCAAGGATGATATAAGTGAACTCCAAATTATGGTAGATGACCTAAGAAACAAAACAGACCAAACCAAAATATTGTAAGATGCACAAATCAGGCTATATGTGGGCATCAATAAAAGGATTACATGAAGGCTGATCTCAAACAAAGAAAGAAAGAAAAATCTGAAAGAATGAAGAAATGCTGTGCAAACAGAAGGGAAAAAAGAGAAAGGTTTATACAATAATATATTGTAATAATCCTTCTTATAACCATTGTATTATTGAATTATTATTGAAGGGAATTGTATTATTGAAGAATAAAACTCTGTGTAGACCTTTGTATAATTGAGCAGAGTGGTCCAATGAAGCCAAAAAGAAAGAAAGAAGGTAAGAACTAAGAAATAATGTTGCTTTAAGCCAAACTAAAAACTGTATTAATTTTTGTTTGCTTGAAAAGATAGCCATTTGTACTAAATTTGGCAGTTTTTAATCGTTCATCCAAATATTAGCTGTGTGTTTACATTTCACGGTGTGCAGTTGCAGCTAGAGCAGTTCTTACATGAAGTTCTGACAAAGTTGTTTGTGCACTGTTATTCAGTTACTAAATTTAGTTGTTTTCAGTGCTCATGGAGTTTCCGGCAAAATAATGGTTTAATAAACTTTTGGAAACTTTTGCCAACTGTGTTTTTTAGAGTTCACTTACTTCATTTATTAAATTTAGTAGGTTGGCTGACATTACTTATTGTTTGTAGTGCAATATTTCAGTAAAATTTTTGTTCACTGTTCCGGTGATCACATGAAGTTTTGGTTTTAGATAAGAAATTGTGTGAAGTTTTTGTGGTATTGGTATTAGTTGTGGTTTATTACTATTAATAAAAGTAGTTGCTTTCTTAATAGAGAGCAAAATTCGAGATCACTATTGTTAATTCTTCAATAGTTCTACTGTTTTAAGGTAAAATATACATTTAGTTTTTTCAGTGACTGTTAAAATATTACCATGAGTGAGAAGTGTGGACTTTTTTGTTAGTGGGTTACAGTGTGGGATTTGTTAAAAGTATTTTCATTGGGGGTAATGCAGTGGGAAAGCCAGTGAGCATTCTAACAAGATCCTCTCTGAAAATGCAGAATCTGTAGTAGAAGTAAGTTGATAGAGGAGCAGGAGCTTAAGGTCTGTGCCCTTCAGGTGCAGTTACAATACACAAAGGTGGGACTAGATAGACTGAGAAGGGTAGAGGGTGCTGGGGAATGGCAACTGGCACTTGGTGAGAAGGTAGCTAGGAGGAGGAGGTATTCAGACAGTTTTACTTTGCGTATATGCAATAGGTTTGACCAACTGTCAGGGTTTAGTGGAGAGGTGGCTCTTGCACCTGTACATGTAGGAAACATGCAGCAGCCCTCAGCAGTTAGGAATCCTAAGTCAGTTGCGAGTTCTAACAGAGAGAAGAAGGTTCCGCTACTAGGTAGTTTGCATGGCAGAGGTGTGGGCCAGCAGTTGCAGGAAGTGTTGGGGAGTGAGCACCAGGTCACCAGCATTGTGAAGCCTAGTGCAGGGTTGGCTCAGGTGACTGACAGCATAGGGGAGTTATGTAGGAATTTTACGAAGGAGGATCAGGTAGTGATTGTGGGTGGAGCTGGGAATAGTTTTGATAGGGATGGGGAGTATAATGTAGATAGTGACCTGCTAAAGATAGCTACTCAAACTGGTGACACTAAAGTGCACTTCATGTGACTATTTCAATGTCATGATCAGCTTCATCTTAATGCTGCTGTTAGGCATGTTAACATGAGACTTGAGAAGCCACTGATGGCCGAGGGTATGGCTCACATTGGAGTGGTGCCAGTTGAGTCTATCAATAGACTGGTTTTCACTAGGCATGGCTTGCACCTCAATAGATATGGGAAGGGGAGGCTGGCAAAGCTTACAGGTGACAGTGCAGTGGGAGGTGATGGAATCATTCATGGAAAAATTCCTGTAGCAGTGGGTATTAGAGCAGCACCTTTTTTAGATTAAAATCAGCTAGTAGGTATTCCTTCTTAAAGGAAGTCCCTCTATCAAAGGAATCACCTTCAGAGAAGGTCAGGTATCCAGTAGTGAAGGAATTAACATATTTCATCAATATATAAGAGGTATTAGAGATCAAGTTAGTGAACTGTTTATATATGTTGGCTCTGACATTATTGGTATATCGGAGCACCACTTTAATAATTTGACAATTTGGAGGCTTCCTTTATCAGGATACACATTAGATGACTGTTTTTCAAGGAGTTCTTTGCAGAGTGGGCAGTGGCCATGTATGTAAAAAACTGTATTCCATTTGAGATTTCAGAGTACCTGATGGCTCAACACAAAAGTTTTGTCTCAAGTACAGATAGTGTTGAGGATCAGTGGACAAAGTTCAAAACCATCGCACAATATGTGTTAGATGAGTATGTGGCAAGCAAGATCGTAAGAGATGGAAAAGAGCCACCGTGGTACAACAACCGAGTTAGAAAACTGCTGCGGAAGCAAAGGGAACTTCACAGCAAACATAGCCAAAGCCTTGCAGACAAACAAAAATTACGCGAAGCGAAATGTAGTGTGAGGAGGGCTATGCGAGAGGCGTTCAATGAATTTGAAAGTAAAGTTCTATGTACTGACTTGGCAGAAAATCCTAAGAAATTTTGGTCTTATGTCAAAGTGGTAGGTGGATCAAAACAAAATGTCCAGACACTCTGTGACCAAAATGGTACTGAAACAGAGGATGACAGACTAAAGGCCGAAATACTAAATGTCTTTTTCCAAAGCTGTTTCACAGAGGAAGACTGCACTGTAGTTCCTTCTCTAGATTGTTGCACAGATGACAAAATGGTAGATATCGAAATAGATGACAGAGGGATAGAGAAACAATTAAAATCACTCAAAAGAGGAAAGGCCGGTGGACCTGATGGGATACCAGTTTGATTTTACACAGAGTATACCAAGGAACTTGCCCCTCTTCTTGCAGCAGTGTACCGTAGGTCTCTAGAAGAGCATAGTGTTCCAAAGGATTGGAAAAGGGCACAGTTCATCCCCGTTTTCATAAAGAGACGTCGAACAGATGTGCAGAACTATAGACTTATATCTCTAATGTCGATCAGTTGTAGAATTTTGGAACACGTATTATGTTCGAGTATAATGACTTTTCTGGAGACTAGAAATCTACTCTGTAGGGTCAGCATGGGTTTTGAAAAAGACAATCGTGTGAAACCCAGCTCGCGCTATTCGTCCACGAGACTCAGAGGGCCATAGACACGGGTTCCCAGGTAGATGCTGTGTTTCTTGACTTCCGCAAGGTGTTCGATACAGTTCCCCAGTCATTTAATGAACTAAGTAAGAGCATATGGACTATCAGACCAATTGTGTGATTGGACTGAAGAGTTCCTAGATAACAGAACGCAGCATGTCATTCTCAATGGAGAGAAGTCTTCCGAAGTAAGAGTGATTTCAGGTGTGCCGCAGGGGAGTGTCATAGGACCGTTGCTATTCACAATATACATAAATGACCTTGTGGATGACATCAGAAGTTCACTGAGGCTTTTTGTGGATGATGCTGTGGTATATCGAGAGGTTGTAACAATGGAAAATTGTACTGAAATGCAGGAGGATCTGCAGCGAATTGACGCATGGTGCAGGGAATTGCAATTGAATCTCAATGTAGACAAGTCTAATGTGCTGCGAATACATGTAAAGAAAGATCCCTTATCATTTAGCTACAATATAGCAGGTCAGCAACTGGAAGCAGTTAATTCCATAAATTATCTGGGAGTACGCACTAAGAGTGATTTAAAATGGAATGATCATATAAAGTTGATCGTCAGTAAAGCAGATGCCAGACTGAGATTCATTGGAAGAATCCTAAGGAAATGCAATCTGAAAACAAAGGAAGTAGGTTACAGTACACTTGTTCACCCACTGCTTGAATACTACTCAGCAGTGTGGGATCCGTACCAGATAGGGTTGATAGAAGAGATAGAGAAGATCCAATGGAGAGCAGCGTGCTTCGTTACAGGATCATTTAGTAATCGCGAAAGCATTACAGAGATGATAGATAAACTCCAGTGGAAGACTCTGCAGGAGAGAGGCTCAGTAGCTTGGTATGGGCTTTTGTTGAAGTTTCGAGAACATACCTTCACCGAGGAGTCAAGCAGTATATTGCTCCCTCCTACGTATATATCGCGAAGAGACCATGAGGATAAAATCAGAGAGATTACAGCCCACACAGAGGCATACCGATAATCCTTCTTTCCATGAACATTACAAGGCTGGAATAGAAGGGAGAAACAATAGAGGTACTCAAAGTACCCTCCACCACATACCGTCAGGTGGCTTGTGGGGTATGGATGTAGATGTAGATGTAGATGAGTCTGTAGCTGTATCACAGAACTGCACTGAACAGGTATTTGAATGTTGTGCAGGGGCAGTTGAGTTTATTTGAAACTAAACTTCTAATTGTTGTTGTTGATAGGTCCCCTAACTCTGACATCTGAGTATTTCTACTCAAACTAGAGAGGGTTCTTGGTTCAGTCTATGGGAAGTACCAAAAATTAGTTATATATGGTGACTTCAATATTAATATTGTATGTGATTGTGCAAGAAAAAGGATGTTGAAAAAATCTCCTAAATTCATATGATCTAAAGCAGACTGCGTTTTTCTAACCAGGTTGCAGGGGGACAGTAGCACAGCCATAGACAATATTTTTATGCATTCTTCATTACTAGATGGGCATTCTGTTAGTAAAAGGATGAATAGCCTTTCAAACCATGATGCACAAATTTTAACGCTGAAAGGTTTTTCTACTCAAACAAATGTTATACGTACTTGAAACTATGTAGAAAAGCTAATCCAATGGCAATAGAGAGTTTCTTAAATCTTGTTAAAGAACAAGAATGACAAAATGTTTATAGTGCTAATAACATGGATGACAAATATAATGGTTTCCTTAATACATTTCTCATGCTCTTTGAAAGCTGCTTTCCATTAGAACACTCTAAACAGGGTACTAGCATTAAAGGTGGCCTGGGTGGCTGACTAGTGGGATAAGGATATCATGTAGAACAAAGTGGGAAGTATATCAAAATTTTAGAAGTAGTCACAATCAAGCTACAGTAGCCCATTACAAACAGTATCGTAAGGTACTTAAAAATGTTATTAGGAAGGCAAAGAGTATGTGGTATGGAAGTAGAATTGCTGATTCACATGATAAAATTATAACCATATTGTCAATTGTGAAGGAAATGTCTGGTTAGCAGCACAAGGTTGACTATATAAAGCCAGTTTGTAGTAAAAATACTTCTGTCACTGATGAATCAGATATACATACTGTATTTGACAATCATTTTCTGAGCATTGCTGATGAATTAAATAAAAATTTAGTGTCTACAGGGAGTCATACAACTTTCTTGGCAAATGCCTTTCCGAGATTGATTTCTGAAATACACTTCTATGATACAGACAAGGGGGAGATTGACTCAATAATTAAATCACTGAAGACTAAGGACTCTCATGGATATGATGGAGTGCCTAGCAGAATATTAAAGTACTGTGCTGCACATGTTAGCCCTGTACTTAGCCATATTTATAATTTTTCCTTTAAGAATGGCCAGTTTCCTGAATGATTAAAGTATTCAGTAGCAAAGCTGCTTTCTAAAAAGGGAGACAGGAATGATGCAGACAATTTTAGACCTATTTCTATGCCATCATTGTTTGCTAAAGTTATTGGAATGGCTGTGTATGTAAGAATAATTGATCATTTTATTTCACGTAGTTTGCTATCAAGTGTACAGCTCAGTTTTAGAAGTTGTTCTCTGTGAGGTAGTGGATGGATTAAACAAAAGGTTTCAAATGCTAGGCATCTTTTTTGATTTAACTAAGGCATTTGATTGTGTTGATCACAATATGTTACATTATGGAATATGGGGAATAGCTCACAAATTGTTACTTTAACAACAGACAGCAAAGGTCATTAACCACAGTGTTGAGAATGGCTGTGATGTGGGGTCTGAGTGGGGCATGGTCAGATTTGTGGTGGCGGGGGGGGGGGGGGGGGGGGCGTACACCAGGGAACAGTGCTGGGGCCACTTGTGTTCCTCATTTATATAAATGATATGCTCTCTAGTGTTACAGGTGATTCTAAAATATTTCTGTTTGCTGATGACTTTAGCTTGATAGTAAAGGATGTCGTTTGCAATGTTGGCACTGTTTCAAATAGTGCAGTTCAAGATGTAAGTTCATGGCTTTTAGAGAATAAATTAATGTTAAATCACAGCAAGACTCACTTTTTACAGTTTCCAACACACAATCCAACAAAACCAAACATTTTAATTTCACAGAGTGTGTGTGTACAGGGTGGTCCAAAAGTCCGGAAACACCCTAATAAAATCCAAATGGAGTAGGAAACAAGGAAACAGAGTCCCTACACTCGAGGAACAGGAAGGGGGAAACTTTACAGGCTATGCCACCAACATGGCGGCCATCTTGAAAGCCGCCATCTTGGATTCAACTCCAAAATTTCAAATAGGAATGTGGTCATGTGACATATCAAACAGATGGAGAATTTCACCAGAAAAACAATGCCGTTGTTACTTTAAACATACCTTTATTCATTCTCGGGTTACAGCCAGTTACATGTGGCAGCGGTGGGACGCTTGGCAGCATGTGTGTTATGTGTGGAAGAGACATTACGCCGATGTTACACAGTCCCAAGAGACCACCAACAGTCATAGGAATGGCTCGATATGTTGTCCATTATGTTGGATTGTTAATGCTACCCTCCGAACCCAGTCCTGATGAACTTTGACCAACAAATCTGGCTGAATTTGACCATACGCATCAACAATACGCTGCTTTAGATGATGCAAATCCCGTATTTTCACAGAATAAACCAGTGCTTTGACATGACCCCAAAGATAAAAATCCAAAGGAGTCAAATCTGGTGAATGTTGTGGCCACTCCACAGCACCCCTACGACCAATCCACTTTTCAGGGAACTGCAGATCCAGGTATGCTCACACATTGTGCCCGTAATGTGCTGGGGTTCCATCATGCTGGAAGAATTCCGGAAATGTCCCGTCCTCTGTTAACAACGAGGGAAACACTTCTTCATCCAATAACCTCAGATAACCGTTGGCTGTTAACGTACCATCAATAAAAAAAAGGTCCAACGACTTTGGTACCCCACACACCACACCAGACCATCACTTTTTGTGAGTTGACCGTTTTGCAAGCATCAATCCAGTGTGGATTTCTGTCGGACCAGTATCTGTCATTCTTCTTGTTCACTTCGCCATTGATAAAGAAATTAGCTTCCTCACTGAACAGCACCTGATAGGGGAAACGTGGGTTTATCTGCAGCTGCTGTGTCACCCATTCTGCGTACTGTTCCCAACGGTCTGTGTCATCCTCGCTCAGGTGTTGGAGCAGCTGACTTTTGTACAGGTGTCCTTTGTGCTGCGATAAAATTCGCAGTATGGAGGTACGTCTAACCACACATTCTTGTGACAGGCGACGAGTACTCCGTTGCGGGCTCTTGCTAAATGATGCCAACACGCTCATTGTTGTTGCTTCATCGGTGGTGGATTTTGGTCTTCCAGCCTTAGGCTTACCTGTGACAGAACCTGTTGCTTGGACTTTGGCCAAAAACTTGGCAACTGCGCTGTGAGTGATGGGCTGTCTGGTTGGGTGACGACTGTTGAAATCCTCAGCAATGACCCGTGTGCTTCTATCTCCTGATATCAAGATGATTTCAATGCATTCTTCATGTGTTAAGGACATTTTGTAAACTGTAAATAAGGAAACAACGATTAAAACGGTAGCATGAGTAAATTATACCTGACAGTTAAACATATGTAACATATCAGGCATGAGATAGTCACTTTGCACCGTTTCAGACTCCATTTTAGGACTTCTCAGTACGTAATACTTACGCTGCCGAGCGTCCCACTGCTGCCGCAAGTAATTGGCTATAACCCGAGAATGAATAAAGCTATGTTTAAAATAACAACGGCATTGTTTTTCTGATGAAATTCTCTATCTGTTTGATATGTCACATGACCACATTTCCATTTGAAATTTTAGAGTTGAATCCAAGATGGCGGCTTTCAAGATGGCCGCCATGTTGGTGGCATAGCCTATAAAGTTTCCCCCTTCCCGTTCCTCGTGTGTAGGGACTCTGTTTCCTTGTTTCATACTCCATTTAGATTTTATCAGGGTGTTTCCGAACTTTTGGACCACCCTCTATTATTTGTGAAACTGAACAGTTCAAATTTCTTGGTGTTCCGATAGATAGTAAATTGTCATGGAAAGCTCACATTCATGATCTTGTTCAAAGACTTAATGTTGCCATTTTTACTTTTTGAATGGTATCTGAAGTAAGTGATAGTTTGATGCAAAAAGTAGTCTACTTTGCTTATTTTCATTCACTTATGATGTCTGATATTATATTTTGGGGTAACTCTTCATATTCTCAAAGGATATTTTTGGCTCAGAAGTGGGAAGTTCAGGCAATAAGTGGTGCAAGTTTGTGAACCTCTTGTCAACTCATTCATTAGTCTGGGCATTCTGACATTGGCCTCTCGATATATATTCTCTTTTCTGCCATTTCCTATTAACAATATCAGCTTATTCCCAAGAATTAGCATCTTTCACTCAGGTAATACTTGTCAGAAATCCAATCTGCACTTGGACCACACTTCCTTGATTCTTGTGCAGAAAGGTGTGCAGTAAACTGCTCCATCCATTTTCAATAAGGTACCACAAGAATTCAAAAATCTTATCAGTAATCCACGTGCTTTCAAATTGAAATTGAAGAGTTTCCTCATGTGTCTCTCCTTCTACTCTGTTGAGAAGTTTCTTGAAAAAATAATCTGATTCCTGTGTTATGTTGTTGTTTGCGTTTACATAAAGTCTTGTCTTGTCTTTTTTTGGGTTCTTAAACATTTTATTTTGTCTGTTATTGCTTTTATGTTGTACTTGCATGTGCTGATGTGTTCTCTGACATTGGAGATTTGCTTCTCAGTTTGGTCCTACAGAACTAGACGTGTAAAATTAAAAAAAAATATAAAAAAATAAAAGTATTACTTCACATAAAAATTATGTTTCTGATTGACAGTATTATTCCATTATGTATTTTCCATCATTTGATCTTCCTGAATGAGAGTCTTAATAACCCGTCATAATTTGTGTGGTTTGCATTTTTATGTAAGGTTAGTTCATTACGTCATTTAAATGTGTTAAACTAGAGATTATAATTGTTTCTTTTTTTTTAGGTTTTTGTTGTTTCTGCATATTACAATATCATGAAACAAGCAATGAGTGATTCATTCCCCAGAGCTATTGCAGCACTAGCTGAAGGTCTCATTTCTGGCAAGCGTATTGAGGTAATATGCTGGATATCTACAAAAGGGTGTAGAAGTGCTGAACACTGTTATGTATTTCTAAAATTCCTAACCACTTTTGCATGTTTCTACAGAACTTCCTCAACTATGATGAAATAAAGTCAGTGAACCTAGATGCTATTCATGACAGAAGTATTATTCAAATGAAAACTGAAAAGGAGTATGTGGAGAAAGAAACTCCTTGTATCAAATTAACAGATGTCACAGCAAAATGGGAAAGCAATGCTGATGATACTTTAAAGAATGTGACTCTCGAAGTTGTGCCAGGGAAGCTGTTTGCCATTATAGGGCCAGTAGGTTCAGGAAAGGTAGGTACAAAAGGCAGTCTTTCTCTATATGTTCTAGTCTGAGGAGAAAACTGAACCACATTATATTGTTTAATGAAGTCCTTGGTAACTGTTTTCTCAGTCATACTTGTTTATAGTTAAAGTGTTGTAATTGAGCTTGAAATATCTGTACCAGACAAAGAATTGCACATGATTGTCTCAGAACTCAGATCATAAAATTACTGCAATGGAAACATCTCATTTTTGTAGGGACTGTAGAGGTATGTAAGTACTTGTGAATGCTTTGTTAGCAGCTTCTGTGCAAGCATCCTGAACTAATTTTCCGATCTCTCTGCACTGTTATAAAATGAGGGCATTATGTGTAGTGATGATTCAGAAGTCCGACAGAATGCCTTCTTACCTCCACCCCACCTACCCCCTCCACCAGATACACACACATTTTATCCTTCTTTTAGCTGAACCTGTTGTACTTATCTTCACATTGTATGTACCCTCTTTCATGCTCTTATACCTCCCCTCACATTCCTGTTAAGATAAACGTAATATTACGTTGTGTTCTTACCAGTCAGCAGCTTGTAGGGGTAAATATGATATACAATCTCATGTACATCAACATATACAGTACATAGGATGATTAACACATGTAATTTAAGTGCTGTCTTTTTAAGTACCGGCCACAAATCTACCAATGAGGTTTATTATTATTGTTTATCGTATAAAGTCAACCCTTATTCTATAGATGAAAATTTAAACATTGGCTAAAATACTGCTAGCTGTGTGAGAAAATGAATTAATTCAGCTGAATTTATACACTTTGCAAAGAATTCATTGCTGTGTTTCTTTCTGTTGCTGTCATCATTACTAGGTATAAATATCTTACTATTGAACCAAGGCTTCTGCCACAATCATCTAATTTATCCTTGTGTTAATATAGCAGTCCAATTACAGTCCAAAAAGCCACTGTTCATATGTCTGCCATTTCTTTTACTATGATGTACATTCAGTTCTAGTTACTTCATTCATCACCACCTCCATCTATTACTGGGGCATTGCACAGTGTGCCATATCTTATGTATCCAGGTTCCTGGCTTCACTTTGCTCTTTCTTTACACCAGATTTTTCTGCTAATGCCTCCTTATTCTGTCCTTTCATTTCCCTTCCTGTCTTTAGAATTTATACTGCAGCAGGAAATGTAATAAAAAGTGAATTGAAATTTACCCCAGAATTTTTTGCTGTAGTGTCAATCTCAGACTGTGATCTGTTCTTAAATATTATTATTCATTGCCATATTTATGTCTGAAATTATCAAGACATAATAAATTATCATTTAGAAAAAAATGTCATTGATTTTTATATGTTTTTGAACTGTATATAGCTGCAGTTCTGGTGTATATCAATATCCATGGCTCACAGTAGCATAGTACACCAATAGAGGAGCTAAAGCAAACTGTTACAACTGACTGATAAAGTAGGGTATCATGCAATAATTCATTTTCAGCAGCAGCACTAATGTTGCACCTGTGTCAAGGGACTTCAGACAGCTAAAGAAGTCATCTGAATTGGCCTGACACAGTTACAATATTTCTGCTGCTGCTGAAAACGAATTACTGCACGATACTGCACTTTGAGTCAGCTACAACATTTTCTTGTAGCTCCTCTTTTGTTGCCCTATGCTACTGTGACACAGTGATATCGATGTATACCAGAACTGCAGCTATTTACTGTCTGCATACAAACACAAATCAATGACTTTATTTTTCCAGGTGATAATTATGTTTTTATGACTGCCCCTCATGGAATAAAAGGTAGATGATAGATAATATAGGAGTGAGAAATATTTGGTAAGAACAAATAATGTTTTTCGATTAATGTGAGCTTATTTTTTTGTTGTTGTTATTAATTAAGCATTAATTTTTTTCTAGTCATCCTTACTTCAGACTGTTCTGGGTGAGCTGCCAATCACTTCAGGAACATTATCTATAAGAGGCAAAGTTTCATACGCATCACAAGAACCATGGCTGTTTGCTGCAACTCTCCGACAGAACATCCTCTTTGGTGAACCTTACGACAGAGATTGGTACTGGCAAGTAATAAAAGCTTGTGCACTGGAGACAGATTTTGACACATTCCCACACCGTGATAAGACTCTTGTCGGTGATAGAGGCATTATGCTAAGTGGAGGACAGAAAGCTCGTGTTAATCTTGCCAGGTGGGTATATATCTGCGTATCTCATCAGTTATATATGTATATTCTTTAGACAAACCATATCCAGGATGGAATAATGACAATATTATGAAAAGGATAGATTGCTGTTACCATACAGTGGAGATGTTGAGCCCCAGACAGGCACAACAAAGTGACTGCTAAACATGTGAGCCTTCAGCCAGGAAGCTTTCTTCTAAAGTAAACAACACACATGTTCAGGCACACACAACTCACATGCATGTGGCCACTGTCTCTGGCCACCAAGGCTGGACAGTGTACAGTTGTTCCTGGTGGGAGAGCCAATCTGGGAGGTGAGAATAAGGAGGAGGCCAGGTGCAGAGGGGGAGGGGGAGGGGGAGGGATAGCAAGTTAGAGGTGGGAGATGGAAAGGTGCTGCTTGTGGGTCATACAGGGATGTGGCAGGTAGAGGGTAGGGCAGCTAGGTGCAGTTGGGTGGTTTGATGCTTGAAGAGGGAGGAGGGGGGGGGGGGGGGAGTAGAAAAGGGGAGAAGGAGAGGAGAAGAAAAAAGTCTATGGGTGTGCTGGTAAAACAGAAGGCTGTGTAGTGCTCGAGAGGGAACAGGGAGGAGTGAGGTGGATGAAGAACATGGAAAGTGCAGACAGGTTACAAAGGAGATTGCTTACAATCACTCGTGTGAGCGGTTCTAGAATATTGCTCAAGTGTGAGGGATTGGTATCAAATAGGACTAATAGGGGATGTTGAACCTCCACAGAGAAGGGCAGCACAAATGGTCACAGGTTTTTTTAATCACAGAGATACTGAAGAAACTCAACTAGAAGATTCTTGAAGATTGGCATGAAAGTCTAAAACAGTCTATTAACAAAGTTTCAAAGTCTATTGACAAAAGTTTTAAGGACTGGCTTTAAAAGGTGACTCTAGGAATATACTACAACCACCTACATATTGCTCACGTAGGGATTATGAGGATAAGATTAGAATAATTACAGCACACGCAGATACATTCAAACAGTCATTCTTCCTGCACTCCATATGTGAATGGAACAGGAAGAAACCCTAATAATTGGCACAATGAGACATATCGTCTGCCAAGCACTTCACAGTGGTTTGCAGAGTATAGATGTAGATGTAGATATAGTAGACTAATGAAGGTTGAGGCCAGGGGTGTTACGGGAACATAGGACACATTGCAAGTAGAGCTCCCATCTGCACAGTTCAGAAATGCTAGTGTTGGTTGGAAGGATCCAGATGGCATAGGCTGTGGAGCAGTCATTGAAGTGAAAAATTTTATATTTGGCAGTGTGCTCAGCAACTGGATGGTCCAGCTGTCTCTTGGGTACAGTTTATCAGTGGCCATTCATGTGGACAGAGAGCTCATTGGTTGCGATGCCCACATAGAACGCAGCATAGTGGTTGCAGCTTAAGTTGTAGATCACATGACTGGTTTCACGGGTAGCCCTGCCTTTAATGGGGAAGGTGATGCTTGTGGTTGGTCTGGAGTAGGAGGTGGTGGGAGGATGTATGGAACAAGTCTTGCGTGTAAGTCTATTACAGGGGAATGATCCATGAAGCAAGGGGCTCAGAGCAGGGATGGAGTAGGGATGGATAAGAATATTGTGTAGGTTTGGTGGGCAGTGGAATAACATTGTGGAGAGGTGGGAAGAATAGTAGGAAGGATAATCTTCATTTCAGGGAACTATGAGAGGTAGCCGAGAATGTGATTCAGTTGCTCCATTCCCGGGTGGTGCTGACATGCATTAGGAGATTAGGAGTGCTCTCTTGTGGCAGGATGGTGGGATGTTAGGAACTGGTGCATGACAGAAGAGATGAGGCACAGGAGATCTGCTTACGGACAAGGTTATGAGGGTAATTTCAGTCTGTGAAGGCCTCATTGAGACTCTTGGTATATTTTGATAGATACTCTGATCACTATAGATATGACACCCATGGGCGAATAGACAGTGTGGAAGGGACTTCTTGTTATGAAAAGGGTGGCAGCTGTCAAAGTGAAGGATTGCTGGTGGTTGAATGGGGTGATATGGATAGAGGTACTGATGCAGCAATGTTTGAGGCAGAGATCAACATTGCCGAAGATGGCTTGTTGGGTTGAGGAGGACCACATAAAGCAAATGAGAAGGTTTTGAGGTTCTGGAGGAATGTGGATAGGATGTTCTCACTCTCAGTCCAGATCATGAAGATGCCATCAGAAAATCTGAACCAGGTGAGGGGTTTGGAATTCTGGGTGGTTAGGAAGGATTCCTCTAGATGGCCCACAAATGGACTGGCATAGGATGGTGCCGTGCAGGTGCCCATTGCTGTATCATGTATTTGCTTGTAGGTGATGCATCCAAGGTGAAGTAATTGTGGGCGAGGATATAGCTGGTCATGGTGACCTGGAAGGAAGTAGGGACACTGTGCCAGAGTTTGTAGGTGGACAAATCTGAGAATGTTACAGCTAGTGGGGTCCTTCCACCAGGTAATTCCTGTGGTTCAAAGCCACAGTGGTGGAGCCTTTGTCAGCAACTAGGCTTATAAGGTCAGGATTGGTTTTTTGGTGGTTGATTGTGGTTCTTTCTGTGGATGTAATGCTAGCTTCCATATTGAGGGATTTGGGGAATGATGGTGAGGCAAAGTTTGAGGTTAAGAAATTCTTAAATGTTAACTGGGGTTGATTTGGTGGTGGCAGGAAGGGGGTGGATCATGGTTGGATGAAGGGGTGAACTGAGTCAGGCAGAGTTTAGCATTGGTTTTGGGTTGAGTCTGATTGGTAGGGTTGGTGTCGAAAAAGTGTTTCTACTGTAGGACTGGGACAAGGAGAGAAGGTCATTCACAAAGTCCAGCATGATTGATTGTGGGGGTGGGCAATGGGGAAGGCCTTGGGAAAGGACTGATACTTCTGTAGGACTAAGGCTTTTGGAAGAAAGGTTGATGACTGTGTTTCTGGTCTGTTTAGGTTCTGGGTTCTCCCATATAGTTGAATTAAATCAAGACCCAATGGAACTTTCCTCGGTTAAAGAAATATGCAATACCAGCTAAATTCTGAGCAGATTTGAATCCATTTTTATTTATAAATTATGGCATTTATGATTGTAGATGTTTGCAAAGTTTTCTAGCCCTTGGGAACAAATTTACCACAAATATGATTTTTTGTTTGTGTATTAATATTTTAATTTATTGCAATGTTACACTATTAATATTAGTTTGCAAATGAATGACAGAAAATGCTAATAAAACAAAACTACATGATTTATCATTATTTTACAATGTAATAATAATATTAGACTAAACATATGTTACTTTTTATATTTTTATTGTGATTCTATTGATAATCAACCAGTTTTTCAGTATAACCTGAAATTAACAGCTTTAAGAATATTTTCTATAACTTAAAAACTCCATCATCAACTGGTTATTTTCAAAAATACTCAAAGGAATCAATACTTGTGGAAAATACTCAATAAATTAGAACTGAATTCAGATCTAAAAACAGAAGTTACATAAACAACATTTTGACTCATAGGACATGCTGGAAGTTGTTTATATTATACTTGATTGGTGCCAGTGGTGTTAGACTCTTTTTGCTGTTCAAAGGGTTAACATCATGTGAAGCTCTTTGGAGGTGTGGGTTTTATAATGAATGAGAATAAAACCACATATTTTGAAATCAGCACTTCAAGCCTGTTTTAACAAACAATCCAGCACCTGATTAGTCTAATTAAAAAGATGCACACCCCTAGATACCAATGCAATTTGCAAGTTAAGTAAACTGTTTTGTATAAAGTGACTCTTACAATGCAGATACATTGTCATTGCAGTGCTGCTTGCTCACATGCAGTGTCAGCTAAAGTAAATGTTTTCTACATTCTTTATTAGGAGAGAATTGTTACAACCTTTTGGTGCAAGTATATGCTACCCACACAGACTGTATTTGTCCACATTATTTATCTTTTCCCATATAAGAAAAATCTTTTGGCCAGTATGTTCTCTATTAATGTAAATAACAAGAACCTACTTCATAAAATTTCATAGTCATGCTATAGTATTAAGGCCAACCTGCAAGCTAGAGACCCAAGCCATTAGGATGGGTATTAGGGACAGACAATTTAATGAAAAATGTTCTAAATGCTTTATCCAAAAATAACCTTGAGCAGTTAATCAGAGAACTGTCTCAAGAGGGTAACATGTGAGATCTAGCTACAAAGAGGCCTGAACTTTTCAGCTCAGTTAAAGTAGAGCAGGTAATCAAAGATTGTAAGTTTATTACACCATACTAACTGCATGTGTCAATAGGAATATGAAGAAAGGTAAGTAGATATTTCTGCTTAATTAGTGGAAAGAGAGAGAGAGAGAGAGAGAGAGAGAGAGAGAGAGAGAGAGAGAGAGAGAGAGAGAGATCTCAGATTACTTGGGCAGTCAACATCAAACAATCTATCTGAGGCTGAAAATGTTGAGTATAAATAGACAAAGGTCAAGAATATTTTACTGCATGGCTAAAATAAAACTGGCCCAGAAAATATTTATAGAAAGACTGGTGTGCCATTGAGCCTTGCGAATAAACATCAGAGAAAAGAGTGAAAATGGCAACCATTGTCGTCAATGCAGCACTGTGCTTGATTCAGCAAACTGTGAGGCATGCATAGCAGCTCTGCCTGAGGGGTAGCAGCAGTAGTGTTTTCAGTGTTCAGCTCTTCCAGTGTGTGAGGATTATTTGAGTACCATGACCCTACAATTTGCCCCATGGCTGTAAATCACAGGAGGAGAGGTCAGGCAATTGAGGTGGCCAGGAGATTGCACTATCTCTGCTGATAACCCTCTCATCAGTGAATACATCATGCTTTTATGACAAAGTTGTCTGTGCAGTGGGTGCTGTTGCTGCATCTTGCTGAAAATATCCATACAGTAATTCATCTTCTGTGAGCTGACTTACATATGGACATGCTGGTTAGAATTAACAGTTTGATGAAAGATTTGTGCTATGATGTGGACACGTGACATCACACACCAAACACCAAGCTTACTATTATGCAATGGCTCTTCAAAGTACTAATGGGGATTTTACAATGCATAATGGTGCATGTTCCATGAGTTCACGTACCCTGACAGGCTGAACCAACCCTCATCTGAAGAACTGAAAACCAAAAGCCCTGATTCCATTTCACTCAGAAACCACTGGCAGAGCTCAACATGCAAAAGTTTGAGTGGATGCTTTAACTTGCACATTTCGTATGCCACCTGTTACATCTTTGTTTTAGGTTATTCAATTTCTTGGTTGGTTTTCTGTGTTCCTCCTGGTTAGAATCTGTTGCAGTCTCTATCAAAAGCCTTCACGTCCTCTACCCCATTTATTGCTGTGCAGTCCCTTGCTGTAGTGGTGTTTGTGGCTCCTCTCTGTAAAATTTCCCACGTAATGGTACATAGTTACAGTTGTTAGCAGTCACAGTGTCAGCAGTCACATTCACTTGTGTGTGTGTGAATGTGCTCTCGAACACGGGATGAGTTGGTTGATGTTCGTAAGCAGCTGGAAATTGACCGACTGTCAAATGATTGGCAGCTGCTGCAAATGGGTGCGTTGAAAGAGCTCTCCAGAGAGTCGTGTACTTGTGATATCTGTACCAGAGGTACCTCAAGTACTATCCTCTGCCATGTACCCTGTCTCCTCCACAGAAAGTACAGGATTTGTCATTACTCACCAACTTGACTGCAAATGGCATGTCAGTGGTAGATCTAGGTGTCCTGTACAGGTTGGCTGAGGACCAGGGAGGACTCAGGGTGTTGTACCGATCCTCTTAACCAACACGTTTGAAGTGCTGTCTTTCAGTGAAACTGAAACTGAGCCAGTGGGACTCACTTCACTTGTTTTGGGGAAATCTGTCTTGTCTGGTGTCAGGAGGAGGAAAACCCAAAAGGGCAGGGGTCTATTAATTACCGCCAGTTCAAATGTATGGCGAATGATAGTACCCCTTGGGGAAATGAGAGAAAGGGACAGGAAAGGACACCAGGTGCCCTGAGTGTGTATGCCTGGGGGCAGTCATTGATGGAACACGGTGCAATGAACCACAGATTGTGGTGCATGTTGGAACAAATTATGCCTATCGTCTGGGCTCTGAGGTCATTCTTGGGTCATTCCATTGACCAGCAGAGAAGGCTGAGAAGACCAGCCGTGTACATGGAGTTTCAATGAAGCTCACAATTTGCAGCATTGTCCCGATAACTGATCGTGCCCTTTGGTTCTGAGTCAGATTGAAGGACTGAACAGAGACTTCCAAAGTTCTGTGACAAGGTAGGCTGTGACCTCCTGGACTTGTGCCATAGGGTTGAGGACTGTAGGGTCCTCCTGAATGTGTTGGGTGGGCACTACACATCAGAGGCTGCTACTCAGTTAGCTGACTGTGTGGGGGAGTCCAGACAAGGGTATTTTAGATTAGGCACTCTCCATCCAATCCAGATAATGATAGCTGTGACGCAGCATGTGAAGGTTGCTGTGAATAGACAGGTTACTCCTGTAACCGAAATTGCAGATCTGAAGATGGTTCTAGAGGAACCGAAACCGGTCATGTGAATAAACATTTTTTGCAATCAAGACGGATTATAAATAACATTGGAAAAACCAGTGATTCTGGTTATCCCATCAGACGTTATGTCTGTTTTTGCAAAATCCAGCAGTTAATTGTGAAAATTACGGATTTTTTCTGGTGGCCATGATAACACACCCTGTGAAACTTTACTGAGTGCCTTCTCTGAAAACTACCTAGAATGGATAGTTAGGAACACCACTCATGATGGAAATATATTGGATCTAATGGCAACCTCTTTGAGGATGTCCACATCAAAACTGGCATCAGTGACCAATACATGGCTGTGGCAACAATGATTACCAAAGTACAAAGGACAACTAAACAAGCAGAAAGATATATGTGTTCAGTAAACTAGATAAAAAATCAGTAGCCATACCTCAATGAGGAACTTGAAACTTTCAGCACAGGACAGGAGCATGTACAGGAACTCTGGCTCAAGTTTAAAAGACTAGTTGACCATTCACTGGATATATGTGTACCAAGTAGAAAAGTTCATAATGGGAGGAAACCTCCATGGTATACAGTCACTGTAAAAAGAAATTTCTAAAGAAACAGAGATTACTGCATAATAGGTGTAAAACAAAGTGTAGGGCTATGAATAGAGAGATGCTGTATGAAACGTGCAATCAAGAGAGCAATGCATGATACCTTCAGTAACTACCATACCAGAATACTGTCAAGTGATCTTTCACAGAACCCAGAGAAATTCTGGTTATATGTAAAGGCTGTTAGTGACACCAAAGTTAAGAGTCCTGTCCATAGTGAATGACACAGGATATGAAATTGAGGAAAACCCATGAGAATTGCCCTAATTTAATCCTTGTACCACTAAAAAGATGAATGAAACAAGTATTAGTGTCAGTGTCATTGAGAAACAGCTGAAACTGTTAAAATTGGATAATGATTCAGGACCCAATGGTGCCCCTGTCAGATTCTATACTGAATTTTTGGCTGAGTTAGCCTCTCTTCTAATTATAATCTACCATATATCTGTTGAACAACCTGCCCAGTTCTTGGTAAAAGGCACAAGTCACACCCATCTACAAGAAGGGTGGTAGAAGTGATCCACAAAACTACCACCCAGAATCCTTGACATCAATTTGTTGTAGGATCTTAGAACACATTCTGAGCTCAGACATAATGGGGTACCTTGAACTGAATAACCTCCTCAATGCCAACAAGCATGGATTTTGGAGACACCAATCATGTGAAACCCAATTCATACTTTCCTCAAATGATATACTGAAAGCTTTGGATAAGGCAATCAGGCAGACGCTGTGTTTCTTGATTTCTGAAAAGCATTTGACTGAGTACCATACCTACGTTTATTGTCAAAAGTATGATCATATGGATATCAAGTGAAATTTGTGACTGGATTGAGAGCTTTTTGGTAGGGAGGATGCAACCTGTTATCTCGGATGGTGAGTCATCATCAGATGTAGATGTAATTTCAGTTGTGCCGCTGGAAAGTGCGATTGGATCCTTACATATCATGTTGTATATTAGTGACCTTGCAGACAGTATTGATAGTAAAAATCAGGATTTTTACAGATGGTGCAGTTATCTATAATGAAGTACTATCTGAAAGAAGCTCCATAAATTTTCAGTCAGAACTTGATAGACTTCAAAGTGTTGCAAATATTGAAACTTGCTTTAAATGTTCAGAAAAGTAAAACTGAACACTTCACAAAACAAAAAAACAAAAAATGTAGTATCCTGTGACTATACTATCAACAAGTCACTGTTGGAATCAGCCAACTCATACAAATACCTGGGTGTAACAGTTTGTAGGGATACGAAATGGAATGGTCACATAGGTTCAGCCGTGGGTAAAGGACAACTTTGATTTATTGGTAGAATACTGGGAAAGTGCAATCAATCTACCAAGGAGATTGCTTACAACTCACTTGTGCGACTGGTTGTAAAATATTGCTCAAGTGTGTGAAGTCATACCAGATACTGAATACTGAACATATGGAGAGAAGGACAGCATGAATGGTCAGAGATTTGTTTGGTCTGTGGGAAAATGTCACAGAGAAAATGAAGGAACTGAATTGAAAGACCCTTGAAGACAGACGTAAACTATCCTGAGAAAGTCTATTAACAAAGTTTCAAGAACCAGCTTGAAGTGACTGCTCTAGGAATATACTACAACTCCCTATGCATCTCTCACTTAGGGACTGTGAAGATAAGTTTAGAATAATCACTGCATGCACAGAGGCATTCAAACATTCATGCTCCGTACATGAATGGAACAGGAAGAAACTCCGCACTGCATATCACGGTGGTTGAAGAGTATACTGTAGGTGTAGATGTAGAGAGTCCAGCATTCTGTGTGCTACCTCCTGCCACATAGTTTTGGGTTTACCATCACATTAGGGTAGGTTCTGGTCCAATAAATGGAGTCATGACACCTGTCATTTCCAGCCTATCAACTTGATGACCAACAACAGAAATAAACCATATTCCTGTTGTTTGTGTTGTGTCTGTAATTAATGGCCATCAACTTGACAATTACACATGATCAAGATATGTTACAAATGACAACACAATGTAAATATACTTATTTTATTTGTTCCCAACAATTCATGTTCTTCACTGTGCTATCCACACTTTTATAGTCCACAGACTTCCAGAGAAGTCACCATTTAATTGATCTTAATTTTTTTCATCCATACCAGTTGAAACTTTTATTGCAGACTGTTATAGGCCATTAATTCACATAAATTCTAATATTTAACTCAGTTCTACTCATACTAGAAAGCTATCATTCACTGCTAGTATTTAACTTTCACATGTACAATTATAAATGATTATTAATTAATAACCACTTGACTTCTTAATACAGTTCTTCCTATGATCACCATCTTAGCTTTTACTGCCACAGATCCCTGTCTTTATGATCCAACCAACACATCTAGCTCTGGATATACCTACTCTCCTGACCAGTTGTTACATACTGCAAGACTGCCAGTTACAACTTGACACAACATTTCTGCTGCCTAAAAATGGCATGTAATGTACCACAGGTTCCAGACTGTCAGGCTGTGGCTATTGCAAGCTAACCAAAAGTGTATGACTGTAGCAGGCATAGTATTCTTATGACGCACACTATTTTATCATGAGCACCGTTTTGTGTTACATTCAACTGGTCTTTAAACACTCAAATGTAATGGCAGTGAAGTGTTCGGGATGAAGCATACAGGGGATGTGCATGTGCAGACATGTGACAGCAACCAGTTGGTGCATTGAAATTATGGTTTCTATTATTTTCTGAGATGGGCATTTCTCCTGTTCATTAACAAGGGTCAGTTTTGTGCTGGTCTTCTAAATATTTTCTCAGCCTACACAATAAATTTCAGACAGGTGTGTAGCAGGCATAGTCTTGATGGATGGGTTGGACAGACATATTAGGAAGCTGCTCTGAAAGCAAAGGGACTTTTACTGCAGAATTAAACATAGCCAAAACCTCATGGACAAACAAAAACTGAACTAAGCTAAATTAGCATAAAGAGACCCATGGCTGGTATGTTCAAGAAAAGCAAAAATCTACCAATTTGACACAAAATCCTAATAAGTTTGGGTCAAATGTTAAATCAGTAAACAGATCAAAGCCAACTGTTCTGACACTCAGCGATCATAATAGTGTTAAAATGGAGAGCACAGGAAAAGATTGAAATACGAAATGTCTTTTTCCAAAATTGTTTCACAGAAGAACATCATTTTTTCAGTTGTCACACAATTGGAAAAATGGTAGCTATTGAAATAAATGAACATGGGATAGAAAATCAACTAAAATGACTCAAGACAGGAAGGGCAACTGGACCTGATGGGATGCTAGTACGATTCTACAAAGATTATGCAAAATAAGTTTCCCTCTTCTAGCAGCAGGTTACTAAAGGTCACTTGAGAAAAAAAATATTCAAAGTGATTGGAAAAAAATGATAATTAATTCTGTGTTAAATACAAAGGCAGATCATTTATATAAACATGTGAGGGTAAATATTTGTTTTGTGTGGCATGGAGTTTCCAGTAACACACTGAATGCTTAAGGGGAGAACTGGAGTAATCACCCATCAATGAAATAGTAATTGAAGAATTATTGTGTAAACACTTTTGTAAAAAGTCTGCAGTTCAACTCAGTGTGAATTTGAGATCCACTTGATGCAGATTGATGTGACTCAACTTGTAATAAAAGCAAATTGTCATCTAGAACAGTTGAAGTCCATTTAGAGACTAGAAATTGGAGAAAGTTTAATAAGTAATGTATCACAATTAAACCTACATCAAGATTGTTCTATGGTTTTGAAACCCAGATCCCTCTCATGTGGTGACTGTGTGTGAAATACAAATTTGAAGTGAAAATGTTTTTTGGAGATTAACAAAAAAATGTGAGACTTATGAAGAAGAATGAAACATTTAAAAATAGGAAACACTGTTTTGAAGAATATTTTAATTATGACCTGGTTTCTCAAGATTGGAGATTATGCCACTACTCTCAAGTGAACATGAAGAACATTAATGAAGAGAGACAGTGTCAATACATATGTAAGTTTTGCCATACAGGAAACAAGGCTAGGCAACTCCACAAAATAAAAACAATTGAATACTTTGTTATTGCTTGAAATGCTAGACAGAACTGAAGATTGGACTTTACATTTCATCTGTAAAGTGATTTAAGAGATTATTTCAAAGTTATCTGCAAGTACTGTGAATAGGTGGTGTGAATTAATTCTACATAATATTTACACCACAGAAGAATTGACATTAACTGGAAGTGATATAATTCTTTATTTAATACACCAATATGGTATTAAGTGCTGCGTATGCAAACTTGGAATAATTGTAAAAGATTTGTCATTAGCTACAAAGAACAAACAAAAATAAATTTTTCTTGGCAACATTAACAAGCAAACTATTGTCAGGTAATTCAGCAACAATATCAGTACACTAGTAATCATTATCCGGTGACATATGGTATGCAATTTGAAGGGGAAACAAGATTTTGTACTGATTGAATTTAATTTTGATTATCCTTCGACAATAAAAGTCAAAACCTGAAATCAAAGTTAACTTTGGTTTGCACTAATTGTATGCTAAACACTCAGTTCAGTCTATGAGAAGAATAGTTTGAGAAACCAATAACAGAGAGCACTGTAAGCTTCCTCATCAACTTGGGAGGTGAATAGCAGCCTGAAGTTCACAGTCAACAGTTACTATATGATGTGGCCATGCAGCACAGTTGGCAACCAACATCCAGTGCTGCATGTCACAGCCATGCAGTGGGTATGTGAGACAGCTGCAGATGAAGAACAGATGCAGTTGACACAGTACACAAATGCTCAGCAGAGTCCACTGTATGGTTGATTGTGGAGTGATTTCTAAATTGCAACTCATACATTGAAACTGAACTTGTTAGGTGAATATCAAGTGACACAGAAGATTTCTAAGACAAAATTTAATTCCAACAGAAAATTTCAGAAATTTTGCTGGTTACTGAATGATACAGAGACAAGAAAAATATATCATTTATTATTAGTACGGTTTTAGTTAATCTGCATCACTAACTATGGGACTTAATACATTAATATTTGTTAGATTGACAAAAATGGCTCTCATAGAGAGGAGTAAACCATTTGATTCATTTATGCAGGCATTCACACAGAAAAATTAAAGATTTTCTCAAATGGAAGAAGAAATAACAGCAGAACTGAACAGAGGATTTTCTCAAATAGCAAATATATTTTCTCAATTCAGAGGAGTACTATATAATGTAGATCTTCAACAGATACACAAGTTAGATAATCGTTTAGACAAGGCTGTTCTAGCTTAAGAACTCAACTGCAAGTGGCTGGGCACCTGTGGGCACTGGCAGGCAGGAGTGAGTAAACAGCTGGCACACATGCATGCATTGTCATAGTTGGATAGCACTGTCCACTGTGCATAAAACACTGGCTAGGGGGAAGACCATGTGCAAGGCAATAAAGGATGGTTGATTATAATTTTTAATGTGTTGGGTCATGCAGCTGGGGCCTTTCTGTAGTTTTTACTCTCGTCATTGTAGAAAGCAGTTGTTCACAACCATGTGTTGAGCCAAACATATATATGATGTCAGCTGCATTCCTGTGTAATTTGGGAAAGTCTTTTGTACAAAGATCATGATCTCATCTTATGAAATACATGATTTTGTAATATCTGTCCTTGAGCAGTGTGATGTTTTACAAAAGTTGTTTGTTCCATTTCTGAAGGAGTATTACCCGGTACAACTGAAAATGGAGCACTAAACAGTTTTAACTTGTTTTGTAGGCAATACATGTCCTGAAACTCAACTCAATACCTTGATGAAGTTGTATGATAATTGGTTGAAAATTCCCAAAACTTAGTTCTTCAGGCAACCGAAGGAATGAAAAACACTCAGAAAATGTTAAATTTCCTCTACCAAGTTGCCTTTCAAATACATGAATTTTGTCCATGAATGCATACATTTTATTGTAAATATCAACAATTAATAGATCCTTTCCTTGAAGTGATGCATTTAAGCTGTTTAAATGCCTTGTAATGTCAGTTAAAAAGGCCAGGTCTGCTACCCATGTCTCATCAGGGAGTGATGGTTGCCTGTCTCCTTTCATTTCCATAAACAAGGCAATTTCTTCCCAAATTATGAAAACTATGTCGAGAACTGTGCCTCCGCTAAGTCACCATACTGTGCAGTGATAAGGAATATTGCTATAGGCTGCTTCCAGGTCATGCAAAAAGACTTTGAACTGGTGGTGGTTGACACCATAGCATCTCACAAAATTTACACACTTCACTATGATGTCAGTGTGTTTCACACTTTCAGCAAAACAGACTTCCTGCTGCTCGAAACAGAGTACGCTTGATATTTCTTTCCAAAATTTCTTTCTTTCTAAAATTCTGTCTTGATTTTTTGCTTCAAATAAGTCATGTAACCTTACTGGCTCCCAACCACTTGCAGTTGCCACAGAATAGAGCCTGTCCCATGGCAAGAACATGTTTTCTGCAGACTCACAGACAACCACACATATGTGATGACCTGGGATTGTGTACTCCTTTGGTATCACATCTATCAGCTCCTCAAAAACCTATAGTTCTGAATTAATATCCCTCACAGATATTGTGAGCCGAGCAACATCTGTGGTTTCATCAAGGGCTAACAAAAAAGTTGTAAAGTCTGGCACTTCTGCTTCAGTTGATTTTCCAATCTGTGTCCATATTCAGAATCCGGTGAGGTACCATTTGCTTGGAGAGGCAAACTCCTTCAAATTCCATATTGTCTGCTGGTGCTAAGCACTCGACAATGGCAAGCAGACATGATTTCACCAAGGGAACCATTGAGAATGGTGTTCCAGTTGTTGCAATGATGTGTGCAACTTTGTAGCTTGCTTGAAGCATCGCATCAGAGTTGAATCTTCATCAGTGTCAGCAGTCTACAATAGTTGCATAACACATGTGTAGTAAATGAAATCAATACTAAGACAGAGGGTGTAGAAGAAGTATGTATTCATTTGTGATATTTATTTATTTATTTTATGTCAGATTTGCCTGTTGCTGAACTTTGCTCTTCAGTGTGACAATGAGTTGCTTTCTTGTGTTACTGTCCACCTCATCATACTGTATCACATGAAGGGACATATAGTGATGCTGTGTATTATACTTCTTAATTGTACTCAGAACTTTATGGCACACAAGCCACTGAGGCAACCCATCTTTCTCAAAAAATGAAAACTGTTCTTCCCAACTTGGCAAAAATGGCAACAGGCTGCTTCTAGAACTCATTGTTGTCACTACTTCCACTAAGAAGCACAAGATGTAACTAAGTGACAGGCACATAATGGAGCATTGTGCATGTATGGTGAAATGGGCCCCTGCGGGTGGCCTATCCCCTAGCGCCTGCTCACTGGGCAAGCTCTAGAGCACCTGCAGGTGCCCATGCCCCATGGGGGCTCACTTGAACCATATTTTGGTGCATTATAATAGCTTATATAATATAAAGGCTCAAGAAGAGTTGTAGTATTAATTAAGAATGTCATCATGGAACCATTTTCTTTTTCCCTGTAAGGACACCTGTTGTGGTGTATGTTAATGTAGTGTAAATGAGTGGGGACTTGGGGAAAGTCTGCCAATAATTACTGCGGATTTAGTACCATTTACTTTCTGTTCAAGGTAATACCTTTTCTATCCTTGCTACATGGAGGTACTAGTTTATTCATAATTACGATGATCTTTCTACCCTTTGTCTTCTGTGCACATAAGCAATATTTTTCTCTACAGGGAAGTATCAGTTTTGTGTTTGGAATATTGCTCATATAGAAGAGTCCACCAGAAATGGTAAGGCTAGTTGTAGCAATGCAGGAGGAAACAGAACACCTTCTTGGAATCTTCCACTGGGAGAGAAATGGTTTATTTTAATGACGGTGTCAACCCCTTAATAAGTTTTGGGAATAATAGTATTGTTTTAAATTATTGATGGTAATACCCCAATGACAAGTTCTAGATGAATGTTACTGGAATATAATTTTGTTCATCTTTATAATGAAATTTTGTAGGTTAAATTTATTAAATGACAGAATCTGATGAGGATGTGTACAGTTTTCTAATGGGTGGTAATGCTAAATGTATATGGGTTTTGAACAAAATAAATTTGTGCTATTTTGAGTATACTGAATGATAATGTGACTGGATTTTAATAATTTTCTGAAGATTGTTAATGAATTAATTTAAAAATTTAGGCAATGATGATTACCTTAACAATAAGTACTCAAGCTAATTATTATTGTAGCATACCTGTAGAATTTGAGGAAGGATGAATGACGAGTTGTTATTACCTTGGATCATTGTCCAGGTAGCTTGAGGCTGAGGAATTATAATGTTTAACACAAAAATGAATCTTAATATTTTTCTAGATTTTATTTTCAACTACATGTTAATTTAGTAGTGTAAATAACATAGTCTATGTAAATACAATAAGTTATGGCCATGTAAATGCCAATAGAAGCTATTGCTTCATGAGTATGGCACATTTTGAGCTTCAATGGTAAAGAAAGAAGAATGATGAAATAATATATGAAGATATTACTGGTATGATATTTACAAAAATGATTCCAGTATATTGAAATATTGTATCTGTAACAGAAATCCATAAATTAATTAATATGACCGATTTTATTAAAGCCCATATCATTATTTATACTTTGAAAGAAAACTAACAATGATAATAATGATGAATATAATGTGATTGGATAGATAAGAAATCTACTCACCAAGCAGCGGCAGGAGGACACACATATAAAAAATGTTTTACTTATGCAAGCTTTGAGAGCCAGTGGCTCCTTCTTCTGGCAGAAGGATTGAAGGGGAAGAAGAGGGGTGAAAGGAAAGGAACTGGAGAGGTTTAGGACAAGGGGTAGAGTTTGGAAAAGTTGCACCTCTCCTGATCCGGGGTTCTGGAGACTTTTCTGAACTATATCCTTGTACTCCAATTCCTTTCCTTTCACCCCTCTTCCTCCCCATAAATCATTTCGCCAGAAGAAAGTGCCACTGGCTCTGAAAGATTGCATAAGAAAAAACTTTTTTATATGTGTGTTCTGCTGCCACCACTTGGTGAGTAGATTCCTCACCTATCCATTTACATTATATTGTCAAAAATTGATTACTTTTATTGTTATAAATAATACAAAAAATTATATACCTACCTTTTATAACTCATAAACCTATAGTTTTCTAAAGCAAATCCAAAAATGGTATAAATTTTTTGAGTAGAAGAATAATTAATTAATAAAAAGGAAAAGCAAATGTTATTTTTATATGGGGGGACTTAAAAAAGTGAGTTACACATGTTTTGCCATCCTAAGGCCATTGCATAGTGCCTTGTCAGAAGGGAGTACATGTTCTGGGTTCCATGCAGAGACAGTTCTGCTGTAGTATGGATATCAGGTGCATCACAGCACAGAAGTGTAGTGACATGATACTGGAAATGTGCCCCAAAATTGAAGTATGCTGGACAGTACAATTCTTGAGAGCAAAAGTCTACATTGCATATCGATTCATCATGAAATTCAGATGGTTCATGGACCAAATGTAATGTTGTGTCCACCCGTAGTGAAATGTTGCCAAAAATTTGACCAAGGCTGTACAGAGGTATGTGGTGCTGACTGGGAAGGAAGGTCATTGACATCAATCACAGACAATGATGTTCAGGCTCCGGAGGAACTGATTTGTAGCAACTTCTGATGATGAGGCTGTCCACACTGCATTTCTCAAATGGCTGTTATGACCAAAGAGAAGACTGAGAAATGAGTGTTTGGTAAAACATTCTGGCCATTGTTGACAGAAACTTAGTGATTGTTGAAAAGTAGTGTCATGTATCTGTGGCACTTTGAAGTGCAGCATTCAGCAAAACTTTTTTGACCAGCCATAATAATGTGTAACTTACTTTTTGATGTCCTTGTGTATGTGGATGAAAAATGATTCTTACTGTAATGTTTTTTAATTGGATAGATGAAGGGGCAATGACAACATAAATGGACAAGAGGGTTAAATAAGAAGGAATGATGGCCACGTGGGCTAATATAACAACGAAAACAATCATTTATTGACAAAATTATTTAATTGGATGGATAAAAAATCTACTCACCAAGCATTGGCAGAACACACACATAAAAGATAGTTGTAACTGGCAAGATTACAGAGTCAGTGGCTCCTTCTTCGGGCAGAGGTGTTGAAGGAGGAGGAAGAGGGGTGAAGGAAAAGGACTGGAGAGGTCTAGGAAAAGGGGTAGATTTTGGGAAAGTCACCCAGAGGGTCAGGGGAGACTTACTGTATGGGATGAGAAGGAAAGACTGATTCTTGGGGACTGCATCAGATGAGATTTAAAAACCTGAGAGCTTAAAGGTGAAGGTGGAAGACAGTGTAATATGCAGATAGAGACGTTTAGTGTAATGTTTAAGATTTGAATTAGACTGCTTAGAAAATGGTAACATGATTACTCATTTATATGTGGTAGCATATGTGAGAGTACAAAATTTTTACAGAAATAAATTCAGATTTTTCTCATAAGACTCAGAGGTGCATAGTTTTCTATAGTCTAGTCGTCTATAAATGAGCAAGATAGGTGGTAATTAATTTTATGTTAGAGCTTACAATTTTTAAGCACAATGAAAAAGACTGGCTCAGCATCCAGAGACAGTGGTCGTTTTAGTGTGAGTTGTGCTTGTGTGAATGTGCGTGTATGTTTTCTATTTTTCAAGAAGAACTTTTTGTGAAAGCTTAATATTTTAGCAGTCTTTTCATTGTGTGTGTCTGAAATTCAACACCTTCTCTGTGGTGAGAATTAATCTCTCCTTTCCACACTATTTCTAGAACATGAAAATTTTAGATGTAAATAACTTTTGAAAAATTAAGTGTTCAGAAAAAGTAAAACATTCCCTTGAGAGAGATGAATGAGAGCTTTCAAATAATCTCTGCCAACACTGACATAAACAATTTTAACAAGGTTGATTTTTCACATCCAGATGGCTTACAGCTATAGTAAATTTAGAATATTTATTTAAATTAAATATTTTGTACTTGAACTGTTTATAATATTATCATCATGTGACTTTCAATTATCCTGTGAAGAATAAACTGTAGTGAAATACTGCAAGTATAAGACTTTGTGTACACATCATGTGTGCATTACATGTATATTGAAAAACAAAGAAATGAAATTTGTTTAAGGGATAGAATTGTAACAGATAGAGCTATTTCACCTTGCTGTTATTATTGTTGTGGTCTTCAGTCCGAAGACCGGTTTGATGCATCTCTCTATGCTACTCTACCCTGTGCAAGCCTCTTCATCTCCAAGTAACTACTGAATCTGCTTAATGTATTCACTTCTTGGGTTCCTTCTATGATTTTTATCCTCCACACTTCCCTCCAGTGCTAAATTGGTGATCCATCAATGCCTTAGCATGTGTTCTACCAAACGATCTCTCCTTCTAGTTGAGTTGTGCCACAAATTCCGCTTCTCCCCAATTCTATTTTCACTAGTTAATTCTCCTGTAGCACCATATTTCAAAAGCTTCTATTCTCTTCTTGTCTGAACTGTTTATCATCCATGTTTCACATCCTTACATGGCTTCACTCCATACAAATACTTTCAGAAAAGGCTTCCTGATACTTAAATCTATACTCAATATCAGCAAGTTTATCTTCTTCAGAAACGCTGTCCTTGCCATTGCTAGACTACATTTTATATCCTCTCTACTTTTGACCACCCTCAGTTATTTTGCTCCCAAAGTAGCAAAACTCATCTACTACTTTAAGTGTCTCATTTCTAATCTAATTCCCTCAGCATCACATGGTTTAATTCAACTACATTCCATTATCCTCATTTTGCTCTTGTTAATAATCATCGTATATCCTCTTTTCAAGACACTGTCCATTCTGTGCAACTCTTCTTCCAAGTCCTTTGCTGTCCCTGACAGAATTTCAATGTCATCGGCAAACCTCAAGGTTTTTATTTCTTCTCCCTGGATTTTAATTCCTATTCTAAATTTTTCTTTGGTTTCCTTTACTGCTCGTTCAATGTACAGATTGAATAACATGGGGGGTAGGTTACAACCCTGTCTCACTCCCTTCTCAATCTTACCTTCAAGATAGAACTCAGGTGGTAGAAATCATCGCAGAGCATAAAAATCAGAAAATCAAGTGGGTCTCAGATGCAAAGAAAATAGGTGTCCCACAGGGCAGTGTTCTCGGTCCTTTATTATTCTTGCTTTATATAAATGACATAAAAAATCCTAATATTTCTACCAAAATAATGTTGTTTGCCGATGACACTAGCATAATTATAAGTGATGATAAAAAATCATTAACCACCACAACTGATACAGTCCTGAAATATATTCAACATTGGTTTAATGCTAATGAGTTAACACTTAATCTAAGTAAAACAAATTATATACAGTATGGCAAAGCAACTCAAGATATGGACCTCCAGTTAAAACTAATGGATAAGAAGATAGAGAGTGTACAATCCACAAAGTTTTTGGGCATGCACATTGATCAAAACTTAAGCTGGAAAGACCATCTCAAGTACTTATCCCACAGGCTCAATTCGGCATGTTTTGCATTGAGGACATTATTTAGAGTATGCAGCACAGACTGCACTAGACTAGTGTATTTTGCTTACTTTCAGTCCATCGTGTCTTATGGCATAGTGTTCTGGGGTAAAACTAAATCAAGCTTAACAGATATCTTCAAATTTCAGAAAAGAGCTGTATGAATCGTAACACATAACTCTCCAAGAACTCATTGTAGGCCCCTTTTCAAAGAACTGCAAATACTCACAATACCATCACTGTATATTTTTAAAAGCATTCTGTGTACAAGAGCACATATGAAAAATCTACGTACAAATGAGGACTGCCATAATTATAACACTAGAACTCGTAAGAATTTGTGTGTAGAAAGGGTAAGGACAACACAAACCCAAAAGCATGTAAGTTATTTTGGAATAAAACTCTACAATGCTCTGCCAGTGTACATGAAGGCAATAATAGATGAAGTAAAATTTAAGACTGAACTTAAAAATTACCTTTTAAGCAAAACTTTCTATGATGTAGATGAGTACTTTGATTGTGTGTAAATTTATTGCCAAAAATTTTAATTTGTATGTCTAAACTTGTACTTTTAAAAAATGTCTTGAAAGTGATATTCCATTATTATGTCTGTAGTACTTGTACTAGTGCGATAACTTTGTTGTGACAATTCCTACATCATGTAAATGATATACAGGAAGATAATAAAATGAAATGAAATGAAATTGCTGCTTCCCCGTTTGTGCCACTCGACTCTTATATTTACCTTCTGGTTTCTGTACAAATTGTAAATAGTCTTTTGCTCCCTGTATTTTACACCTGCTCCTTTCAGATCTTGGAAGAGAGTATTCCAGTCAAGACTATCAAAAGCTTTCTCCAAGCCCACAAATGCTATATACATAGATTTGTCTTTCCTTAACCTAGCTTCTAAAATAAGTCATAGGGCCAGTATTGCCTCACGTGTTCCAATATTTCTACGGAATCCAAATTGATCTTCCCTGAGGTCGGCTTCTGCCAGTTTTTCTATTTGTCTGTAAAGAATTCATGTTAGTATTTTGCAACCGTGACTTATTAATCTGATAGTTTGGTGATTTTCACACCTGTCAGCACCTGCTTTCTTTGGAATCGGAATTATTATATTCTTCTTGAAGTCTGAGGGTATTTCGCCTGTCTTATATATTGTGCCCAGCGGATATAAGAGTTTGGCCATCATTGGCTCTCCCAAGGCCATCAGTAGTTGTAACGAAATGTTGTCTACTCCCGGGGCCTTGTTTCTACTTAGGTCTTTCAGTGCTCTGTCAAATTCTTCACACAGTGTCATATCTCCCTTCTCATCTTCATCTATGTCCTTTTCCATTTCCATGATGTTGCCCTAATTTACATTGCTCTTGCACAGACGCTCTATATATTCCTTCCACCTTTTGGATTTCATGTCTTTGCTTAGGACTTGTTTACCATTTGAGTGCTTGACATTCACACAGGTGACTCTCTTCTCTCCAGAAGTCTCTTTAATTTTCCTGTAGGCAGCATCTATCTTACCCCTAATGATATATACTTCTACATCCTTACATTTGTCCTCTAGCCATTCTCGCTTAGCCGCTTTGTACTTTCTGTTTAACTCATTTTTATTCATTTTCACCTGCTTCATTTACTGTATTCTTATATTTTCCCCATTCATCAATTAAATTCAATATCTCTTGTGTTACCCAAGGATTTTTACTAGTCTTTGTCTTTTTACCTACATGCCTTCACTATTCCATCTCTCAAAGTTACCCAATCTTCTTCTACTGCATTCCTTTTCCATGTTCTTGTCAATTGTTCCCTAATGCTCCCTCTGAAACTCTCTACAACCTGTAGTTCTTTCAGTTTATCCAGGTCCCATCTCCTTAAATTCCTACCTCTTTACAGTTTCTTTAGTTTTGATCTACAGTTCATAACCAATAAATTGTGGTCAGAGTCCACATCTGCCCCTGGAAATGTCTTACAGTTTAAAACCTGGTTCCTAAATCTCTGTCTTACCATTATCTAATCAATCTGAAACCTTCCAGTGTCTCCAGGACTCTTCCATGTATACAACCTTCTTTCATGATTCTTAAACCAAATGTTAGCTATGATTAAATTATGTGCTGTGCAAAATTCTACCAGGTGGCTTCCTCTTTCATTCCTTATCCTCAGTCCATATTTTCATACTACTTTTCCTTCTCTTCCTTTTCCTACTATTGAATTCCAGCCCCCCATGACTATTAAATTTTCATCTCCCTTAACTATTTGAAAAATTTCTTTTATCTCATCATACATTTCTTCAATCTCTTCATCATCTGCAGAGCTAGTTGCATATAAACTTGTACTACTGTGGCAGGCATGGGCTTTATGTCTATCTTGACTACAGTAATGTGTTCACTATGCTGTTTGTAATTGCTTATCTGCATTCCTATTTTTTTTGTCCATTATTAAATGTACTCCTGCATTACCCCTATTTGATTTTATGTTTATAAGCCTGTATTCACCTGACCACAAGTTGTGTTCCTCCTGCCACTGAACATCAACTTATCCATTTCCTTTTTCAGATTTTCTAACCTACCTTCCCGATTAATGGATCTGACATTCCACATTCTGATCCATAGAATGCAAGTTTTGTTTCTCCTGATAATAGCATCCTTGTGAGTAGTCCCCACCCATAGATCCAAATGGGGGACTATTTTACCTCTGGAATATTTTACCCAAGAGGATGCCCTCATCATTTAACCATACAGTAAAGCTGCATGCCCTTGGGAAAAATTATGGCTGTAGTTTCCCCTTGGTTCCAGCCGTCTGCAGTACCAGCACAGCAATGCTGCCTTGGTTGATGTTACAAGGCCAGTTCAGTCATGCCACTGCAACTACTGAAACTGCTGCTGCCCCTCTTCAGCAGCCACATCTTTGTTTGGCCTCTTAACAGATACCCCTCTGTTGTGGTTGCACCTACAGTACAGCTAACTGCATTGCTGAGGCATGCAAGCCTCCCCACCAACGGCAAGGTCCATGTTTCATGATTAATGCTAAAAGCCAAATACGGGTGGTTCATTTTATCAGAGGTTTGTTCAGCGAGCACAAAAGCATCGTGGGAAATAGTCATTCAACTCCAGTTAAAATCCCAAGAGCATATGTTTGTAGCGCAATCAATCAATATAGTGCTTCCTCATGTGATATCTCACAAAAAGCTCTGATGGTAAAATTAGAGAGATGTGAGCATATATGAAAGCTTACCAACAATCATTCTTCCTGTGCACCATTCATCACTAGAACAGGAAAGGATGGAAGTGCAGTGACCCACAAAGAACCATCCAACATACACCACAAGGAGGTTTCCAGAGTATAGATATAGATTATAAAGTCTTGACCTGCTGAGGTAGGACTAACTATAACTTGCAGCTCAATTTTAGAGACTATATTTTTCGTACCAGGAGGTAAAGGAAAAACCAGGGACATGAAGTTTTCATAGATAACTGATACAGCTGATGCATGGTTAATTGCCAGAAATGTCTAATCCCACCAAGGCTATGTCCATCCTATCCCAGGGATTTCCAGCCTGGTCTGTAGGTCTATTTTTAGGGTAAATCAGTTCGAAAGACAGAGCTACGTAATAAATGTAGTTTCAGGTGGAACAGCTGCTAGTAAAACACAATACTGCAGTTTTGATGAAGTGCAGACATTTTTTTAAAGCTGCATTTAGTCTCTTCCATGAAAACATCAATACCCTCATTAGTAAAAAGAAGGAACAGTACTAAAAAAATGAAATAATAGATGAAATTTCAGCTGATTTGTCGTGCATATCAGAACATCACGTGGAAATCATTGAAATTGAACAGATGTGGCTTAATAGTACAAATTAAAGTTGTACTATTATAGAACCAATAAAAAGAAATGTGCTGTGAGTTACTCATGCAAAAAAGAGGTTAAGTGCAAGGATTTTCAGATTAATGAGTTTTGGGCTGAACAGCTCTTTGAATGCTGTGCCACAATAGTGTATTATCAAAGACACAGTTATTCTAAACTTCCACTCTGGTAGCAAGTTTGTTTTATTAAAAACTGAATATAGGAATTTATTGCTATTCAACATGTGCACAGTTACATTTAAGTTACTTTGAACATAGGCATTGTTTGAGAATTGGTTTTTAGTTATTTCCAAGAATAGTGTTACAATAAATGTATCATATCAGCTATTTGTTTTAGTATTTTGTAAACATTAGGTGGTTGTAAGTGATTTATACATTGTTTCAAATACAAAAACATTTTAATAATGTTTATAAATTTTTAATATAATAAATCATTAAAACTTCTATTATTTTCATAATTAGAGCATTTAACATAAAGCAGTTTTATAAAAATCTGTTATAACTCTCAATATTTTGTGTATTATGCAGTATTCTGCATGCTTTGGCATGAGTAAATCAAAACTATACAGTGATAAAAGAAAGGATTCTCATGTGTCTTGTCAGGTGTAAGTGTCAATACTTTTACCCGACAAGCTGTAAGAGATGTCATCTTTCTGACATCTGCTAGGAAAGACCACAAACTGTACAGTACTTGTGTTAAACATACATTGCTTATTTGTGAATTATGAATTGTAATTTTACATACTTGCTGTTCATTACTACTATCATTATGAATGATGCACTATATGCTTTTCTCTTGTGAATATGACCAATAATAAGTGAACTATTCTGAACTTCATCAATTCATTTTTATGTTTTTTAGGGCCGTCTATCGCAAAGCAGACATCTACCTTCTTGATGATCCTCTTTCTGCTGTTGATCCACATGTAGCCAGACATCTCTTTGATCAGTGTATTACGAGATTGCTCAAAAATAGCATATGTGTTCTTGTTACTCATCAGATCCAGTTTCTGCATCATGTAGATGAAATAGTTATTCTTCAAGATGTAAGTCTTATTTTGTTCCTTAATATATGGTGACAGTATCAGTGTACAAACTGCTTATTTTTCACATTTGTGAAAACTGTGACAAACATTGTATTAACATTTATCACTAGGTGCACAACCAGCCACTACAGGCTACCACTGTAAAGTGTACTGACAATCAGTGCTAATCTTCTCACACCAATAATAATGGGAATTATTTCTATATTAATTTTTATAGATAAAGGAAAAATGTACTACTTTTTGAACAAAATCACTGCTCTTCTTCTTAAAATGTTCAGCTGTTGTTTTTGTTTAGTACTTCATATCATTTAGAGAACACTATCAACTGTCCATATGCAGTGAAAGTTGAAACTGTTTAAACCAAATATCAACGATGTAGGAGAAGATAGATTGCTACTTACTGTAAATATTACACATTATGTTACAGACAGGCACAATAAAAGTACACTTACACATAAGCTTTTGGCTAAAGACTTTGTTGGAAAAAGAAAGAGAAACACACACAGTTCAGTCACACAAGCAAGCACACCTCACACACATGTGACCACCAACTTTGGCAGCTCAGACCAGAAAGCAACTGTCATGAGGCATGGAAGCAGCAATCTTGGGGGGAGGGGGGGAGGGAGGGGGGCTGGTAAAGGGGAAGGGATAGCAGTGTACAGGTAGGGGGAGAGAGGAGTGTCATCAGGCAGAGTGTGCATGCACTAGATGGACAACAGGTGCAGTGTCTGGAGCTTGTGGGGCAGGGAGGTGGGGAAAACTGAGCAAAAAGGAGAGGAATAGAGAAAGATAGACATTGGCAGAGGGCGGCACACAAAGTGGGTTGGAGACAAGAATGGGGAGGAACTGATATGACAGAGAGGGTGGAAACTGTTGGATGGAGATGGTGGGGACAGTATGTTAAGATAGGTTGACGCCTGGGTAATTATGGGAACAGAGAATGTTTGTAAGGATAACTCCCATCTGCACACAAAGAAGTGCTCTCTTCATGAGCCAATACAACCCCAGACTGGAACAGCTAAACAACATCCTTCAACAAGGCTTCTATTACCTATTGTCATCACCTGAAATGAGGGACATCCTACACAAGATCGGTCCACCCCTGTCTTCCCTTGCCACCCAACCTCCACAACACCCTAGTTCATCCCTATGTCACTCCCAATCCCAACTCTTTGCCACAAGGATCGTATTCCACTGGAACACCCAGGTGTGAGACCGGCCCATCCACCCACTCTCCAATTCCTATTTCAATATTGTCACAAGCTTATCCTATCCCATCAGAGGCTGAGCCACCTGTGAAAGCAGCCACGTCATGTATCAGCTCTGCTGCAATCATTGCACAGTGTTTTATATTCATACGGTTGTCCTCAAGGACACATCTCGACCGCCAAACTGTGACCGAAAACAAGGTAAACCCCACTGTGGAACAATATGCAGCAGAACATAACGTCCTTGATTTCAATTGCTGCTTCACTACCTGAGTCATCTGGATCCTCCCCACCACAACCAGTTTTTCTGAACTGAATCAATGGAAGCTATCCTAACAACACATTCTCCACTCCCGTGATTGTCACAGCCTGAAGGTACAGTAATATACCATCCTGACACCCTCCATCGAGCAGGTTCGACCCCCTCTGCCCTGTAACCTTCTCCCCATTCTCAACTCCCACCCACTTTGTGTGCTGCCCTCTGCCAATGCACCTGACCATCTTTCCTGCTCCTCTCCTTTTTTGCTCCATTTTTCCCATCTCCTGATGCTACACCTGTTGGCAGTCTAGTCCATGAACACTCAGCCAGACAGTGCTCCTCTCTCTTCCCACCCACAAACTCCTATCCCTTCCCCCTTCCCCTTCCCCTTCCCCTTCCCTCCCAGTCCACAATGTGGCGTCCATTTCACTTGACGGCAGCAGTGTAGTCTGAGCTGACAGAGTTGGCAGTCGTGTGCTTGAGGTGTGCTCACTTGTGTGAATGCATGGTGTGTGTTTCTCTTTCTTTTTCTGATGAAAGCTATGGCTAAAAGCTTCTGTGTAAGTGTCTTTTAATTTTAACCACCTACAACTTAATGTGTCCTCTTTACAGCAAGAAGCAATCTATCAGTTCCTACATGGTTAAAGTTGTTTAATATAAACATAAGTACTAACTGACATTTATGTCCCCTAGTCCATGTAGTCTGATCAATTGTAGGAACACATGATACAGCACTCTTTTATTTTATTTTTGAATATCTGGTGATTTCTGATTCCTTCCTGATCTCTGCAAGTAACTTGTTAAAGACCTTTGCACCAAAATATGAAACTCCATTCTGAGCTCTAGACAGGAACGCAGTCTATGTGGAAAGTACACTACTGGCCATTAAAATTGCTACACCACAAAGATGACGTGCTACAGATGCAAAATTTAACCGACAGGAAGAAGATACTAAGATATGCAAATGATTAGCTTCTCAGAGCATTCACACTAGGTTGGTGCCAGTGGCGACACCTACAATGTGTTGACATGAGGAAAGTTTCCAACCGATTTCTCATACACAAACAGCAGCTGACTGGCGTTGCCTGGTGAAACGTTGTGCCTCGTGTAAGGAGGAGAAATGTGTACCACCATGTTTCCGACTTTGATAAAGGTCGGAGTGTAGCCTATCGTGATTGCGGTTTATCATATAGCGGCATTGCTGCTCGCGTTGGTCGAGATCCAATGACTGTTAGCAGAATATGGAATCGATGGGTTCAGGAGGGTAATACGGAACGCTGTGCTGGATCACAATGGCCTCGTATCGCTAGCAGTCGAGATGACAGGCATCTTATCTGCATGGCCATAATGGATCGTGCAGCCACATCTCGATCCCTGAGTCAACAGATGGGGATGTTTGCAAGACAAAAACCATCTGCATGAACAGTTCGATGACATTTGCAGCAGCATGGACTATCAGCTCGGAGACCATGGCTGCGGTTACCCTTGACACTGCATCACAGACAGGAGTGCCTGCGATGGTGTACTCAACGATGAACCTGGGTGCACGAATGGCAAAACGCCATTCTTTCAGATGAATCCAGGTTCTGTTTACAGCATCATGATGGTCGCATCCGTGTTTGGCGACATCGCGGTGAATGCACATTGGAAGCATGCATTCGTCATTGCCATACTGGCGTATCACCTGGCGTGATGGTATGGGACGCCATTGGTTACACGTCTCGGTCACCTCTTGTTCACATTGATGGCACTTTGAACAGTGGATGTTACATTTCAGATGTGTTACGACCCATGGCTCTACCCTTCATTCGATCCCTGCAAAACCCTACATTTCAGCAGGATAATGCACGACCGCATGTTGCAGGTCCTGTACGGTCCTTTCTGGATACAGAAAATGTTCGACTGCTGCCCTGGCCAGCACATTCTCCAGATCTCTCACCAATTGAAAACGTCTGGTCAATGGTGGCCGAGCAACTGGCTCATCACAATGTTCCAGTCACTACTCTTGATGAACTGTGGTATCATGTTGAAGCTGCATGGGCAGCTGTACCTGTACACGACATCCAGGCTCTGTTTGACTCAATGCCCAGGCGTATCAAGGCCGTTATTACGGTCAGAGGTGGTTGTTCTGGGTACTGATTTCTCAGGATCTGTGCACCCAAATTGCGTGAAAATGTAATCACATGTCAGTTCTAGTATAGTATATTTGTCCAATGAATACCTGTTTATCATCTGCATTTCTTCTTGGTGAAGCAATTTTAATGGCCAGTAGTGTACTTTTACTTATAGTATTATGAAATTAACAGTTCACCCTAAATTTATACTTATTATTAATCAAATGTACCATTATATACTCTCAATCTCCCTGAGGAGTTTTAGCAAGATGTTTATTTACCTACCCTGCACAATATTCCTACTGCACACTTTTGTATTATAAATGGTTTTCTGGTCTTACGTGCATATCCGAAGAAGATTTTACAATAGAGCAGTATTGAATGAAATTATGTTAACAATCCCACCTGCTGATCAACGTAGTGACAAAGATTGCTTAAGTCCAACTCAGACAGAACTGAACTCTATTGTTAACTTACATACCACAATTTGTAATCCATCTGGATATCTAGGAATTTTGCACACAAAGTTTCATCTGGCATAGGTCCATTGATCTCCATTGTGTGTTATCCATACAGTCTCAGGTATGCATTAACTCAGATAACTAAACATTTGCAGTATAAAGCTGTGAACTTAATGAATAATTTCAAGATGTGAAGCATAGATTACAGTTACCTATTCGTTAATTCATTTCTGTGTCGTATGTAGCACGTGATGACACTGGATTAACATTCAGAAGTAGTAGCATTCAAATCAAAGTGTGGCTACACAGAGTAACTTTTCCTACATTTCAGTATATGATTTATATGATAAGTTGGTTCACTTTGAAAGGACATGGCCAGTTTGCTTCCCCATCCTACCCCTATTTGAGCTTGCACTCCATCTCTTATGACCTCTTGGTCAGTGGCTCTTTAAACTCTGACCTTCCTTTCCTTAATTTTCTATTCACTGCATTCTCATAGAACTCTGGGCCCAAAGATAATATGCTGCAACGTTAGGAGAAACACGTGTGTTAAAGGATGTTATGGTTACTTATTTTGATGATTTATTCTTACAGTATAACTAATTACTTTAATTGTCAAGAGATATATTACTGAATTTCCTATTCATTCACATATACCAATTTAGGACCTGAAAAATTGTGTGTTGATGAAACATGAAAAATGAAAAAAAGAATACTGTTTGCAATATGAGCTATTTGAGAAAAGGAATTATCTGTTATTATTTTCAGGGCTTGGTTGAAGCAAAAGGCAGTTATTCTGAACTTCAGGAGTCTGGTCTGGATTTTGCAAAACTGATGAATTCTGAGCTTGAAGATACAAGTGCGGAGGAAGACAATGAGCCTGAAGATGAAGTAGGAAAACGAGATCCTATTGAGGTGAGCTAGATTAAAACTTGTAACTAACCTTAACCTGTAGTGTCCATGTCTAACTCTCCTATATATTTGAGCTCTAAAGGTTACATAACTTTTCTGTAAGCATTTACAATGCTTACTTCAAATTGTTCTTCTCATAAATAATCTCTAAATCATGAGTTGTGCCTAAATAGCTCCAAAGTTTACTTAAACACACAGGCCACGATGTCATGTGATGTGACAGCGGCACTCTTAGCATATGAGATCAAAACTATAGCATGTGAGGAAACACATTGACATGAATGGCACCCCTTTACTGATACACCATCCCAACAAATTATGCCACAAAACCCGCAGGCCACTGGGCACTCATCCATGTATTAAGGAAACATTTTTGCTCCCAGAAACAGTAGTTAACTGAATTCTTTCTGTTAGGATACTATATATTCATTACTAGTTATGAGCATTCCTTACGTGTAATATTTTATTGTTTCCTGTTACATATTCTATTATCTATACATTCCTTAAATTAGCTAATGCACTGCCTAGAGCAGTCATGGCTCTTCCTACAATTAAACTGAAACATCAGCTTAAGAAATGTTTAGTAAAACACCCTTTCTACACATTAGAAGAGTACCATACTTATATGAAGAACAACAAATGCTTTGTGAAATTATGTGAACAGAAATAAGTAAACACCTTATTGTAATTTTGTTGTAAATTAATGACGTATTCAGAAGAATGTGTCTTGTGTATTGTAAAAATAACTTTAATCATTACTGTTTCTTTGTACATGTGCAGTGTACCATTCGATGTTGAATAAAGCTATTATTATTATTATTATTATTATTATTATTAGACTCAAGTACTTTTCCATGGCATCTTTCTCTCATTCCATACATTCATACACTCCCCTGAAGGGTCTCTTTCAGGATAGGATTTATAGAACATGGTGTGTGAATGAATGACGAGAATTTTGTCATATTTCTTCACCCACCTTCCAAAATGCATTAGTGTCCCGTTGATAAACCCTGCCCTTTTGGAAATCACACAGGTTCAAATCTGGTGATTTTGGTGGCCACACAGTTTGGAATGATTGGCCAATGATTTTGTTTTCTCCAAATGTATTACACAGTAACCTAGTGACCTCATGAGCATTGTGATGAGGAGCTCCTTCATGCTTCAGAAAGATGAGCCCAAAGCACCTCCTCCTGTAGAGCAGGGATAACATGTTGATGAAGCAGATCACAGTAGCATGTGCCATTCACACTGCATGCCCTTGGTCCCTAGAGTCTGAGTTCCTCAAAGAAAAATGGACCAGTCTTAACTGTGTCATGGAGCCACACCACACAGTGATGCATTCACTTTGCAGTGGAACTTCATGAACGTTTGTCATTGCTAATGATTCCCAAATGTGACAATTGTTAGTATTAACTGAAAGAAACATAAGAGCAAAGTCTACTTCAATGTCTGTACCACGTGGCAAAAGTTGGTGTGTAACGTGAAATTTGTACAGATACCATTTCACAGTTGTTCACAGCACTTTGGTCCATGGAATGTTCGGCCATCACAGCACAGCTTGTACACTGTTTGAACACTGCACATTGCAGCCAACATACTCATCAATTGCATCAATAATTTCTTTAATAACGAATGACACCACTGGTCATCAGCCTCTCCCAGGAGCAATTCCTAAATCCCTAGTTAATTCGAACTTCCAAATCATGTTCTTCAACCCTGGTGCAGAACAGGGCCCTCTCTCTATTCCTTTAATGTGTCAGTACTCACTAAGAGCAGCAGCACTATTGCTGTCGTTTTGATAAAGCAGCTTTATGAGTAAAGCCCTGCTAACCTTCTCCAGACCCATGTTGACTCTCTGCAACTGTAATGGACACTGATGCTTGTGTTTCAAACCTACGTTGCCATATCAGTACTGGTGCTTAATGACAAGTGATGGCACTAACACTACTAACAACACAAATCTTGCACTGCACAGTCTGAATGTCATTCCCATAAAGTTGGCCCATTCACTGGCTCAAGTAGTGAAAGTTTAATTATAACCACCTTGTACATGCACAGATTATTGCCTTGTCTGTACCAGAGTATTAGTTACTACGGAACATTGTGAGTCAGTCCATGTTGCTTACCTGACTGGCTCAGATGCCCCTCAGATGCAAACATCTGACAAGTCCTAGCTGCCAAATAATTGTAATCAATCAGAAATATTCCTGTTAGAGCAAAATGAATGTTTCATTCCTCAGTGAAATCCCAAACAATAAATGAACCACTCTTCACTATTTCTGTTCATGTAGGCTACTAGTCAACAAAAGTGTGCAGTAGATGCTCTATGACATTGGTAGTCAAACTGTTCTGCTCAAGAGCCAATACTGATGTTTCGGGGCAGTGCCTCATGCCACATATATACCAATCTTATTGTTAATTGGTAACCTGCATAAATTAGCATGTTATGAGCCCCCAGTAACCAACTACATTACAGGCATGGTAGATTGGCTTTCACCCCCAAGTACTGATAGTTAAAAGTCAGCACCATATTGAACATTTCATGTTGACTATGGTCTGTTTCAGACTGGTGGCAACCTCAGCAGTCTAACATTTGTGACACTATAATTTCATGGATAAGTGTTGCTTTTACCATGTTCATGATTGACTGTCCTTAATAATAGTATTTGTACTTATATTTAAATACACTGTTGAATATGAGTCACCATCACAAAAGTTTGATAAGTGATTTAAATGCCAGTTTTCTTCTAACCACTATGTTGTATTACAACAACCTTAATTAATTTATCATTCCTTGTTACAAATAAGTAAAGCTTTTGAAGATGACCATCCCTATAATGTGCACTGACAACTCTGTGTTACTTCTGTGTCAAAATTTATACCATGGCAGCTATTGGGTACTGCCCTTAAGTTGTCAGCAATAGAAGACAAACAATAAAACATTCCCCCTCTCATATCCTTCAATCCTGCAATAGATGCACTGTTTACCTCTCTGTCCTTGAGGTAAGTGGCCAAATTTACTTACCTCATTGTCAAATTCACCAACATCTATTAAATCTACACTCTTAAGAAGCTCTTAATGTTACCTGATGTTTTTGGATGTGCCTTTGAGTAGGTAGATGAATATCACTATAAAATACAGCTGACAACCACTGGCCACAACAGTACTTGCCTTGGGCCAGATGCAGCCAAAAGCCCACAGTTTGACGACCACTACTGTATGAGGTTTAGAAAAGTAGGTGAGGTATGTTGGACCATGTAGTCAGTCATTGAAGTGTTCTCAGAAAATTCGTATGTTAGATGTTGTCCATAGAAGGCAAGCCTCTGGGAGCAGTTTCCACTCTTTCCACTTTTTAATCTTCACGTAAATTTAATTTTGGAGCACAGTGCACTTCAAAGGCAGAGTTTCATTTTACAGTTTTCACTCACGTTCTTCAGTATTCTGTCTGCATTTTGCACTTTTTGGTCAATTATTTGAGTAGATTGAAAGCAAGACTCCCTAGAAATCACACAGTGGATATTTGTCCAATTTTCATAGCCAAACAACAAGTTGAAATTGGACAAATTGACCAGCATGAGGTGTAGTTTTGGAAAAAAAACTTGTACTTAATTGTTTGAAAGTTAAATATATTATTTTTCATGTTTTCTGAACAAAACTGGAAAATAAAAAAATTGAAAAAATAGTCAAATGCTGTGGGAAATGTTTTATCTAAAAGTGAGAAAGAAAACAAATTAGAGTAACAATTTATCTGCCTTTGAGTGATGCTTAAAATCATGTACAGCATATGAGGTGCTGATTGAGAATTTTAAGTTCAGTATTTATAGAGTATTAAAGGATGTTTGCCAGGTATCTACACAATCCACAGACAGATATCCTCTAGTACTCTTTAAAATTGTAAGATTCTAAGTTAAATGTTGAACTTTCTCAATCAGCACCTCATTTGCTGTATGTGATTTTGAGCATCAGTCAAAGGTATGTCAAATGTTTCTCTAATCCATTTTATTTCTGAAACTTCCTGGCAGAGTAAAACTATGTGCCAGACTGAGACACAAACTTGGGACCTTTGCCTTTCTAAAGCAAGTGCTCTATCGACTGAGCTACCCAAGCACAACTCATGTTCCGATCTCACACCTTTACTTCTATCAGTACCTCATCTCCTATCTTCAAGACTTAACAGAAGCTCTCCTGCAAAACTTGCAGGACTAGCACTACTGGAACAAAGAATATTGTGGATACATGGCTTAGCAACAGCCTAGGGTATGTTTCCAGAATGAAACTTATTTTAGTTCTTACTTTTATCGATTTGACAATGTTGGTTTTTATGAAGTATATTTACAGTTATAAAAAGTCTTTAACACAAGTATACCAATTGTCATTGAAGAAACACATTCTACTGAATAAACTTTCACTCTTATCGAAAGTCAAAGTTTGTAAATAATTTGTGTAATTTGCTAAAGTAGTGAGATAAAGATGTTCATAACCCAGAGGTTGGTTTAAACACCACAGTGTTTTGGTAAATGTAGAACTCTTGTGAGTGATATTCTGTTGCTTCCCTCTGATCTATGAGCTGACATACCCAGCCAGTCAGTTTTAGAGGGGGGGGGGGGGGGGGGGTGTAGAATTTAACATAGACTTTGAACCACAGTGCAACATGGCATTCCACAAGTACAAACCATTTCTAGAGGTGAAACAAGTCATAAATGTTAGAAGAAGTAGTATATAGTTATTTTAGTGCAATAGATTTTCGTACCCTTGCATTGTTTTACAAATTCATGTTCAACCTTTAAGTAGTACTGAGGTATATTTAAGCATATTACAAACCTAATTACGCTTATAGTTAAGTTACAATATTATCCTATTTATGTCCTATTATACATACACAAACATGGGTTTGTATTCCACCTCCAGTAGCACCATTTCAGCAACAGACTTCAGGAAATTGCCGTGTACTAGAAAGTTTTTTAAACAGGCAAAAGATGATAAAGGAAACTTTGCAATGTAAAAATAATAAATTTATGTAGTTAAAATAATCAGGCTTTGAAAATATAATATAATTGGATTGATAAAAAATCTACTCCCCAAATAGTGGCAGGAGAACACACGTATAAAGGTATTTAAATTAGCGAGCTTACAGACCTAGTGGCTACTTCTTCTGGCAGAAGGGTTGAAGGAGAAGGAAGAGGGGTGAAGTGAAGGAGTGATGAGGTTTAGAAAAGGGGGAGACACCTGTGAAGTAACACAGGTCATATAGCCTACCAGCTGATAGGCAAAAACTGTTCGGTCTTTTACATTGACATGACTACTTCTAAGTTATCGATTAGGATGAATGGGCATAGGCAGCAGGTATATACTGGCCATACACAACATATTATTGCAGACAAGCTCTTCGACATGACAGTTGGACCACAGTGCCTGTTTCACCACACGTGCCATCTGGATTCTTCCCCCAGACACCTGTTTCTCAGAACTCCACGTGTGGGAATTGGTGTTACAACATATCCTTTGTTCTTGCAACCCACCCTACATTAATTTATGTTAATTTCTTCGGTCTCAGCATTTATTTCCAGTGACTATTCCTTTCTTCACTCCCGTTTGGTTTTCTACATCTTTCATTTTCTGACCTGTCTATCTTTCGCCACGCCCCTCCCACCTCTCTCACAAATAATGCACTTATGTTTTTGCTTTTATAACTCATGCACAATGTTTGGCAATAATCTCTGTCTTACATATTACCGTATCTTCCACCTGTAAGCTTTCAAGTTTTCAAATCCTGTCCAGTGTAGCCTCCAACAATCATATTTCCTTCTCATCCTGTCCAGTAAGTCTTCCCTGACCTTGGGTTCTGGGTGAGTTTTCTGAACTTTCCTAAACCTTGCTAATCCTTTTCTTTCATCACTCTTCCTTGTCTCAGCCCTTCTCTCAGAAAAATGTGCAACTGACGCCAATAGCTTGCAAATTTCAGTAACTTTGTATGTGTGCTCTCTTGGTGCTGCATGGTGAGTAGATTTTTTATTTGTCAAATTATGTTAAATTTATACAGTGTACATTTCAAGTGCATGTATGTGTTAATTGGAGCTATTATTATTTGTAACATGTTTCTCTCTGACACATTTGTATTCCACCTCTAGTCACACCATTTCAGCCATGGACTATTTGAGTAACTTCCTGTGTTCTAGAAAGTTAAACATTATTGTGCACTGTGTATTCAGGCTGAGACTAAACAATCTTTTAATCTTTTTTTAATATGGATATACATTCTGTGTTTTTTTTATCTGCTGTGGTAATTTGCTGTGTAAAATAAGTCAAGCATTTACAGGATCTAATTCAGTAAGAGCTACAGCTTCCATATAAATGCATGCTATTTGCAGCGAATGGCATCTATAGAAGAAGCATCAGCACCACGACAAGAAGCAGAATTAAGAACCTCGGGTGGTGTTAGAAGTGCTGTGTACTTCTCATATTTCTCTTCTGGTGGCAACTACTGTCTACAGTTATTTGTGGCTGTTGCATTTATATTGACACCAGTGGTTGTTCTGGGTGGTGATTACTGGCTCTCATACTGGTAATATTTTCTTAGTCATTTAATTTACCTGTATTGTTAAACTGTAATGTTGTTAACATTTTGTTTCCAAAAAGCAATTCAGTTTACTTTATCTCATTTGTGTTACTAGTGTCATTTTTTTTAACCATATAGATGCCACATACCAATGTGGAATAAGAAGAATTTCCAGGTGGGCAAAAAGTATTGTTTATTAATAATTGTATCTTAACACATTTTAACTGCCTCCAGTAAGAAATTCTTGTTATTTTGTGGTGTTGATACTGTGGTGTCACAGTGGTCTTTTGTGACCATTGACATTAAGTGAATTAGGCTGCGTGTGAGCAGTGTATTACTGCATGTTGTTGCTTAATTGCAAATGTGCTGTGTTTCAAAACAGACTTTACTATTGTCTCTTGCTTTTTGAATGTGATGTTGTGCAGTGATTTGTTAGTTTATGATTGTAATAATTACTGTTGGAGGAGTAAGTTGTTGATAAATGTGATGAGAATGACTTCTTCAGTATGTACCAGTCTTCTTTAGAAATAAATTTTGCTAATGATGAAGAAGAAGATGATGAAAATAATTATTATGAGTACAAGCAGTTTAGAAAGAAAAATAGTAAAGAACCACCAAGAGAAGAAAGGGAAAATTAAATAGACTGTTCTGTGCTTTGGGGTTGTAGAATACACAGTTCCTGATACATCTATTAGTGCTAATCAGTTAATTCCTTCTATTATGTACACAACTAGCATCATACTGAGAACTCTTCACTTCATCCAAGTTTGTGAAATGCACTGATATAATCACTTCTGAATGCTCCAAATCAGGCAACTGATACAGTATGTGAAGCCACAGAAGCCTATGTACATAACTGTATGTATGACTTATGAGACAGTGACACTATCTAGATATCGCCACATCTACTTACCAAAGGTTTGAACAATGGAGCAAAATATTTGGCCATCGAATAAGTTGGTGCATCTGCATTGCTCAATGTTGGTTTAATAGTTAACACTTGTAGTATCTGCTCCAAGCATGGTTTACAACTTACATTTTCTTCTGAACTTCCTTTTTTCTGTATAATTGTGTGGATATTGGTAAGGTCAAATTATCTGGGAAGCTTCAGTCCTCAAGTAGATGGCTGGAGTTAGAAGTAGATCAGTTTTTTTTTTAATCCTTGAGCTGTGAGGTCCTTGACAGTCTTGTTATAAGTTGTACATCTTCTCTATATGGAGAGGTCACTCAGCAGCAAAATAATGGGTAATATCCACTATTTTGCTCTGAGAGACTTGCAGGGAAAACCACTAACTGGGAATTGTTCTGGAGATTATAAAGTGCAGCTCTCTTAGATTCGTATATGTTACTTTTCTGTGGATGGGATCTTGTAAGTGCTTGGCATGCTTCAACCCTTACTTTTTCAGCAGCATTATCAGGTAGCTCTTACGAAAGGTGGATCAGTGTGGTAAGAAGATCTAGAACTAGCAATAAGCACTGCACAGGAATGGTTTATCGAATATTGGTGACACAACCATCTACTACTCCCCAACAAATCTGCAGCAGCTGAATGTTATATTTCCACTACCCGTTCCATGGATTATGGGAAAGTCAAAACTGGCCACAGCCTTATCCTATGGGATTCAGTGGTCAAGGAAGCTGTGGAAATATAATTAGCGAACAACCTACTCAACCAAGATGAGGATTTCCAGTACTCAACCAAGATGAGGATTTCCAGCTTGACAAGTTATGGAAACCGCTAATTTCACCTGTGTGCTCTTAGAAGAATTATGTTTTTGAGTTTTCACTGCCTGGCATTCCAAAAAATGACATCCATTATAGTAATCAGCCAAAATTTGTAAACACTGTTGATTTTTTGGCTCTGCATTTGCTTTGTTTTACTCTTAGATAAATAAAGCTTTATCTCTGACGGAGGTCTTGTTGCCATCAGAGTTATCTGTGATGCACCCGCATCTATGCCGCAGTATTATGTCAAGTACTTTAAATTTTGCCATTGACTGACATTGAATGTGGGTTAGGGTTATCAGCTGAAATACTGGAAGAAGAACTGATACTATCCTGGATGCATGATGAGAAAGGACTGCCAATCTTAATGAAGAAATAAATAGGAAATGAGAAAGCAGCTGATTCAGATGTGACACCAGGAGAAATACTAAAATGTTTTAACCAAGAAGGAGTAAGACAAATACTGAGGTTATGCAGCAAAATACATTATAATGATGAATGGCTAGAGGTCTGTCTGAATATAGTAATGATTCCAGTACCAAATAAACAGAAAATGAGGAAATGCTCATTCACATGCGGCCAAGTTGTGTTAAGAGTCATTAATAAAAGACTAGAAAAGATAATGGATGAGCATTTGGCTGGAGAGCAACTTGGTTTTAGATGAAATACTGATACAAAAGATGCACTGTGGCTCTTAAATTCTGGGAGAGAGGTTTGTTTAAAGGGATACAATGAAATACAGCAGAGAAAATGAGATACAGTGCTAACCTGACTATAGCAGATGTTGAAAGTGAGCACCATTCATCACTTGGAACTTTTGGGCCTTGGTCAGCAAGCTGCTGATGGTGGCTTGTAGGTGGAGTGCTGAAATTGCTGCAATCTCATTTGAAATGTTCTGCTGCAGTTCTTGAAGACTAAGAGGGCTGTTGTGATATACCTTAGACTTGAGGGATCCTACGCAAAGTAATCACACACTGACAGATGCGGTAGGGCTGTGACCAGACTGATCACTTCTAACAGCTGTCAGGTGTAAAGATTGTGTAAATGTTCTGCAATGTTTGTCCAGTTGTATGAGCAGTTGCTCCATCCTGTTGGAAGTAACTGTAGGTGTTTTCATCCTCTGTTAATACTGCCACAAAAGGTTTCAAAATGCATCCCCTCATCTGGGCTGCTTTTATTTGCTCCACCCTGTAATTGTTTTATAGACCTGTAAAAGGCATTTGATAATGTGGCTTGAAATGAGCTTGCAACTATAATGAAGGAAAATAAGGTGAACTGGGAAACCAAATGATTTACAAACTCGTGATATTTAAATAAAAAATAAATAACACAAAAACAAAAGACAGTACCAGTTGGCCAGAAGTAGGAAAGGGAGTAGGACAAGGCTACTGTGTGTCACTTACCCTTTCCAATCTGAACCTAGAAAGTATTGTTGACCACTGCCCACTAGATGATGAGAGGGTAAAAATTGGAGAAAGAAGTCCTTCTAGTAACAGGTGAGAAAGAATATTCAAGATATAGTGGATACCACTGAAATTAAAGGAAAGATTTATGGAATGAAAATCAGTTCAAAGAAAATGAAAGTAATGCTACTAGATAGAAATAAAAGGGAAAAGATAATGCTGAATGGAGAAATATTACAACATGTACAAAGCTTTAAATACCTAGGAAGCAGGATAGGAAACAACTGGAAAAGCAGCACAGAAATTAAAATCAGAATAGCAATGGCATTTTGTAAGAAAATGAGAGTTTTTGCAGCAATATGGCAAAGATTTTAGAAAAGTCTAATAAAATATTTTTGTGCAGAATGTCCTCCTTTATGGTGCTGAAATGTAGACAAGAGGAAGAAAGGTTTTATGATTTTGAGGTTTGAACGTGGTAGAAAATGGAGATAATATGCTCAATGGACAGAGTGAAAAATGAGGAGGTACTGAGAAGCATGGGAGAGCAAAGCAATTACTGAATGTAATAAGCAGAAGGAAAAGAAACTGGATTGGACATTTATTAAGAAAGAAGCAGCAGCTTATAGAAACTGTCTTAAGAGAAGCTTGTGGAAAGGAGCAGGAGGTGAGGGAGAGTTCAGATCCTGGATGATCTGCAGGATAGCAGCATATACAGGAACATTAAGAAGGAAGCAATAGATTGCAGAAAATGGAGATGCAAAGGAACTGCTAACCCATGGATATGAAGATGATGATGTGTGGTTAATATAAAGAAGCTATTTGTAGTTTCTGTTGCTCTTAATTTTGCACATGTCTATTGGCCAAATAAGGACCTTAAATGTCTCTGTAAAATGAAATCTAGGAATGGAGTTCACTCAGTTTTTTTAAGGCAAAATGCAGAGCTACTCAAATAAAGAAGCAGTGGCACACCAGGATTCATCAGCTGGCAATAACAGCTGGAGGGATTGGTGACGTACTGATCACGTCCCATGATCATTGCTCATTCACACGGCCCATGATCACTGTTCCTCATACTGGCTTATAGGCCTTATAGGCAAGACTCTGTGAGTAAGATCAGGTTTAAGGCTTAATCTGTGAGTAGTAGCTATGACCTTTTTCCATTTTCTTAATTCCTGGCAACTTGTATTCTGCTCATTGATCCAGTTGCCATGTGACTGTAGAGGTATAATTCCTAATTTATAATTGTAAAATAATGTTTGTTACCTCCCAGTTTACAAGTCATTCCTCTGTATTATTCACAGCCATTAGCTTTGGAGTGAGGTACCCTCCTGTATTTTATATTTCAACAGACTTTTCATTAAAGCATTCTTACTTAATATATATATGCCTAATTTTCGCAGGACCAACTCAGAAGAGATAATGCAAACCATATACACTGAAAGTAACGCCACATACTACAATGAGACTGACACATATTTGACAGCCTATGGTTGGATACCAGATACAACCACAAGTGTCTACATCTATACTGCAGTTATGGTTGCTACAGTTGTAGTTACTGTAGTTCGCTCCATATCATTCTTCATCCTTTGCATACGTGCATCAATGAGGCTACACAATCAAATGTTTATTGGTGTAACACGAGCAACTATGCATTTCTTCAACAACAATCCTGCAGGTATTTGTTAATTGCTGTATTCATGTATGTCTTCTAATATTTATCATAATTACACTAATTTATAATCAAAAGATTGTCATTTGTTCCTATTGCTTGTTTCATTATGAAATAAAAGTGACAATTTTATAAATTTTAGTGTCACACACACACACACACACACACACACACACACACACACACACACCAAGTAAAATTAGCTATTATGAAATAGTTATCCTTTCCACTGCAAATTTCTATATGTCAATGGGGAACAGTACAAATACAGGATGTTTCACAATTTGTTTTACATGTTTCTATGGGTTGCACAGAGGAGTTAGTATATAAAACTTTGGTAAAGAACCCATGTCCTGAAATGTACTGCTTGGATATAAAACAAGTCTGAAGAATGGATCACTTCCAGATCTCCCCCTTCACAGTGCAAGTATTCAAAACATAGCCCATACCATGGGCTCCTGTAGGGCACACAGGTAAGAGCTCATTGTCTCCCCTTTGTGCGTACCACTAAGCAGGAGATTTGAAAGTGATATAATCTTCAAACTTACTTTACATCCAAAGCATACATTTATGGAGCGGGTTCATTATCGAAACTTTATTTTCTAAGTCCCCTCTACAGTACCTATAAGCCTCTAATAGGGGTTGTAAACTACCCCGTATAATGTGAAAGTATTAAAAACACTTCAGTTTCTTTTTTTTTTTTTTAATTGTGCAAAAGTAAGTGAAATAACTTGAATGTATGATTTTAGACTAATCCATTTGAAAATGTGTGAATAAAGAGGGACGGGTTGGAGTGGTGATGGTGGGAGGGAGGAGGGGGCTCTAAATGGTAGACAGACTGACTGATGATTGCAGCTACATACAGAATTAAACATTTCTTTAGAATTCAGATGAAACTGCAGAGTGAAATTCGCTAGGAATATGGATGAAATATACATATAAATATGTGTGAGATATGTTAAATATATGTGGAACATATTTAACATTTGCATATGCATGCGAAGCTTATAATGCAAAATGTAAGCATTTGAGTAGAATTTTTCAAATTTAATCCAGTAACAAAAAAATCATTCTTTCATTTACTTTGTACATGTCAATGTGTCTGCTTTATATGTGTGTAGTTACTTAAAAAGAAGAAAAGACTTTGCAAAGCATCTACAGATAGTGATATATAAAGAAATGATATATGTAGTCACGTCTGTTCCAGCATAGCTCTGGAATATCTGGGGCGATTTCAGTCAACCCTGGTATATGTATGACTCACTAATAGAAAAAAGTACTGTGAAGTAAGTACACTCATAGAAAGGAAGGTGTAGGGTTGGGAAGAGGGTAAATTGTAAAAATAAACTGAACTCTAGAGCATGTGAAGAAACTTCAGCAAATTGAATATTCAAAGAAATAGTAGGCTAGCAGCCAGACATTATTTAGTACAAGTCATGGTCTTTTGACTGTACACCTGCCAGTCATCTTCAAGTGATCCAGCAAAGACTGATGAAGACTTCCCCTTCTCCCTCTCTGCAATTTATCAGTGCACTTTGTGTACTTCGTGCATTCATTAAAATTATGGTGACAGACTGAACATGCCACATGATGGTGAAGAGTGCACTCCCCCCACCCCCCCACCCTCCCTGTCTGGAATTGAAGAACTCAGCCTTCCTCAGGGTTGTTGCTTGACTATCAGCATACTCTGTTGTCTTTGTTTGCAACAAATCATGGTAAAGATGGGTTCCATGAATTATCCAACTAGTATCTACTATTGTAGTTCATCAGATTTTCTGTCATGCATAATTTCATAGATTCTTTAATAATTTAGTCCCCAAAAAATTATTGCTTTATTGTACTGCATTGACTGTATCAATGAAATAAGCAATTTTTGGAAGAATAAGATAATTGGATAGATAAAAAATCTACTCACTAAGTGGCAACAGAACATGCACATAAAGGTATTGAAATGTGCAAGCTTTTGGGACCAATGACTCCTTCTTCTCACAGAAGGGTTAAAGGGGAAAGAATAGGTGTGAAAGAAAAGGACTGGTGAGGTTTAGGAAATGGGGAGAATTCAGAAAATTCCCCAGAACCCCAGGCCATGGGGTCAGATGGCATGAAAAGGAAACACTGACTGTTGGGAACTACACATGATGAGATTTGAAAACCTGCAAGCTTAAAAGTGGAAGACCGGATAATACACAAGGCAGAGGTTACTGTCAAAAACACTGAGCATGAGTTAATAAGAGTGAAAAGTTAAGGCATTGTACGTGGCAAAGGTGAGGGGTGGGGAAAAATAAACACTTCAGAAAATAAAAGATGTAGATAACTAAAAGGTATTGGAGAAAGAAATAGTTATTGAGAAGGAATGCTGAGACCAAAAAAGTTAATGTAAATTAAGGCCAGGTGGATGGCAAGAACCAAGGACATATTGTAATGCCAGTTGCCACCTGCACAGTTCTGAAAAACTGGTGTCTACAGAAGAATCCAGATGACATGTGTGGAGAAACAGGCACTGAGGTCATGGCTGTCATGTTGTAAATTATGCTCTGCAACAGGATATCGTGTGCTGTCAGTAAACACCATCTGTCTATGCCCATTCATCCTGATAACTTGGTGGTAGTCATGCCAATGTAAAGGGCCAGACAGTATTTACGTAACAGCTGGTACACGACATGTGTCATTTCATAGGTGGCTCTCCCTTTCATAGTATATGTTTTACCTGTTATAGCACACTGTTTCTACATTTGAAAGATAATGTCGATTGATATTTTGCACCTGTTGCATAAGAGTGGCACTAGTTGTGCCACAATGAGGAAGGTGCATAAGGCAAGCCATAGGGTAGGGAAGTAGGTGCAGAAGGAGTAGGTTCTAACAAGGATATTTCAGAGAGGAGGCGGATGACAAAAAGCTATTCCAGGTGTGTTGGGCAAAGTGTCACACAGAATGGACCCCATTTCAGGGCACGATTTTTGGAAGTCATTAGCAGATTAATACATTCGAGACCAGGATAATACTGAGTAATGGGAGGTGTACTCATAAGTTGTTTTTTGGAGGAATCAGTGGTGGGTTTGATAGCTCAGGAAACCTGCATTTCAACTAAGTTGGTGTGGTAATTACATCCTGTGATGGCTAAGGCGAGATTGGTGTTTTACTACTGTAAAAAGTCTGCATCTGAACAAATACATTTGCTTTGAATGGCAAGGCTGCATGGGAACATTTGGCATGGAAATGATGGCAAATGCCAAAATGTAGGTACTGTCATTCATAAGTAGGCGTGTGAAATTTAATTGGGAGAATGCACACTGATGGGGAAAAAAATCACAGTAGCAAGAATGAGTTGTGCAACGTAAACTTAAGTTGGTAGGTGTGTTTCTACATCTGAAAGATAATGTCTATTGATATTTTGCACCAGTTGCATAAGAGTGGCACTAGTTGTGCCACAATGAGGGTCCAAATCAGGTTGCTTCAAATACATGCCGTAACAGTCATGTGCATCAGTTTTCTTTGAGATTGGATGTGGTGAGTTGAGGTTAGTCCACAATGCCTTTAAGGTGAGGAAGACACTATTATCAGCAACTCACTAAGTTTAAACAAGGTCATGTAATAGGGCTGCAAGAAACTGGATGTTGCTGATGGGATATTGCAGAAAGACTTAGCAGGAATGTAGCTGCTGTACATGATTGCTGGAAGCAGTGATCACGAGAATGTATTGTCACATGGGTCTACAGAGAGGGAAGACCAGTAGTGTTCAGTGTGTGGCTCTGGCACATTGTACTGCTTTATTTTTAATGTTTGCCTCGATCACAAATGATAGATAACATTTTACAAATCAAACAATGGAAAATTCAGGATGGGATGTAACAATATTATGAGAAGGAAAGTTTCTATTCACCATATAGCGGAGATGCTGAGTCAGCATCTCTGCTACAAGATAACATTTTACTGCTCTGCAGCACCAATTTGTGGAGCAGTTGGCACTGCAGTGACAAAATGTACTGTTACAAATCAATTACTTGAAGGACAGCTCTGAGCAAGAGGCACTGTAGTGTGCATTCTGCTGACCCCAAACCACAGTCATTTCCAACTTCAGTGGTGTCAAATGAGAGCTGATTGTAGGGCAATGTGGAGGTCTGTTGTCTTTCTGATGATAACTGGTTCTGTCTTGGTACCAGTGATGGCCTTGTACTGGTTAAAAGGAAACCAGTTGAGAGCCTGCAACCACCTTGTCTGTGTGCTAGACACACTGGACCAACATTCGGAGTTATCACCTGGGGTGCAATTTTGTATGACAACAGGAGCACTCTTGTGGTTATCTTGTGCACCTGACTGAAAATTTGGATGTCAGTTTGGTGATTCAACCTGTTGTGCTGCCATTCATGAACAACACTGAAGACTTATGGATCTCAGGAAAGCCTCCTCCAAATTTTTGAACCACGAAAAGTTTGGCATAGAGGGGAGCCATCCTGGTTCCCATGGCCATACCTCTGGTCTGTTTGCATGTCTGCCACTCAAAGGTAAAATAGTTGTTGACTGAAGGTGGAGGGGGAAGAAAGAAAAGGAAAGAGAAGGAACAATTGACGTCAGCTGCATCGGGATTTTATGCCGCATCAGTGGTGACGAGTGAAAATATATGTGGGACCAGGATTTGAACCTGGGATCTCCTGCTTAGTAGGCTGTTGCTGTAACTACTGCACCACCTGGACACAGTGTTTCGTGCAATTGTGTGGACTATCTTGGCATGCCTCCTGGCCGGCGCATATTCTCACCCATCATCAGATATTTGCAGTCCCTGTCCATGTCCTCCGTGCTTGCCAGTTTGAGATTCACAGGAGGTTGAACAAAATTGTGCATCCACACTGAAGGTGGTAGGTTCATTGCCCATCAAGGCAAATCAATTATATGAACGCTTTGTGTCTGTTCTTTTGGACATGTCTGAAAGAACAGAGACCATATGGAATCCATGGCTGTGATACTTATGTAAATTAAAGGTGGAGGGGGAGAAAGGAAAGGAAAGGAAAGGGAAGGAACTACTGATGTCAGTTGCATATGGTTGGTGCAGTGGTTAACCAACTGCCTAGTAAGCAGGAGATCCTGTGTTTGAATCCCAGTCCAGCACACATTTTACTTCATCACCACTGATTCCGCATAACGTCCCGATACAACTGACATTCATAATTCCTTTTGTTTCTCCCCCCCTCCACCTTCAATTCAAATAACATGAATCACAGCTGCAGATTAGGCATAAACTGCAGCTGTAATACATGTTGTGTAAATTGGTTTGGATAAGTGTGAAAGAACAGATGCCATGCACTCATGAAAATATAAAGTTGGTTAAGTTGAGCAGGAAGGATGTCATAGGTTTGGGTGCTGTTTGAGGAAATCCTCAGCAGCAGACAGATCATGTATATGGTGGATGTTGATGTGGGTGGAGGTGGTATCAATGGTGAAAAGTTAGGTGTGTGGCAAGAGTGCATCTGGCACAGATATCAATCAAGAAAATTGTTAGTTTCTTTAATATAGGCAGGAAATCTTTGTACTGTAGGTTGCAGGTGTTGATCAACTAAGGCAGATAAATGTTTTCTGGGTGCTTTGAAGTCAACAGCTATGGAACAGCTTGGTTGATTGGGTGGTCAGGTTAATGGATCTTGGGAATAAGGTAAAAGGTGATGGTGTGTGGTTTGGGTGGGGTAAGAAATTCTATGGATTGAGGTGTCAGTCCTTGGGAGTAGCCTGAGATTTTCAGGATTGTATGTAGGTCAATTTGTATGACAGGGATGAAATCTTGATGGTAGATGTTCTACATAGATGTGTCGGACAGTTGGAATACACCCTTACTTACATACTACCATCAGTCAAATACCACAGAGATAGATCCATTGTCTGCTTGGAGGATAATGATGGATTCGAGTTTTTAGGGAATGAAGAGCCTGCAGTTCTGCAGAGTACAGGTTAGGATCATGTTGTAGGGGCCTGAGGAAAGGTTGTAAAGCACAACTGTATGTTAGGAATTTTGGAAGGCTTGTAAGGAATGATTTTGAGGTAGCTGTGGTGGATCATGTTGGGATTGTTGTCTGAACTGTTCAAGGCTGTGATCAATGGCAGATTAGTTGTTGGAAAGGTTTTGAGACTGGGTTGTAAAGCAATATTTCCAGTTGGCATTACATGTGAAGGGAAGTAGGTCCTTCACCAAAGCAGCATGATTAAATGTAGGTTTAGGGCTGTATGTGAGACTCTAGGATAATACAGACAATTCAGGAGGGGAGACTGCCTTAGATGAGAGGTTGAGAACACTGCAATGCTGTGACTGGTTCTTGTGATCATGAGTTATCCTTGCTTCGGAAGGCAGTGGTGAAGGCTAGGGGATGTTAAGAATGTTTACTGAGCTCAGTTTGTAGGAGAGGAGTAGTGGTTGATGGTGGGGCTGTTTAGGTAGATGGTAAGGGACAGGAAGGGAAACATCACTGTTGAGGTAGTTTAGGAGAAGGTGGGATAGCTTTTTGAGGTGCAGTGTGGCCTGTTGTTACCGTTTGAAGTTGGCTTGGTGGATGATAGCATGTAAGGAAATGTGAGGAGCAGATAACTGGAGGATTTTTTTAGAAGGAGAGAAGTCTGGTTGAGTGGAAATTGGCAGATGAGGCATATAGGTCACTGATTATCTGGGTAAGTTAAAGGATGGGACCTAAGTTCTGATAGTACGAAAACTTGATTTCAAAATGACCAAATGTAATAGATGATGGGATTCATCATGGCAAGGAAGGAGGGTTTGGAGTGTTAGAGATTATGAGAATGGCAAAAAAGAAGCAGAGGTGGAAAAAAGAGAGAAAAATGAAAGAAAAGCAAATTAAAATAGACTTGAAAAGTTTGTGCAAAAATCATGAGAACAGACAAAAGTTAACAAGTGGTAATGAGTGGCCAAGAATTTCTCACCATAAATGTTGAGTATATGATTTCAAAAAAAAAAAAAATAGAAAAAATAATGATGGGGAAAAAATTGTGATTGCGAAAGTCATGAAAACAGAAAAAAAATTTAAATACATGGCAAGTAGAAAATGAAGTCATTTGAGAAAACATAGTCTACTGTGTTAGGCAAATAAAATAATGCAGGAGATTGCAGTAAAAATCAATCTGTGCAGTTTGGTGAAGAACAAAAGCACAAGAACATGAAGGAGTTCTGTAGAAGCAAGGTAATTGGAGACCGGAAAAGAAAATTGCTCTCAAATTTCCAAATAAATTGGCAAAAGATGATCAGGAGAAGGCCCTGCAATGTAGTGAACTGCAAGTAAAGTGTTATAATCAAATTCACAAATAACAATGGACCCATCTAAGTGTATGGAAATCAGTACTAGAAAAGATGTAGGGGCAAGATGTTGTTAATGTAGGTGATACAGATAAATAAACAAGCAAACTTTCACATAATGTTGAAAACAGACTACAATTTGAACAAGATAAATGACAGCAATGACTGGCAAAGGGGCTACATAAAAAGGAATGATGGCCTCATAGGCTAACACATCAACAACATCAATCAGTTTTTGAAAATATAATGTAATTGCATAGATAAAAAATTTATTCATCAAGGTGTGACAGGAGAAGCTGCATACAAATTATTGAAATTTGTAAGCTTATGGAGCCAGTGGCTCTTTCTTCTGGCAGAAGAGTTGAAGAGGAATGAAGAGGGGTGTTGGAAAAAGACTGGTGAGGTTTAGAAAATTTGGAGAGTTCGGAAAGGTTGTCCAGAACCCTAGATCAGGAGAGACTTACTGGACTGGATTAGAAGAAAAGAATGATTGTTGGGGAGCGCACAGAATGAGATCTGAAAACCTGAGAGTTTAAAAGTGGAAGATAGGGTAATATGCAAGACAGAGATTACTGACCAAACATTGAGCATGAGTTAATAAGAGCAGAAAGTAGAGGTGGAGGGCAGGGGTCAGGGAAAGACAGACAAGTTAGAAAATTAAACTTGTAGAAAACTAAATGGGAGTGAAGAAGGAATAGTCACTGAGAAAAAAATACTGAGACAGAAGAAATTGATGTAATTAAAGGCTAGCTGGATGGCAAGAATGAAGGACATGTTGTAACGCCAGCTGCCACCTGCAGAGTTCTGAGAAACTGGTGGCTGGGCGAAAAATCCAGATGGCACATGTGGAGAAAAAGGCACTAAGGTCACAGCTGTCATGTTGTAGATTATGCTCTGCAACAGGATATAGCATGTTACCAGTATACACCCTCTGCCTATGCCCACTCATCTTAACTGATAACTGGGTGGTAATCATGCCAATGTAAAAGGCCAAACATTATTTACATAACAGCTGGTACATGACGTGTCAATTAATAGGTGGCTCTCCCTTTGATAGTATATGTTTTACCCGTTACAGTGCTGTTATAGGTGATGGTAGGAGGGTGCATAAGGCAAGTTGTACAGTGGGGACAGTAGGGCATAGGGTCTGACAAGGATATTGTGGGAATTGGGAGGGTGATGAAAAGCTATTCTAGGTGTGTTGGGCAAAATTTCAGACAGAATGGACCTCATTTAAGGGCATGATTTTAGGAAGTCATAGCCTTGTCAAATACCAGGTTAATACTGAATGATGAAAGGTGTGCTCATAAGCAGTTTTTTGGAAGGATCAGCAGTACCAGGGTTGGTTCTGATGGCCTGGGAAATCTGCTTTTGAACTAGTCTGGTGCAATAATTATGTCCACTGAAGATTGATGTGAGAATGGTTTTATATTGATGTAAAGGGTCTGCATCTGAACAAATATATTTGATAATTTGCACGGTCATAATAAATTTGTTGTTAGAATCATGGCAGTTGGGGAGGGGGGAGGGGGAGGTGCTGTGATGACATTCAGTGCAGTTACCTCATGTTATGAAACTACATGTGTACTCACTCGGCTGTGGATTTCTTGAATTGTAGGTACCCTGAAAAATAGATAAGCATTCCCAAAATTGTGAAACCTGTTTTTGTCTAAAATGGTTGTGAGTTGCATCTTTCTTTTTACATATGTTGAAGTCCCAGTTGTGTCTTATACACCCTGCCAATAAGAATCAAATTGGTGAGGGGTAGTTCTTATGATCCCATTGTAAGTGCAAAACATCCTACCCTGAGAGTCTTGTTTAGTTTATCTACACCTATGTATTAACTGTATATCTCCTGCTGTGTCTCAAGACATTTAACATATATTGTTTCATTGTTGTCTAACCATTCATATTTATTTATGGTAGTGATAAGAAATCAGTGTCCATTTGAAATTTTATAAAATAAAAGACTTAAGCTCTTTGCTGTGAACCAGCTATCATCAAAGTTTTGTGTACCATGGCAGAGTTTGGTTTCGATTAGTATGATCATCAGCAAATCATACAGTTCTTCAACAGTCTTTTAAAGTTATTTATTGAAATGTCAGTAATGTAAGGTTAAGTACAGTGGCAGACCTTTTGAAATGCCAAATTTCATGTTCTCTCTTTCTGATCTCAATTTTGTTCTTGCCCTCTGCTTTGTGATATGTGTTTAATACTTAAACCATGGATAAATGATGCCATATAAGCCATGAAACTTAAGTTTTACAGGTTTTATTTTATTAATGACATTTCACAGGGAAAGAACTTCGGAACATCACTGAATGTATAAACAGGGTAGTTTTCATCATTTGTCTCCTAAAGGACTTAATTAGTGACATATGACAGAATATATTCCTGGGGTCACAATATTTGTTATTTCTTATGGTTTTTATCTTGACATTAATGCTTATTGGTGGTGTAAACAATGTCTATTGGAGTAAATTTAACTTGACAGTATGCTTTTGTTTATTAGCAAGTAACTTGTGTTTGTTTTCAGAACTCATGTTTATACCTATGTATGATTTAAAAATGATAAAGTTAGTTAAGTCTGTATATTTTGATTAACCAATGAGTTATTATTATCATTTTTGGGTGAAAGCTTGACTACAAAGATTAAGATTTATTCCTGGAATCATGATATTTATCTGATTTCAAAAACTTCTAGGACCTATCTATAGATGTTGAACTCATTGTGCTTGTGGTTAAGGTGAAGTGTAGAGCACTTATTATCTACCTATATAAACTCAGGCAAACAAAAAGATAACTGTATGGATACACTTCAGCCAGTTCCTGGAAGAAGGCTGAAATGTCACATCAGAACTTTCACTCCAAAGTTTCTCTTTGGGGACGTGGAATCATACTGTATTATGTGCTCTGACACCAGGATTGTATAATAAACGGATGAGAACATCAACTGACATGATTCAGATCATTGCACACTTTATTTATAATTGGAATTGGCTTCTTTTTCCAATCATCATGTTTGTGGAACACACATCTTCTATAAATCCACCAAGCTTGAGATAAGTTATTGATGTGGAGTATTGGCTGATATTTCAGTGCTCCCAAATGGAGAGATTAAATCCCATAAGTAACTCAGGCAAACAAAAAGATAACTGTATGGATACACTTCAGCCAGTTCCTGGAAGAAGGCTGAAATGTCACATCAGAACTTTCACTCCAAAGTTTCTCTTTGGGGACGTGGAATCATACTGTATTATGTGCTCTGACACCAGGATTGTATAATAAACGGACGAGAACATCAACTGACATGATTCAGATCATTGCACACTTTATTTATAATTGGAATTGGCTTCTTTTTCCAATCATCATGTTTGTGGAACACACATCTTCTATAAATCCACCAAGCTTGAGATAAGTTATTGATGTGGAGTATTGGCTGATATTTCAGTGCTCCCAAATGGAGAGATTAAATCCCATAAGTAATGTAATTACATGTAGCTATCAGCATCTCAACACTTGCCACCTCATATTGTGCTCAATAATTATGTAGCTGTGTCATCACTTACTATTCCCTCTTCCAGAGCTTTCATTCTTATCATTGTTTCTCTACAGCAAGTTTTATCAACTGGAAGGCTACAATACATGTCTCATTAACATTTTATTATACCTTTTAGGTAGAATCCTCAACCGGTTTTCAAAAGACATAGGAAATGTGGATGAAATTCTTCCTCTTACTGTAGTAGACTGCTTCCAGGTAAGCATTTTAGTTTCAGCTTATAACTGGTCAGATATCTTTACTTCATATGTAGTTTACTGTGGTGTTAACTGGCAGGGTGCAAATTCAGTTACCTTACCCATCCTCCATTTAATGTTTATTTTTCATCATTTTAATTGTAATATAGTTGTTGGCATACCATTACTAGTGATACTCTAAATAATGCAAAGACATTTCATTTCTTTATTGGTCCTCTGACTGTGTGACTAGATTAAAAACATGGGGGGAGCAGGTGGTGACAGTGATAGGCAGATGGCTTCAGAGCTGTATGGTGTGAGCCAGCTACATTCTCAGTGACCAGTGGATTCTCTAGCATCCAGGCCTAATGGCATTTGTCCGAGACTGTAGCATCTGATATGGTAAAGTGGTCAATTTGTAACGCTGCCAGTTGTTCTGGTGATCCAGGTCTGAGTCCAGCAAGCTGCAGGGATAGAGGAATCAAGCACACAAGCAGTGCAATGATTGCTGTTGACTAGCGTGAAGAGGACTAGTGGATCGGCATAGAAGATTTGCTGTGTGTAGTTAGAGGACTTTTTTAGACTCTGTAGTACTTTTCATAATATTGATTGTCTGCATATCTGAGCAACTTCCATGAACAAAAACATGGTGACCATGCAGCAGGCTAATTTGTTCTGTACAGGGCACCATTTACAAATTATGAATTTTCTCCAACCCCACGATTTTTGCTGCACAGTGCACTCTTTTTCCATTACTAAATATCTCTAAATATATATTGGTTTTTCTGTACATTTATGAAATCAAAAACTGACTTACTCTCTGAATGACTGTCAATGCCCCGCCTAAAATGATGGCCCTAGAAACCTGAACTTTGAAGGGAACAATTTTTGTATGAGATAGTCACCAACTGAGATACAGTTTTTTGAGATTAATCTCCTAAATTGTAAAATACATATTTGGATTCTGTTTGGAACACTGGTGAGGATTGTTGCCTGTCCAATTGTTGCTCCACTGTGACAGAAGCACTGTACATTGTTAATGTGTGTGCAAGATTTTAGTAGTTGAAAAGAAGTTGATGTCATCTATCTGTTTGACCACTATATAACTGCAGGGATAGAAAATTTTAATGTAAATAATTATTAGAAAAACTTAGTGTAAATAATTATAAGTTAACTGTATATTCATGTAGATCCAATGTGGATAACAGAGTCATCATATTTGTAAAATGAAAATAAATAAAGTAAATTCTGTATAGATCAGGATGCAGAAGCAAGTGCTTGTGCGGTACTGTTGGGAAATGTGATTTTTACAGTATACAGGGTCTACTGGGTAATTGGGAAATTTCAATGAAAAATTTTGTTTAATTACTGTGCTCTCTGTCAGATACAATGAAGGGGCTATTAATTGGTTTCAATTGTAACATAAATTTTATGGGGGACAGTAAGAGTGATCTAGAAGTGCTTTTAACCACTTGTAATTTGGTATGAGTCATAAATTTCCCTACTGAAGTTGCTCAAGGTAATAGTGCCCTTGTAGATAATGTATTCATTCAACAAACTGAAGTTAAAGAGGCACATGCCTATCCAGTGGTAAATAGATTGTCAGACCTCAGTGCACAGTCAGTCACATTGTACTGTATAACTTAAGTTTCATGTATGATTTGGAAACCCTCTAAGAAACCCACAAATTAAATGTAATAATGGCAAGTCATTAAATAACCTGGGATCACTACACATATCTGAGTCTCTTCACAATGAATAGAGGTCTTGTGCAAACGAGCCAGAATAAATAATGAGCTAGAAATACTGTCTAAGTATAAACAGTACTGTGACATACTAAGAAACATTGTAAAAATCTAGGAATACACTCTTATTGTATGGAATTGGCAGTTTAGATGATAAAATCAAATCAGTATGGAATGTTATTAACAGAGAGACAGGGAAAGACTCGGTAGAAGCTGACATTATTTCTTTTAAAGAAAATTGAAGCATTGTAAAAGAAAATTCTTTGTAGTAATTATTTTTAATAATTACTTTTTTAAACTAGGTGGGAAAATTAGTGCAAATAGTTCAAAGGAGAAAGCAAAACAACACACTGGAGAATAAATACATAGTAAGTTTAGTGAATTAAAAATTAATCTTACATACCCATCTGAAATAAGAAAGATCATAATGACTCTAAAGAGTAAAAATTCATATGATGAGGAGAATATTTGCAAAAAGACGCTAAAAAGCCATGGCCGTATAATATGCAGCATTCATAGCCACTTGTGTAAAGCATCGTTAACTCAGAGTGTTTTCCCAGAAAAACTGAAATACACCATTTTTACGCCTCTCTATAAAGAGGGTAATTCCACAACATTAATAACTACCACCCAGTATCTCTCCATATATAATTTTCTATAATTTTTGAAAAGGTAATGTATTCCGTTGTTGTGACTCACCTTTGCAGTAATACAATCAAAGTTTGGATTTCATAAGGGCCATTCTACTGAGTTAACTATTTATACATTTACTGAGCACATAGTAATATTTTTTTAATTATAGAACATGACCAATTGGGATCTTCTAAGGCATTTGATTGCGTTAATTATATTCAGACAGATGTAGCAGTAAAACAGGTGATTTGGAAACCCTGGAAATAGCACATTACACTAGGAATCAGAACACTACCAGTCACAATAAGTGGAAAACATGGGTTTGAGTCTTGCTTCAGCACAAATTTTTGTTGCAATCATTTCATTATTGTTGTCCATATACACAACTTTGAATATGTTTCATGCATACTTTAGGCTATTTTTTGACAAAGGGTCCATATTGGTTTAAGCACTTATTGCTTTGTGGAATGAGTTTGAGTATAGCCCCTCATAAAAATACTATCCTTACATGATCAGCCAGATGCTTGGAGTGAGGTCTGAGTTGCAATGAGGGTGGTTGATGACATCCCAGTGAAATTGTTTCAACAGTGTGATGGTCTACTTGGCTGTGTGAGGTTGTGCATTGTTGTGAAGAAAGATGACACCCTCAGTGAGATGGCTTGGCTGTTTTCTCCCAATTGCTTCATGCAGTTGTGCCAAGGTCTTGCAGAATCAGTCATCAGTCGCTGTCTTCCCTCTTTCCAAAAAACTCCATGTGTAAGACACCTGAGATGCCCCAAAACATTGTAGCCGTCAGATTCCCGGCAGATGGTGTCACCTTAAATTTCTCTGTCTTTGTAGAGGACAAGTGTTTCCATTCCCTTGATGACCACTTACTGCTGTAGGTGTACTGGTGGACCTATGTTTCATCATCCATGACAATGCAGTGCCCGTGTGTTGGTTGGTTCACATTCGAGGAACCCATCAGGAACAAGAATTTCTGGTACTGCAAAATATTATCAACAATGAGACAAATGATTCCAAGCAACATTCCCAGTTTTACCATCATATGCCATAATGTGATCCCCCTGTTATCCTGAATCTGCTTCTCCAGGTGAGCTGTGTTCAAACTGTTGTTGCCGTACTGGATCAGTAGCTGCAATCCTTTTTCGGTGATTTCTTCCCTACTGGTCAGTAACTTCTGACACCATATCATGACATTCTGACGAGATATTACAGTTTTCCCATAAACCTCTACAAACTGCTGCCGAATTTCAGCTGCAGTTACATGTTTCTCCCACAGAAGTTGCATGAATTTTTAACTAAATAAATTGTAATATTTTAATATTATATAATACAAGTTGATCTCTGTATCTGTGTGTGCTCTGTATCTGTTTTGTAGTGTTTTAATGATTCTAAGAAAATATGTATTTTCTTTTTCTATATTGCTGCCCAAAGAATTTACTGTAAATTTTTATATAATTATATCTAAAAACAAAGATGATGTGACTTACCAAACGAAAGTGCTGGCAGGTCGATAGACACACAAACAAACACAAACATACACACAAAATTCAAGCTTTCGCAACAAACGGTTGCTTCATCAGGAAAGAGGGAAGGAGAGGGAAAGACGAAAGGATGTGGGTTCTCTGCTTGTGTCTGTGTATGTGCGGATGGATATATGTGTGTGTGTGTGTGTGTGTGTGTGTGTGTGTGTGTGTGTGTGTGTGTGTGTATACCTGTCCTTTTTCCCCCCTAAGGTAAGTCTTTCCACTACCGGGATTGGAATGACTCCTTACCCTCTCCCTTAAAACCCACATCCTTTCGTCTTTCCCTCTCCTTCCCTCTTTCCTGATGAAGCAACTGTTTGTTGCGAAAGCTTGAATTTTGTGTGTATGTTTGTGTTTGTTTGTGTGTCTATCGACCTGCCAGCACTTTCGTTTGGTAAGTCACATCATCTTTGTTTTTAGATATGTTTTTCCCACGTGGAATGTTCCCCTCTATTATATTCATATCATTTTTATATAATTATGTACTCAAATTTCTGTATATGCTACAAGATTATCAAATTGTATTTGTAAAAAACTGACTCGTTCTACGTCCTTGTGTATCCAACACAGTTGGACCTATGCAACACGAAATAAATCAAATCAAATCAAATAACTAAGTAGGTTTCTTCAGAAGACTAGTTTTCCAAACAAGCTGCCATTTGTGTTTACCTACAACTAGTGCTGTAGGTGGCAGATGACTGAAACTCTGCGCAGTTGCCAACCGCATGTATTGGAATTACAGCATACTACTAATTTCTGTATAACAGATGAAACTCAAGGAATATCAGCCCTGTAACCTTAGTTTCTCATCACCCTTTGTATGTACACCACAATCAAAAGGACTGTTATTGTTGAAATATGATAAAACAACTAACTGAACTGTTTGTATGTTGTTTAGATATTCATAGCTACAAAAATTTGATTGAAAAGTAATGCCCATGAAAAGAGAGTCAGACACACAGTTACAAGTAAGGCTGTTCAATGATAATTGATAAAGGGGCTTAAAAACTAGTGTTTCAACATCAATACTGAAGTCCTTGAAACATCATAACATTGAGGTGCAAACAAAAAGTTGATCTTCAATGTCTGCAAAAATTGGGTAACTTATTGCCACCGTGAATCTTTTTCTGAACATGTCTCATAACAACATCAGTGCATTTGGAAGAAAACATCATATGGCATTTGGCCACATGCTCAATTCAATAGTTAAAAAAAAAAAAAAAAAAAAAGGCTGACCGACTGTCAAAGTTGTTTAGTGCTATGAAAAGGATTGTAATCTGCTTTAAATAAATGTAGTAGCAAGTGATGAGCTAAAACAGGATTAAGCCTTAAACTAATTTAAGAAGAACCCTCTAGACGGAATTCAACTTTCTATATTACTGAAAGATTTTTACAGCTACATCCAGTGGTTAATAATATCACTAAAAACCATGCTAGAGTACCATTCATGTTAATAGCCACAGGCATTGTTGATGCAGCAGAAGAGTGTGACATTGTGCAGCTCACAGAAGTGGCTACTCACAAAGTTTACATAGAAAAATATGTTACAAGCAGCGAAGTAATCCATGTAACTAGAATGTTGAATATCAAAATATATGGCATGCAACAAGTACAGACTTTTGGACAGAGTCATAAAGCAAATCATAACAAACTTTCTACCAACTGAATGTCGTAATACGTTAGCTACATTACTGTTACTTGAACATAGATTCAAGATCATACACTTTCAGCAGGCTATAGCACATTCAGATTCAATCAGAACCATCAAGATTTTTCATGAGCTGTAGAATCAACTGTCAATAAAGTTGGTAAAAATGTTGATACATTAAACCAGGAAACCAAGTTTGATTTATGCAGTGAACATAATAAACTAGCACATGAAAAGAATGATTTTCCCCTTTGGTTGTTCTGACGAGTCGATAAAAAAATTAATACACACTTTCTTTCAGTACTTCTGTAATACTTAAATCTCAATGGAAAGTAAAATGTAGAACATTATATGTAAACCTCCAAGTATCATATTTGCATGCTCATGATCTTGTGGTTCTTTCAGATTGTTCTTACACTTATAGGAACGGTTATCACAGTTGCTATAGTTAATTTTTGGACGCTGGTGCCAACTGTAGTATTGATTGGTGTATTCTGGGTGATTCGAACAGTATTCCTTAGTGCATCACGCAGTCTGAAACGTCTTGAATCAATAAGTGAGTACTTTAGAGACTATAACAGTTTTTTTCCTCTGTACTGGTATGACTAACAAATGTATATAATAGTCTATTTGTGTGCCATAGTTCACGTGTTTGTGAATGTAAATGTCTATTGCAGGTTCATCATAAGGATTCATACAAATTATAATTCCAGTACATTTAATATCTTTGGTAGTAATGAAATATTTATGTGTTAGATGAAGAAATCAGTTGCTTCTGATTTACTACTGGAGGAAATGAAGTGAATTAGATAATGCCTGCAAAGAATGTAAAGTCAACATGGGTTTTTCTTCTTTTTTATTAAAAAAAAAAAGGAAGGAAGAGCTAACTACGTATGAATGAAAATTTTTGTTTGGTAATGGAAAATCGATAGGTGCAAATTTGTTATGGTAGAATAGTGTGGCACACTAACCACAGTTTATTAATCACTTGCAGTTTAACTAAGAAATTATATGGTCCATTTATCATCCATTTTCCTTGTTACATATCCTGCCCAACACCATTTAATTTTAATTATGGTCACAAATATATCATCCTTTTCAGTCAATAGTTTGACACATAGATTATTCTCCTGTCTCTTCTGACAGACTTTAGTTCTTGCATGTATTTCATGTAAAAAATCCATCTCTCAGTGTCAAAACTGGTAATACATACTAAATGTAAATGTTCATTAGGCACATCAGAATCTTAGTTTTGAAAATCATATTTAGTTTACTGAAAGCACTTCAGGTCATGTTTCCTCTTATGTTTATTTCTTTTTCTGTCAACCAGTCTTACTATTCAACAGCCCTAAATGCAAAAGCTCATCAGCATTATTTTTTATTTCTACTGTTTTGTTTGAATGTATTTGTTGCTAGTGACCTGCCTGGCTTTGCATCTACATCTACATCTACATTTATACTCCACAAGCCACCCAGCGGTGTGTGGCGGAGGGCACTTTACATGCCACTGTCATTACCTCCCTTTCCTGTTCCAGTCGCGTATGGTTCGCGGGAAGAACGACTGTCTGAAAGCCTCCGTGCGCACTCTAATCTCTCTAATTTTACATTCATGATCTCCTTGGGAGGTATAAGTAGGAGGAAGCAATATATTCGATACCTCATCCAGAAACGCACCCTCTCGAAACCTGGCGAGCAAGCTACACCGCGATGCAGAGCGCCTCTCTTGCAGAGTCTGCCACTTGAGTTTGTTAAACATCTCTGTAACGCTATCACGGTTACCAAATAACCCTGTGACGAAACGCGCCGCTCTTCTTGGGATCTTCTCTATCTCCTCCGTCAACCCAATCTGGTACAGATCCCACACTGATGAGCAATACTCAAGTATAGGTCGAACGAGTGTTTTGTAAGCCACCTCCTTTGTTGATGTACTACATTTTCTAAGGACTCTCCCAATGAATCTCAACCTGGTACCCGCCTTACCAACAATTAATTTTATGTGATCATTCCACTTCAAATCGTTCCGCATGCATACTCCCAGATATTTTACAGAAGTAACTGCTACCAGTGTTTGTTCCGCTATCAAATAATCACACAGTAAAGGATCCTTCTTTCTATGTATTCGCAATACATTACATTTGTCTATGTTAAGGGTCAGTTGCCACTCCCTGCACCAAGTGCCTATCCGCTGCAGATCTTCGTGCATTTCGCTACAATTTTCTAATGCTGCAACTTCTCTGTATACTACAGCATCATCCGCGAAAAGCCGCATGGGACTTCCAACACTATCTACTAGCTCATTTATATATATTGTGAAAAGCAATGGTCCCGTAACACTCCCCTGTGGCACGCCAGAGGTTATTTTTTTTTTTTTTGTGGTTTTAGGGCGCCAAACTTCTATGGTCATTAGCGCCCATAATTATTATTATTTTTTTTTTTTATTTTTTTTTTTTTGTGGGACGCCAGAGGTTACTTTAACATCTGTAGATGTCTCTCCATTGATAACAACCTGCTGTGTTCTGTTTGCTAAAAACTCTTCAATCCAGCCACACAGCTGGTCTGATATTCCGTAGGCTCTTACTTTGTTTATCAGGCGACAGTGCGGAACTGTATCGAATGCTATCCAGAAGTCAAGAAAAATAGCATCTACCTGGGAGCATGTATCTAATATTTTCTGGGTCTCATGAACAAATAAAGCGAGTTGGGTCTCACACGATCGCTGTTTCCGGAATCCATGTTGATTCCTACATAGTAGATTCTGGGTTTCCAAAAACGACATGATACTCGAGCAAAAAACATGTTCTAAAATTCTACAACAGATCGACGTCAGAGATATAGGTCTATGGGTAACACTAAGTTCTACAGCTAGATGACTTGTCTAGCCTATTGGTCATTTTGTTGATGGGTTACTGCATAGAGTTATAATAAAAATTCAGAGAACAATATTAGGTAACTGCATGTATCATTTTCATACAACTTAAACTGTTTAAGCAGTGCACACCAGGAAGATTCTCAGGAGGCAGAAATTTTCTGTCTTTCTTATTTACTTGGTGTTTGGAGTGACATTTCATAGCAATGATGGAAGCTGTGAGCTACCATGCCGCCTAGTCCACCCAACTGTAGCACCAGTTCGGTGGGAGCTACAGCCACTTGCCAGATGCCTCACTGCATTGCCAGTATGTTTCCCTATGTAATTTACAAGTTTGATTACAAAATAGTGAAACAAGGCATGGTAGACACCGCATAAAAAACAGTGTCCATAAGTGGATACGAAGCATGTTTATTTGATGACTACGCTACTTAAAGAATAAAGAAAGAAATAGCCTCAAAATTTACAGCTGATGTGGTGGCACTAGAAAGTGGTATGACGTAATAGGAATTGCAGACACTGAGTAAAGCTTCGATCTTGTCTGACAGTGCCACCAGGATGACACTGATATTTTTCTATGTGAGATGCAGAATAATCATCTCTGGTGGAAGACACAGTGTGAATCTGATTTATGGTCTCAGCTGCATAGCAGGCATAGAGACAGCACAGTGCAAGTGCGTCTCAAAACTTCATGGCAAGTGGCACCATGTGGTATATCCCTTGCAGTGTGGGTGCAGGGCAGAAGCTGATGTTGACATCACGTGGAGAAGATGAAGACTGAGAGTGAGGCTGGGTCCTCAGAAGCCTGTTATACCATTGTCCTATACCAGTAGCCAGTGACTGTTTATGTAGTTATCCAGTCACATGGCAGGATCAACAACTTGGGATAAAAGTAAATGCATGAAGGAAGAAATTTGCTGTCTTAGTAGATAGCTGTAGCAAGCTAGGGACATACAGAACTGCTAAGGCAGCTGTGAAGCAAAAAGCTACCACAACCCCTTGCTGAATGATGGAATCTAGAGCCAGTCTGGAATGAGCTACATTTTATGTGTGAAGTTTTACTGCATTTCCCAACATAATATTAGTACAGAGCACCATCTGCCACATAACATCTGTTATGGTATTGACTTAGTTGTACATTTACAAATGGTAAAATTGATATTTGTGTAAATTTTACCTCACAGTTTTATGAATTTTAGGAGGGTGATATTAACAATTATATTGTTTTATTTCTCTGGCCTTCTTACTATGAGTAAACTGCGCTTGTAAGTAACTGGAAATGTAATTAGCTTTTGCATAATTTGTTAACTTACTGATCTTAATGAAATCTGATGGCATAAAAGGCTGAGAGGATATTAAAAATCTCACCAAATGGACTTTCACCACTGTGATTCAGAAGGAGATCTTGAAGCAGCAGCTTCCTATAATGTAGTTCAGAATAAATCCTTTTGTCCATGGACTGGATTAGGTATGTAACATTGGATGGCAGTAAACTACACAATTATTTCTCAACTTTTCAACTGAAGCTAGATGAGATGGAGCTCTGCTCAACTTTTCAAACTGACTTATGAAACCAGTCATAAAAGACATATGCTGACATCCATATACTTCAAATCGTTTTTTGTAGCAGACTGGAGACTTGTGGGAGTATTTTCTCCAGAACAGATGGCTTTGCATGTTTGCCAATTGTCATGAGTGGTAAATAATGAGTACCTGAAACATTGGCTCATGTTATTGCAGTCAGTTTTCCCTTTATTATTCTTAGCACCTATGGCACTCATACCATTTCATGAAGTTAATATCTTTGTAGTTAACATTTTTAAGATTTAAGACTGTTGTATACTGCAAAAGTTTCATATCCCATAACATGTTTCCCAACCATGTAGCTAAAAATCACTTGCCAATAATTTATCCTCATCCAAAATTACCAGAAGATATCGTCAATATTGCTATAATCAGGGATCCAAATGCACATGTCTGATTTGCTGCTCATACAATTAGGTATGCTGGTGTTTTGTGAATAGAAACAAGTCTTAAAATCATAGAAAGAAAGCAGCTAATAACATCCCTAGTCAGAGTATTTTCACTGAAACAAAGTGTCCTTAATCAACACTAAACCATGAGCTTTATCAGGTTGCAGCTCATGATGTCAGGCCACCAGATATGTGGTGTTGCCAGTAGATGTCACACTCAGCAAGTCATGTTTAGAGGCCTATATACAGTGAGAGGGGGGGCTAATGTCTCTATGGCAGCCATGTTTCTGCCAGACCGTGGAGGCACATACAAACTGACAATATCCAAGTGTGAAGTACACTCTTATACCTTTGGCACTGTGGTAAAAACATAAGGTTAAAGTGCAGAAAATAAACTAGTAAATGTGTTTTTGAACTATTGTATGCTTTCTGGGCCAATAATACATCTCACTAGCACTCTTTACACTGACAGTATATGGAGTTCAATGTAATGGCTGTGAAAGACAATTATTCAGCTGCATATTTATGCTTTGAAGCTTGTTTGGAAGAAAAATCACTGAGTAACAAGAACATAGACTAAAAGTTCAGTTTTTTTTTTAATCTAAGCAGTTTCCTCCATTTTTACTCAAAAGGATGCCTTAATATTATAGGAATTTGTTCATTTTATAAAAAAAAAATTGTTCTCTGAGGAATGTTTTTAGTTTCTTTTTGAATACCTATATGCTATTAATTTCCTTTTGTATATTGATCGGAATCTTGTATACTTTTATTCCTGACTCAGTTACTGCCCTTTGGACTTTTGTGAGAGTTGCAGAACCTTGGTGGAACTCTTAAAGAAATGTAGTCCACCAAAAAAATAAGTATGTTTCCATTCTTGGTGGAACAAATGATGTTTAGAGAAGCAAACTAATGTAGTAACATAAAACTTTGCGGAGCCACAGTGAGTCAAGTCAAAAACCAAACAATTCTTGTGACAGACATCCCTCACAGTAGGCATCTAGTAGGTTGTAGCACATAAAAAATAAAAAAGCTGGACAATATTAGAGAAAGATGTGGTGGTCAACTGCAAATACATTTTTTTTCCCTGGATATTCAGTACCTCCTCTGTTTACTGTTAATGCCCACTAATTTCTCCTTTCTTTGTTCTGTGGGGAAACGAGCATATTAAACGCACCAAAATTATCGATGAATCTTCCTGGCAGATTAATCTGGTTTTAATCTGTGAGGACTTTTCATTTCAGCACACCTTTTGGTGCAGAGTGAAAAGTTATTATGTAGTATTGTTGATGTTTATAAGCCATTTCACATCTCTGTATCAAATTTTAATTTGTTTCATTTGATCCATAATTGAATATAAAGTGACGTTATTTTTGTTAGAAAATTCTGATTCAACATTATAATTTCCACTTGACAAAAACTGTAGATTTTAAATAAAAAATACTACAGTAATGGATATTCGAACCGGAGGCTTTTGCATCTCCAGACTTGATTGCTACATGTTCAGCTAAAGGCATCAATATGATATGAGTGAAATGTTTTATACTTAACGATGCTTGGAAATCATCTCCTTTTTGGAGATAACTTTTCCGAGTTTTTCATTTCTAAAATTGTGTTAACTGTTTTAGGGAACTGATGACTGATGACAGTCTTTCTAATCCTATAAATATACATAAAGAAAATTGAATAGGGCCAGTCTGTAAGGTCCTCTTGTTAGATAAAAGGCAATATCTATGTTCACAGGCATAAAATCTATAAGCCTACAATCTGACCAGTGTCCAAACACGTGAGAGTACATAACAAATCCAACAATAACTTAAATACATAGCAGTCATTTTTACAAGCCTTAAAAGAGTGAATCTCTGAGTGTGTCATCTACTGGCAGCACTGGGTACTTAGTATCCTGACGCCATGAGCCATGAGCCCAGAAAGCTCAGGATTTAATGCCGAGTGTCCTTAAAGGCCTTGTATGTATGATGGAACTGGAATGACAATGATAAAAATCTTTCATTCTAAATAAAACCACCAGATCAACTCATGTATAAGTTAAATATAAAGTTAAACTGGTATTCTATCCTGTGCCTTTGGGTAATATATCATCATTATCAGTGTTCTGCCAAAAGGCAGGTTTTCACATGGTAGTTCTCCAGGCTGTCCGGTCTTCTGCCATCCTCTTCAGGTCCGCATAATTTCCTCTTCCCTTTACGTCATCTGTCATCTTGTATCTCCTTCTTCCTCTCAGTCTTCTCCCACAAACCAGTCCTTTCAAAGTACCTGCTAGTTCTGCAAGGTTTTGCAGAAGAGCTTCTGTGAAGTTTGAAAGGTAGGATATGAGGTACTGGCAGAATTGAAGCTGTGATGATGGGTTATGACTTGTGTTTGGATAGCTCATTTGGCAGAGCACTTGCCCGCGGAAGGCAAAGGTCCTGAGTTCGAGTCTCGGTCCGGCACACAGTTTTAATGTACCAGGAAGTTTTGTTTTCCTTGCTCTATTTGCGAGTGGAACAGGAAAGTAAATATCCAGTAGTGATACAGGGTACCCCCACCACGCACCATATGGTGGCTTGCAGAGTATCCATATAGATGTAGATGTTGTTCTTGCGGAGTATCCATATAGATGTTCTCAATGAATATCTCAACCAGTTCTTTTTCCTTTCTCTTGTATTCTTCAGCAGACATCTTCTCTCACCAACCCTTTCGAATACTCTTTCATTAATCACTCTTTCCATCCAGCTTATCCTCTCCATTCTCCTCCACATCCACATCTCAAATGCTTCTAACCTGCAATGTTTCTGTCCCATATAGTGCCACACCCCAGACAAAACATTTGCCAAGCCTTTTCCTTGGACCTTTATATAATTTACCACATATCAGTCTCCTCTTTCTGTTGAATACCTCCTTGTATGTAATATATATGGGGCATCAAATCCTGAAAGAACCTTGGATAATTAGAAGCCAAAAATAACCTATTCAAATCCCAATTAATAGGGGCCTTACTATAGAAAAATATGAAAATATGTGCGCTAAACGAAGAAGATGACACCTGAGTAAGTGGCACACCATATGAATAAAAAGTGAACTATGAATTGAATGAAATATAAATTATCATGTCTTAGAAAATCATCGATGTATGTGAAGTTACTATCACAACACAAATGAATATATCTGGTGGGTACCTAAATTTTCAGCATTACACTTATTTCTTTTATGACAAATTTAAGTGTGACTTTTTATGTCAGACCACAACAACACACCAGTACTAAATTGTTCATCCAATGCATGTGAGAGGATCAATTTTAATAAAAACTGTAACAGCATGAGGATGCAGTTCAAGGTTGTAAAAACAGCCAGTCCAGTGACAAATATTTTCTTAGTAATACGACCAGTATCATTTTGTGTCAGGGTAGGAAAGACTGACAGCCACTTAAAACCTGATATTAAAAAAGTAAAATTTTCAGTTAAAACAAGATGAGAACAATATCTACATCTGTATGGATACTCACCAAGCCACCATATGGTGCATGGTGGGGGTACCTTGTATCACTACTGGATATTTACTTTCCTGTTCCACTCACAAACAGAGTGAGGGAAACAAAACTTCCTGGTAGATTAAAACTGTGCCAGACCAAGACTCAAACTCAGGACCTTTGCCTTTCATGGGCAAGCGCTGTACCAAATAAGCTATCCAAGTACAAGTCACAACCCATCATCATGGCTTCGATTCTGCCAGTACCTCATCTCCTACCTTCCAAACTTCACAGAAGCTCTTCTGCGAACCTTGCAGAACTAGCACTCCCGGAAGAAAGGATATTGCGGAGACATGACTTAGCCACAGCCTGGGAGCTGTCTCCAGAATGAAATTTTCACTCTGCAGTGGAGTGTGCACTGATACGAAACATCCTGGTAGATTAAAAGTGTGTGCTGGACCGAGACTCAACTAGGGACCTTTGCCTTTCACAGGCAAATGTTCTACCAACTGAGCTATTCAAGCACAACTCACAACCCATCATTACATCTTCAGTTCTGCCAGGACCTGGTCTCATACCTTCCTAACTTCACAGAAGCTCTTCTGAAAACCTTTCAGAACTAGCACTCCCAGAAGAAAGGACACTGCGGAGACATGGCTTAGACAGCCTTGAGGATGTTTCCAGAGTGAAATTTTCACTCTGCAGCTGAGTGTGCACTGATATGAAACTTCCTGTAACAAGGGATAAATGACTGTCTATAAGCTTCCATATCAGCACTACTTTCTCAAATCTTATTTTTGTGGTTCTTACGCACAATGTGTATTGGCAGCAGTAGAATCATTCAGCAGTCAGCATCAGATGCCAGCTCTCTACATTTTCTCACTTATGTTTCTAGAAAAGAACATTGTCTTCCCTCCAGGGAGTCCCATTTTAGTTCCCGAAGTGTCTTGTTTGAACTTACCGGTAACAAATCTAGCAGCCCTCCTCTGAATTGCTTCGATGTCTTCCTTCAGTCTGATCTGGTATGGATCCCAAACACTCAAACAGTACTCAAGAATAAGTTGCACCAGCATTCTATATGCAGTCTCCTTTACAAATGAACCACTCATTCCTAACATTCTCACAATAAACCGAAGTCAACCACTTTCCTTCCCTACCACAGTTCTCAGATGCTCATTCCACCTCATATAACTCTGCAAAGTTACACCCAGATATTTAAACTAATTGACTGTGTCAAGCAGGACACTAGTAATACTGTAACTGAACATTACAGCTTTGTTATTCCTACACATGTGCTTTAACTTACAATTTTCCACATTTAGAGCTAGCTGTAATTGACCAACTAGAAATTTTGTCTAAGTTCTCTTGTATCTTCCTACAGTCACTCAACTTTGGCACCTTTCCGTACAGCACTGTGTCATCAGCAAACAACTGCAGATTGCTGCCCACCCTTTCTGCCAAATTATTTATGTATACACAGAACAACAGCCGTCCTATTACATTTCCCTGGGGCACTCCTGATGATACCCTTTCTCCGATGAACATTTCCCTTCAAGGACAACTTACAGGATTCTATACGTAAGAAGTCTTCAAGTCACCCACGTATCTGTGAATGTATCCCATATACTCGTATCTTCATTAACAGCCTGCAATGGGAGACTGTGTCAAACACTTTCTGGAAATCTAGAAATATGGAACTTGCCTGTTGCTCGTCATCCATAGTTGACAGTATGTGATGTGAGAAAAGGGCAATCTGAGTTTCACACAAGCGATGCCATCTAAAACCATGCTGATTCATGGACATTAGCTTCTCAGTCTCAAAAATGTTTATTATATTCAAACTGAGAATATGTTCAAGGGTTCTGCAGCTAACCGAAGTTAGGAATATTGGGGTGTAATTTTGCAGGTCCATCCTTTTACCCTCCTTATATACTGGAGTCACCTACACTTTTTTCCAGTCATTTGGGACTTCATGCTGGGCAAGAGATTCACAATAAATTGAAGCTAGGTAAAGGGCAAATACTGTAGAGTACTCTTTGTAACAATGAATTGGGATTCCAACTGGACCATATTTGTATGATCCTCCTTGGTGAATGATTTCTTGAATGTGACATTTAAAACTTTGACTTTTGTTTTGCTATTCCAACTGCTACAACAGACTGCTCACAAGGGATAGAATGGAAGCCTTAGACCCATTTAGTGATTTTACGTATGACCAGAATTTTCTTAGGTTCCCTAACAGATCTTTTCCTAAGGTGTGATGGTAGTAGTTACTGTAGGCTTCATCTATAGATCTTTCCACAGATGTGCGAATCTCTACTAACCTTTGTTTGCTGTCATATGTGTGTTCTCTTTTGAACAGAGAGTGCAACAGCCTCTGCTTCCTCTGCAGCTTCCAAATTTCTTTATTAAACCATGGTGGATCTTTTCCATCCATCATCCACTTATGAGGCACATAACTCTCCACACCATGATTTACAGTCTGCTTAAACTTTGTCCATAATTCCTCTGTGTCCATCTTACTGGAACTAAGTGATGCTAATTCATTGTCTAAATGAGAAGCTAACAACTGCTTATCTGCTCTATCTATCAGGAACACTCTCTTAGCCTTCTTGACTGATTTATTAACTTTTGTAACCATGGTTGCTATAATGACATCAATATCGCTAATCCCCATTTCTATACTGACGTTGTTGATAAGGTATGGCTTATTTGTAGCTACAAGATTTAAGATATTTCTATTACATGTGGGCTGCTGAGCTGGCTGCTCAAGGCAGTTTTCAGAAAACTTGTTCAACGGGATTTTGCATGACTGTCTATCTGTACCCCTCCCCCCCGCCCCACTGAATTCATTGACATCCTAGTCTACACCCAGTAGGTTAAAGTCACTTCGAACTAGGATTGCATGATCTGCGTATTTCTGTGCTACTGACTGTAGACTTTCTTTGAATGACTCTGGAACTGTCACAGTGGAGTTGAGTGGCCAAACACCCAGCAAATAACTTGGTTTCACCTACACCTGTTCTACACAACCAGATACCTTCACTATATAGTGGAGATGCTGAGTCACAGATAGGCACAGTGAAAAGGCTGTCACAAATAAGCTTTCGGCCAGCAAGGCCATCATCAAAAATAGATGACAGACACTCTCACACACACTCGCGCAAACACAGCTCACACACAAATGACTGCAGTCTGTGGCAACAGAAGCCACAGTGCCAGAGACTGCAGTCATGTATGTATGAGTTGTGTTAGCGTGAGTGTGTGTGTGTGTCTGTCATCTATTTTTAATGACGGCCTTGCTGGCCAAAAGCAACAGTCTTTTCATTGTGCCTATTGTGACTCAGCATCTCCACTATATGGTCTGTAGCAACTTCCCTTTTCATAATACTGTTACATTCCATCCCGGATTTTCCATTGTCAGGTAACTTCACTGTCACACCCAACTTCGTCTTCAGTAGAAACAATATTTTTGTCAACTGCAATGAACACTTACCCTCCTATGGCCTCTAATCTGTCTTTCTGATATACTTGCTTTGCACTTTGGGTTTCAGTCATCTCTCAGTCCCAAGAATAATTTGGGTGTGAGAACACTGCTTTGGAGAGCAGTAAATTCAGGAACTTTATTATAAATACTTCGAGAGTTTACTGATAAAATTTTTACTGTCAAAGTGTTCTTAATCTGAATGCTGTCTGACTTCCCTTGCTGCTTATTAACTGGTGAGCATTCATCGGAGCACCTGAAACTACCATATAGCATTAAAAAATAAACTCACGTGCACTCTGCAAATCCTCTGCTACCCAAATAGAACCCCTGACAATTGACAGAGCCTCCAAAATTATGCAAAAAGAAGCAAGACTCAACACAACTCAGCACAGATTACCAATTAAGATGGTGAGGATCTACTACATTGTGATATTTGAATCTGTCCCTTACGTCACCACAAGTGCTTGGGCTCACAGACTGAACATACAGTCTAAGAAGTCAATTGCAATGTGAGGTCAGTGTAGTGTACTCCTGAGAATGAGCAGAGCCTTCAACACCTCATCACTAGAAGCACTTTGCGTTGTGATGGGGATCTACCAATTAGACATAACAATACAATATAGACCTGCACTTTACCAGCTTAACAGGGACAGTCTCGATAAAGTTGCCAAAATTACGGGAATCAACATTATAAACAAAACAATAATGAAACAGTGGTGATTTCAAACATGGCAGAGAGAGTGGGATGCATCTGACAAGGGTCACCATGTACACTCTTTCTTTCCTGACATACGCAAAAGATTACAACTGGAACATGTCGACCCAAGCCAGGGGATGGTCCATTTCCTGGCAGGCCAAGGGCTGTACCTGGTACACTTAAACTACATGGGACTGACTAATGATGAAATATGCATTTTCAGAGAAAATGGAACACCAGAACATGTTATATTGCTATGCAACAATCTAGCACAAGTGAGACTTATACAGAATGCAGTGACTTTGCCAGGATAATGCGTAATCCTGATAATTGGAACACAATAAATGGTGTAGCTGATATTGTATCAAACATACTCCATGAAGAATACAAGCGCCAATTCCCATATGCAATGAGGTGTATATAAGCACAAACAACACAACAAACCACATGGGAGGACACAAGCATGACCAGATTTCGAAACCGAGGAAGAAACCAACACACTGTGTGAACATGATTCAGAAAGGATCAACACATAATGGACCCAAACCAACAACAGATGACACTGCATGCCATAACACAGTCACAAACAACACAACAGGCAGTAACAATCATGAAACTAACAACACATACTAAGACTTTAATAATAAGGTACTGTCACTTCGGAGGAGAAGGCTTGAACAACTTTTATTCAGAGGCTCCTCCTCCCCAATGACACATTGCATGTTGATTAAAGTATACTGCACACAAGCAGTAATGTATTGTTCATTTTACTATGTATAGACACAAGTATATTCTCTTCCTTATGTAAAGCTACAATCAGTGAATTTTCTGTATCAGATGTATTTTCTGTACAAAGTTTATATAAAACTAAAAATGTAATATATTAAGTTATTTAAGAAATACTGCATTCATGTAGCAATGAACGACATTCTATTTCTACTAACAAATTTACAACCAATGTGTATTCCTCATTTAAAGTTAAAATTCATGTATTCCATGTATCAAATGCTCAATCGGTATTTAATCTGTATAATACCAGGCGTATGTATCTAAGGCATCACATAGAATATATGATAAATGTCAACAATAAGACAAACAAGCAACTGCTGAATATCATGTAGTATCCTGACATGCAACACTCCAAGTAATATACCAATACATACAAACACAATAAACATACATAAATGCAAACCATTTCAGATGGGAATAGCTCGAGGTTCTATCAAGACCTTCTCACCTGAAATAGATAGAAATAGGCTATTATCAACCAACAAGCTACTTAGATTATATTACACATCCAAATATAGTATATTACTTGCCTCTACATATTGCAACTTATTTTCACCACTCTTATTGTATTACTTTTTTTACATTTGCATTATATAAATTATATTCTCATCAACTAGGCAGAAACAAACTATTTAGAAACATTTTAAGAATTGTTAAGCATTCAATTCTCCTACGGTATGTTGATGATTTTCACTTATGGACCGTCTGACAGCAACTGAATAAATTCTCCGTAACCTTAGAGAATTTTTTTATATTATGTTCTTTGTATTATTTAAAAAAGCATTAGTAACTGTATGCCAATAATATTGCAATAATAAGATGTCTTTACTGTTAGATTTAGAAGCATCTGAGCCACCTTACATTTCAAGATGGTGGGTTACTCTATACTGTTAATGAAATTAATAAATAAATTCCTCTGACTTATCACAGAGAGTCCTACAAACCCCACATAATAACACAAGTCTAGAAATTTGCAGCCAAGACTCTCACATAGTCGACAAAGCCTTTGATTGAGACTCCCTTCTTGGCTCCAAACCAAAGGACGCCGATCAACTCTGGGAACAATATTGCAAATTCCTTGCTCTGCTTACACCCTGCATTCAAGGCTACCAGTCTTCATCATCTTCACGAGCCACCTGTATGAGCTGTGGATGATCTCAAAACTCATGCAACAGGCTTTGTTGGTGCTGAAATAAGCCAAAACTTGCAGATGACTGCACACTGCATGCTCAGTAGCTGCGATCGAGGCTACCTACACTTCTCGGATGAGGCACATGAGCAGACATACTGAGTGCACATTTGATTTCTTTGCAGTCCTGAACGCTGTCTGCATAAGGGGCTCTATAAAGTGCCTAATGTTGGAGCTCCTGATAACTAGTAAACACTTCCCCTTGTCTGCCTGCTTGGACCCTGCTGAAGGAGAGGCCACCTGTCCACTCGCAGGATGAATGGGTGATGTCAGGCGGGCAGTCTCCAGATTGGCCTGCTGCCTTGAGCAACATGAACGCATTACCACTGTCACTCACCCTGCTGAGTAGGTGGATCCACTGTGTTGGGTACACTAGGAGATGCCTAGGAAACAGAGCCCATTGGCAAAACAAGTGACACCTGAGGTGTCCCATGTGATGTGCCACAATCTCCGCCACTGCTACACCCCAAGGTAGCAGCCTGAAGGTGACTGACCACAGCCAAAACTGAATTCAGCTGTTTGCAAATTGCGACCAGCTTCTCCTGTATCCACACACAACATGCACCCATCCTCACCTTCCTAGCAACACTAACTGCAGAAGTTAACTATAAAAGCTGACAGAGTCCTAGATATTTTTATTTTTTATTTATTTATTTATTGTTCCGTGGGACCACATTTAGGAGAAGTCTCCATGGTCATGGAACGAGTCAATACATGAAATTATAACATGATTGTAGAAACAGATAAAATGAAACAAGTCGTTAGTTTAAATAAAGAAAATCAAGAATGTAACACTGGAATTTGCTTAATTTTTTATCTCTTCCAGGAGCTCCTCGACAGAATGGAAGGAGTGAGCCATGAGGAAACTCTTCAGTTTAGACTTAAAAGTGTTTGGGCTACTGCTAAGATTTTTGAGTTCTTGTGGTAGCTTATTGAAAATGGATGCAGCAGAATACTGCACTCCTTTCTGCACAAGAGTCAAGGAAGTGCATTCCACATGCAGATTTGATTTCTGCCTAGTATTAACTGAGTGAAAGCTGCTAACTCTTGGGAATAAGCTAATATTGTTAACAACAAACGACATTAAAGAAAATACATACTGTGAGGGCAATGTCAAAATTCCCAGACTATTGAATAGGGGTCGACAAGAGGTTTTCGAACTTACACCATACATAGCTCGAACAGCCCGTTTTTGAGCCAAAAATACCCTTTTTGAATCAGAAGAATTACCCCAAAAAATAATACCATATGACATAAGCGTATGAAAATATGCGAAGTATACTACTTTTCGTGTTGAAATGTCACTTATTTCAGATACTGTTCTAATGGTAAATAAAGCGGCATTTAGTTTCTGAACAAGATCCTGAACATGGGCTTTCCACAACAGCTTACTATCTATCCGTACGCCTAGGAACTTGAACTGTTCCGTCTCGCTTATAACACGCCCATTCTGTCTGATTAAAATGTCAGTTCTTGTTGAATTGTGGGTTAGAAACTGTAAAAACTGAGTCTTACTGTGATTTAGCATCAAATTATTTTCCACAAGCCACGAACTTATATCATGAACTACATTATTTGATAATGTTTCAATATTACACACAAGATCCTTCACTACCAAGGTGGTGTCATCAGCAAACAGAAATATTTTTGAATCACCTGTAATACTAGAAGGCATATCATTTACATAAATAAGGAACAGCAGTGGCCCCAGCACCGACCCTTGGGGAACGCACCATTTAACAGTGCCCCATTGGGACTGAACATCATTACCACTCTCAATATTGTGGAGGATTACCTTCTGCTTTCTGTTCTTAAAGTAGGAGGCGAACCAATTGTAAGCTACTCCCCTTACTCCATAATGTTCCAACTTATGCAGTAATATTTTGTGGTCAACACAGTCAAAAGCCTTCGTTAAATCAAAGAAAACACCTAACGTTCGCAACCTTTTATTTAATCTGTCCAAAACCTCACAGAGAAAAGAGACTATAGCATTTTCAGTTGTTAAGCCATTTCTAAAACCAAACTGTACATTTGACAGCAAATTATGTGAATTTAAATGCTGCAGTAACCTTGTATATACAACCCTCTCGATAACTTTAGCAAACACCGATGGCATAGAAATAGGTCTATAATTGTCAACATTATCCCTGTCTCCCTTTTTATAAAGTGGCTTCACTACCGAGTATATTAATCGGTCAGGAAACCGACCACTCCTAAAGGAAAAGTTACAGATATGGCTAAGTACTGAGCTAACATACGTGGAACAATACTTCAGTATTCTGCTAGATACCCCGTCATATCCATGAGAGTTCTTGGTCTTTAGTGATTTAATTATTAACTCAATCTCCCTCTTGTCAGTATCATGGAGGAGCATTTCAGGTAACAGTCTCGGAACACTTTTTTCTAAGAGCGCTATATGATTCCCTGTTGGGACTAGGTTTCTATTTAGTTCACCTGCTATATTCAGAAAGTAATTATTAAGTACTGTACATACATGCGACTTATCAGTAACACGGACATCCCCACCATGCACTGATTCTATATTCTCGACCTGTCTCTGCAGACCAGCCACTTCCTTTACGACTGACCATATGGTTTTAATTTTATCCTGAGACTTAGCTATTCTATCTGCATACCACTTACTTTTTGCCTTCCTAATAACTTTTTTAAGCACCTTACAATACTGTTTGTAATGGGCTGCTGCATTTAGATTTTGACTGTTTCTAACATTTTGATATAATTGCCACTTTGTTCTACAAGATATTCTTATTCCTTTAGTCAGCCACCCAGGCTGCCTGTTGGTGCTAGTACCGTGTTTTGAACGTTCTAACGGAAAGCAACTTTCAAAGAGCATGAGCAAAGTCTTGAGGAAAGCATTATATTTATCGTCTGCTGTATCAGCACTATAAACATCTTGCCACTCTTGTTCCTTGATAAGGTTTACAAAAGTCTGTACAGCAACTGGATCAGCTTTCCTAAGAAGTTGGTAACTATATTTAACATGTGTTGCAGCACAAAAATCTTTTAGACTTAAAATTTGTGCATCATGATCTGAAAGGCCATTCACCTTTTTGCTAACAGAATGCCCTTCTAATAATGACGAATGAACAAAAATATTGTCTATGGTTGTTCTACTGTTCCCTTGCACTCTCGTTGGAAAGAATACGGTTTGCATAAGATTATATGAATTAAGGAGGTCTACCAGCATCCTTTTCCTTGCACAATCACTTATACAATTAATATTGAAGTCACCACATATAACTAACTTTTTGTATTTCCTATAAAGTGAACCAAGAACCTCCTCTAGCTTTAGCAAAAATGTTGTGAAATCGGAGTCTGGGGATCTATAAATAACAACAGTAAGAAGTTTAGCTCCACTAAATTTAACCACACCTGCACAACATTCAAACACCTTTTCAGTGCAGTGCTTTGAAACATCAATTGACTCAAATGGGTTACCGTTTTTCACATACATGGCTACTCCCCCACACCGCAAAGAGCTCCTAGAAAAGCTGCCAGCCAACCTGTATCCTGGTAAAGGAAGCCTCTGAATTATCTCCTTATTTAAGAAGTGTTCAGATATACCAATAATTTCAGAGTCAACATCTATAAGCAGTTCACTAACTTTATCTCTAATACCTTGTATATTTTGATGAAATATACTAATTCCCTCATTAATCGGATACCCAAGCTTTGTAGAAAGTGGTTTCTTTGTTAGAGAGACTTCCCTTAAGCAGGAATACCTATCAGCTGACTTCAAGCTAAAAAAGGTACAGATATGCAACTTGCTACTCTCTAATGTGTCACCACCGAGCGAGGTGGCGTAGTGGTTAGACACTGGACTCGCATTCGGAAGGACGACGGTTCAATCCCGCGTCCGGCCATCCTGATTTAGGTTTTCCGTGATTTCCCTAAATCACTCCAAGCAAATGCTGGGATGGTTCCTCTGAAAGGGCACGGCCGACTTCCTTCCCCATCCTTCCCTAATCCGATGAGACCGATGACCACGCTGTCTGGTCTCCTTCCCCAAACCAACCAACCAACTAATGTGTCACCAATGGATGCTGATGTGGTAATGAGCTATGTAACTGGCAGTTCAGTTAGCAACTACTGACTGAAGGAATTCACCCTCACAAAAATGTGAGGTTGAACTTCTTAAACAGAAAAACATGCTCAATATTTAATAAATATACTATGAGGAAAATACAGTAAAAAAACTTAACTTGGCAGTTGGTAGAAGTAAATCAGCTGAGGGCTGGAGCCTGACTGACTGGCTTACTAAACAAAGGGACATGTAGTTTACTTTACAGCTTCATTGGTTTATCAGTGATAAATTATATGGTGATAGAAGTACTTGAATTAAGAGCCATTAAACCTCTTGAAAAGTAAGTAGTCCACGGAAAGAAAAAAATGTGGAAGTTGGATGCATTCTGTAGTGTTGTTAAGCTTTTACTGTTTTATTTACAAGGCTGTCATTCCTTTGCTTTATTAAAAGTCCTTTTTTTATATATATGTGTTTTGAAAAAGGCTATCCGTGCATATGAGCACCGAAGAAATCACATACAGAGACTTCTTCTTCTTCCACTTTCTTTAATTTTGACCATGTATGGACCATATAAAATAACTTCCTCATGATTTTATCTTTTTTCCTGATTTTCATCTTTCCAGTATTTATTCATTCTTCACTGTGTTCCTTTCTTCTTTCATCTGTCCATATAGCCGTGCAGCTGACCTTTTCCTGGAAACCCTCAAACTTCCTAAACCTGTTTCATAAAGTTGACCTGTCTAGAATTTCTACTTACCTTTTTTAGTTCCCTGAACCAACTGATTAGCATTTTGGGATTTTTGTCAAAATGGTCAAATTTTTTTTAGTCAGTCTTTCCGGTTTCATTCAAACCATAAAATAAAATTCTCCTTTTCCTGACAGCGTCAGATAGCTTCTCAGTTTGAGTGTAGATTTCTTCATTATTTCTTCCACACACTCCAAACTTTTCTGGGACCAAGCCTCTTCTGTAGGATCTACTGTTTCTTTTTCTCCAACTTTTCAATTTCTCCTATTTTGTTGATGATAAACATTCTGCTGCATAAAGGCACTCCAGTATGGTAACAGTGTTGTAGTGTTGGATATTTGTTTTTACTGGGAATGATTTTTACTGTAAATGTCTTTCATTAATTGATAAGTCATTTCCATTTTCTGTGCTCTATTCTTGTTTGCCTCTTTATCTAAGCAGAGACTATTATATGCTAAATTTAATCCATAGTTGAGATATATGTGTTGTTGATGACCTTCCTCTGTCTTACAGCACGCAGCCCTGTATTTTCTCATGCCACTGCATCCCTCCAAGGTCTTTCAACTATTCGTGCCTTTGGTGCTCAAAAAGTGCTGGAAAAAGAATTTGATCGTATTCAGGTAAGTGTTTCATTGTATTCAAGTAAGTGTGTTTGATATTTTTCTAAGACACCTCAATGTGATTGAGAATGTACATTAATTAATTATGTTTATGTTTTACAGGATGTAAATTCATCAGCTTATTACTTATTTATGGCTATCAGTAGAGCTTTCGGATTATGGCTGGATATAGTTTGTGTAGCGTATCTTGCTGCTGTCACATACAGCTTTTTAGTCCTGGGACAAGGTAAGCTATTCAAAAGTAGACAAAAATACTGAAATTTTAAATAATCCAATTCACTGATATAAAAAAATAATACAACTTAATAAGGAACTTGTCTCTATTTTTATTCACATGTCTTCCAATTACCATAGATTTAAATTGTAGTTGCTTAATTATTTACATCCAATGCCATTGTTAGTCATAAGTTAACTCATTACATCTGTTTACAGTTAATGTCATTGAAACTTAATCTGTAATGGTCTACTTCTTTTGTAAATGTTATAAAGCTTTGTGATACTTTTTATTATATCATTTCATCAGGCAAAAATAATAAGTCCGTACTTCTGCAGACTTCCTCTTCACTCTGTGTGAAGCCAGGTGAAATACTATTTCAAATAGAATGTGCAGGAGAAAGTTGTTATTCTATCATTTAAATTTAATATGTTAATACTTCACAAATTACTAATAATAGGGTTGTTGAAATCTGGAATTTCATCAGTGTTAGCCATTCCATATTCATACGCATTCAGAGACCACAATGTTGCACATATTATGTGTAAACATAACACTATGTAATTGCTTAGTGAGTAACGTAATATCCATCTAAATAAATTGAGTGATTGCCCAATAATGTATGGTGCTCTGATTATCTACACTATTGTAATGGTAGCAAGTGAGCAAAGGGACACTATAATTAAGATGGCCACAATGTACGTATGGGTTGTGCAGTTGGCTTTACCTTGATGTTAATTGTTCTCTGTGGAACTGGCATATTGCAGATCACTGAAAGGCAGCACTTGCAAAGCATTTGTATGCATATATTTGTATTTTACAGAACTGAATTATAAATAGTTGTTAAGAATATTTATTAACAAAAAGTTAAATACAATTTACATCTCTCCTTACATAATGAACACACAACATAGAACTGACTGATTGTTGTACACACATACATACTTATAGTCCAGTAACAAGATTCTTTTTGCTTACAGTAAACATGGTAGAAGATTCTTATTGCTTTATCATGTGCGTATAGTTAAAGAGTATGTAGAATCCAAGTTTTTGACCTCCAAAACCTTCACGACAACTTTTAGTGGTAAAAAAAACAACAAAATTTCGGTATTTTTTCATGTTTTCCCTATTACTCAGAAACTATGCATCCTAAAGACAATGTTTCCATTCCCAAAACGAAAGAGCATTAAATTTTGTGTCAAATGACCTACTTAAATGTCAAAATTAGTGCAGCTGTTTGGCTGCAATCAGTTATATTTTGGTCATTTTTACCAACTTGGCTGAAGAATTGGCCCCAGTGCCTGTGACTCAAAAATGTCTACTCCAAATGAAAACTGTCGAGTTATCAAATTTGTAGAGCATGAAATTTCATGTTACAAAAGCATCTAGTTTTTCAGTTTTAGGCATTGATAAGCATTCATACATTTGAAACCCAAAGTAAGTCAAAGGTATTCAATGGAATGAAATTTCCAGTGGTAAAACGGCCCTCTAATGAGTACACATGTGTTTTTTACATATATCTTTTTATTTTCTTCATTCATGTGTATTTGTATTCATTTTTATCCATTCCTTAATTGGTAAGAGTGGGGTGCTAAAATGAAAACCAAGTATATGTATTTATGTGTGAGTAATTTAACAATTTTTACAACTGAACAAATAAAGGCCATGACAGTATTAAAGAAACACTATTTAATTACCAAAGATTCACATTCCATCAAATTTCAGTTCCATTGAAGTTATTTGGGACACTGTGGCAGGTCCTGGTTCAGGATCCGATCTTCAAGATCCATTGCGGCACCTTCACCAACTTCCTTGTCCTAGAACATATCTTCAATCTTTTCCTCAACCTTGTCAAGTTCAATTTCTGGGGCATTCTCACAAGATATGCCACAACAGTGTTTGCATCTTGAGGAGCAGTTCAGTCCAGATTTGTAACATCCGCTTACTGCTGTGTATCCTGTTTTGTATGCACGCAAAACCATTTTCAGTAGTGTGTGTGGTACTGCATCTTTCGGCATTGTCATGGGAAACACTTGTTGACATCAACTTTGTGCGGCTGATACTGGAAGTCAGTGGTGAGGTATAGACGTGTTCCGTGTGGAAGGTGGGTAGTGTGGTAGGTGGGTAGTAACTTCCACATGGAACACGTCCATATCTCACCACTGACTTCTAGTGTCAGCCGCATGCATTTGACGTCAACAAGTGTATGGGCCTGAAGATGATGTTGTTGCAATGTTGAAACTAGTTGCCCAAATAAAATCGACACCTTAAATACAGCTGGAGGAATTTCTTCATTTTTAAAATAAATATATTTTTCTTCATGGTTCAATGCTGCAAATCACATTTTCGACAAGATTATCACATTTATATAATCTTCATTTTCATGACATTTGAATACTGATGGTCTGTTATGGAGAAGCAACAATTCCTCAGTTATTTTCATGTAAACTTCTTTGAACTCGATCTCCTGAAAGGTAATGTGACAATCCCATACGTATCAGTGTATGAGCTCTAACAGCTCTTGCATACACATACCCACTCAAAACTTTATCAAAACTGTTTTCAGTGAATATTGTGGACAGTAAGTTTCTGAAGCCCCTTTCCTGCCATTATTATACTGCTGCACCCCAAGAAGGGCATTAGAAGGTGAAACCACCTAATTGTACAATGATATGTTCTAAATTGCTACCTTTGCTTCTTACAATATCCATTGCCTTCAATAAAAGTGGTTGATTGAAAGTGGCAAAACATCACCTTTGAACATGTTTTATGCATTTTTTTTCAATGCTCTTAGAAGACATGTATATAGTATGTTATAAAGATTGGAGCATACTTTAAGAATGGGAGGCACATTGTTTTTTAACAAACTGACTGTCAGCAATTTGTGGCTTCCACGAATCCTTTCCACCTGGAACATCAGTGAATTTCTTCTTCTTTCCATAAAATCACACAGTCTCATATTCAGAGAGCAAGAAGCACTCAGGGTAATCAAAATTGAGATCTGTTATAATAATACTGTTTAAGCCAACATCATTTGCTTTTTGATAGGTGATTGACTGAGGAATATCAACTGTAGACAAAAATTCAAAAGTTGAATGTCTCCTTTTCCAATCAATGTTCTTGTCAGACTCCATAGCTGTGTAGAGAGTCACTGACATTATTCCTCCCGTGGAATGGAAAGCGTTCACCCCATCAATGATGTTAAAATCAGTGTTATTGAAGATGCACTGGATGAATCCTTCACAGGTTGTAAGTTACTAACTTACGATGTTCTGCGATTTTCCTATCCTTACTGGATTTTTCTGTTTCACTTTAACCACATCACCATCTGCCAAGTTGCCATCACATATTAAAACACACATCTGTACAATCTGGAGCACTCATTTTAATTGCACTGGCCATGCCACTAAAGTAAACCGAAATGAAGAAATGAGAATTTTGCAAGACACAAGGAGTTTTGAACGCTCCCCTCTCACAACAAAGGAGGACTGGGCATGGTGAACAATGGAAGCAATAACAAAGGAATAGAGTGGATGGCAGCCTCAGCTGTTTACAACATGTTAATCGAGGGAGATCTACAAATACCTTTACACTTGAAGATGGGACAGATTAATTGTTCTTTGTTCTTAATTTGTCTGTGGATCATTTCTTACAATGATATTGGGTGCGTCATGTTTACATAAAGCTTACATATACATAGCGAAAATACAGTGATATATATCACTTTGTGTATGATTACATTTATAAGCTGACTGTCACATATATTTTCTAGTTGCAAAAAGACAGTAAATATACATATATTTTATAGAATATTCACAAAAAATGCCATCAAAAGTACATTATAAAAGGCACCAAAGATAATATAGCTCATTTTTCTGTAATTCCTTGGCCTTCACTCAGCACTGCCAAGAAAAACAGAGAAAAAGTAGAGAACAGCAGCAGCAGTGTTTTGACAGGAAATATTAATGTCTTTCTATTGGAAATTTCATTTCATTGGATATCTTTGATTTACAAAAAACAACAAAATGGAATTACTTTGATTTTCAAATATATGAACACATAATAGTGCGTAAAACTGAAAAACTGTATACTTTTGTAACATGAAATTTCATGCTCTACAGCTTTGATAACTCGACAGTTTTCATTTGGAGTAGCCATTTTTAAGTTACAGGCACTGCAGCAAACTCTTTAGCCAAGTAGGTAAAAATGACTGAAATGTGATAACTGATTGTGGGCAAACAGCTGCACCAATTTCGACATTTAAGTAGTTCATTTGACACAAAATTTAGTGCTCTTTCTTTTTAGTAATGAAAACATTTCCTTTAGAATGCATAGTTTCTAAGTAAGAGGCAAAAATCTGAAAAAAAAAAAAAAAAAATAACAAAATTTCGTGGTTCTTTGCCCACAAGAAGTTGTCGTGAGGGTTTTGCAGGTCTAAAATTTGGATTCTACACACTATCAATTATATACTCCAGATAGAAAATAAAATTTGCTACCTCATTTTTTGCAAGGAAACAGTTTTTTTGTGATGTCATTACTGGACTATTATTTTCAAGAGCCCTCATGACACTGTTGATACTATTGACATAAATATTCCACATTTCCTTACATTTATATTGCAATCAAATCACATTCAATATTTATCAAAACTTTACAGATTTATCCTTGCTCAAAGATTTGGTAAAAATATCTGCTACATTGTTTTCTGAATTTACTTTACAGTAGTCTGTAATTCCATTCCTATAGCATTCATTCACAAAATCATAATGTACTTCAATATACTTTGATTTTTTTGTAAAGTTAACATATCTAGCAATATTGGCTGTCCCTGAGTTGTCTTCATATACTTTAACAGCCTCATCAGGCTTTGCAACAAAAATATTCGAAAATCCAGAACTAATGTAACCTCTGTGGCAGCTTCTTACAATGCTATATACTCAGCACATGCAGAATATTTTGTAACACCTCTTTGTTTCTTAGATTTACGAATAATCTAATTCTGTAGCCTGATATGGACTTTATGATCTGTGAAATGACCCGCCCAGTGTGCATCTACAAATCAATCTAAGAGCTCAATACTTTAAGTCCTTCCATATGTTAAGTACAAATCTTTTGTTAAATATAAATATTTCAATATTCACAAAGCATATTTAAAGTGAGTATCATTGTAACATTTTGAAATCTATTCAAGCAATTTACACTGTAACTTATATCTGGTCATGTTCCTTAAGTAATGTACATTAGGTCACCTGTCAAGTTTCTGTACTTAATATCGTGATTTGAAAACTGCTATATATTTTAGCTTTCAGCCAAAATGCCCTCTTCTGAAGTAGAAAACACACACATTCATACAAGCAAGACTCATGCAAACATGAATGATACTCTGGCCACTGTGGCCACAGACAGTGGTCATATGTGTGAGTGTTAATGTGTTTGTGTTTACTACAGAACAAGACCTTTTGGCTGAAGCTAAAATGTGAAGCAGTCTCTTCATTGGGCCTAACTGTGACTCAACATCTCCTTTACATAATGGGTAGCAGTCTGTCCTTTTCATAATACTGCTGTAACTCCATCATGGACTTTCCACTGTTTAATATCAAGACTTGCATATTGTGCTGGTTGTAATCTAAAATTAATTTCCATTGGCATGCTGCACAACTTTGAATGTTAAATCTGATATTTTTTAGCTATAGGTTCAATATAGCTTTCCTGGCAAAGATCCGTTACATTCTTTGTATAGTTGTACCCAATGCTTACCACAGGATAATTCTTTGCTTCACCTAAGCCTGCCATTCAAAATCGCTTGGACAACAGATTCTTTGCTTCTTGTATTTCCCTGTAACTTTTACCACAGATTAAGAATCATCAACAAACACAGTTATATAGCTCATATAATTTGCGGTCATCAGTATCTACGGGCAGTAATTATATTTACTTCTTTTGAAGCCTAGACTTTTTAAAATCTCATCCAAACTATCATACCATGCTCTGTGACTTTATCTCAAACCATATAACACATTAAGTAACTTACAAACTCTGCCTATTTCATCCTTGTATACTGGAGGTCGCATTACACATATTTCTGAAAAAATTTTGCTATTTAAAAATGTGGTCTGTACGTTCATTTGTTCCACAATCAAGCCCTTTTGACAACAGTATGACAACAAAAGTTTCAATTTTTCAATGTTTGTGGTATAGCAACTGGTGAATCAATATCATACACAACAAATCTTAATTTACAAGTGTTATCAGATTTTTTTGTAAAAATCCAGTTTACAGCAAGAACATTTATATTCACTGTCTTGATTACTAGTTCCAAAGTTTTGTTTTTATTTGAGCGGTCAATTTCTGTATCCATTGTTTGCTTCGAACATTTGGACTCATTACTATTCAATGCTTCCTCAAAATTTTCTGAGCTGTCAGCACTACAGAATTTACATAAATGAAGTTACTCATGACATAATCATTAAATTTGTCAAGCACTCTAAGTTCTCTAGTTGACCTTGTCAACTTAAATTCTTGTTCTTGTTTATGATTGCTTGAACACTCTTTGATACTCTTTTCTTCCATATGTTCATTTACAGGTCCATTTTTTTATGCTTTTTCACTCAGAATCACTAGAAGTATTGCACTGTGAATCAGAGCCCTTTAGATCAATTCATGTGACAACCACTTCCACAATATCAACATGTCTGCTAATGATAACTTTGTGTTAATAAATACTCTGTATCCAACTTCACAGTAGCCTGTTAAAATTCCCAAGTCTGCTTTATAATCCCACTTTGAATTTCTCAACTGTTCTGGTACACTTATAAAATTCTACTTCCATACATCTTTAAATGTTTAACATTAGGTTTCTTCCCAACCAATATTTCATAAGGAGTTTTTCTTCAAATAATATTACCTAAAGTTCTGGTTTCAAGATATTCAACTGCACAAACTACATCATGCCAAATCTCCTACATATTATTGCTTCAGCAAACAGTCATTTTCACACATCCCTAATTGTCCTGTTGTATCTTTCAGCTGTACTATTTAATTCATATACATAGGGAGGGCACACATTTAAGATGATTCCTTTGTGTCTTAGAAATTGATAATATCTGAATTTCAATATTACTATCCATTGTCATATCTCAATTTCTTAATAGTTTTACCATTTAGATTTTTAGTTTAATTAACAGATCACACAAAACAATTATAAACTTGATTTTTAGATTTGATAGTGTAGACTCTAGCTGCTTTATAGTAATCATCAATATAAGTGGTAAAATATCTTTCCCCATAGCAAACTGTGAGTTGAGTGAGGCATTCAAATCAGCATGAATAAGCTCTAATATTTCTTTTGCTTTGCTTCTATTGTTTTCAATGGGTAAATTGTGCATTTTATTTTCAACACAAAATTTACACCTCATAAACTCTGGTTCTAAATATGTTGGCAATCCATCTGCTAACTGATCCTTACATAACACATTCAGATCACTAAAATTTAAATGTCCAAGTCTACATTGCCATTCCTTTACTGACACACTATCCTTACTATCACACTATTTACAGTTATCTCTCTCTTATAAATTCTACTTCTCATTTAGTACAGCCTATCTTCTTTCAATGCAGCCATAAAATATGTATTGCCTTCATCAAAAACTTTTGATGTATTGCTTATAGATATAATGTAATGTTTCTCTTTTACTTTAGCATAGGTAATCAAATTTCTCCATGTATTTGACATAATATAAATTTTTCATTTCAGTTGGAATCATGTCAGCATCAACTGTAAAGTAACTAATTAGATTTTATTCCATCTGAAATTGGTACATTCACAGGCTCTTTTAAAGTTTGCATTAAAAAAAATCAAGTCCCCAATATGCCTCATAGATTCTGGCAAGGTTCTTAACATCTAGTTTAGCTTCTCCATCTTTTTTGTACCTGCTGATTTTAATTTGTTCACTTTTTTCCCAAAAATGCTGACGAACATTGCCATGTCAATATAGTCTTTTAACCTCAGCTTGTCCAATTTGTTCCTGCACACACCGAGCGAGGTGGCGCAGTGGTTAGCACACTGGACTCACATTCGGGAGGACAACAGTTCAATCCCGCGTGCAGCCATCCTGATGTAGGTTTTCCGTGATTTCCCTAAATCGCTCCAGGCAAATCCCGGGATGGTTCCTTTCAAAGGGCACGGCCGATTTCCTTCCCCATCCTTCCCTAATCCGATGAGACTGATGACCTCGCTGTCTGGTCTCCTCCCCCACAACAACCCAACCCAACCTCCTGCACACAAATTTCAGTACTGTTGAGTATAATTCATCAGACTTGCTCATTATCTCAAATGCAGTTTCCTGATCGCTCATGAATTCTAGATGCTTGTTCCAAATTGCTCCATATATGCAGTTCATTGTGATCAGATTTTCTCGGCCCCAAGTTCTGACATTGTCCTTGCTGATTTTTCCTCTTGAAGTCACAGTATAGCATTTCTTCATTTTCAGATACGTTTCCACTTGCCAATTCCAGTTCCTATAGTTTCCTTCATCAGACAATGGTAGCTTGTCACAAAGCACACTTTTTGAATAACAGCCTTCCTTTCAGTGCAGCCCAATCACTTTTTTTCCGAATAACGATATTCTTTTTAATTAATAGCTGTGAACTGCTACCACATTAAGAATATTTTTTAGTGAAAAGTTGAATACAATTTACATCTCTCTTTACGCAGTGAACCCCTCACAGCACAGAGCTGATCGACTTTTGTACATACATATACACTCATCGTTGAGAGCCCTCTCAACACTGTCAATACTAGCAATATGAATGTACCACATTACACCAAGAGTGCAGAAAAGGCAGCTGCCTTCTTCTTCACTGCCTAGAAAACTGTCACAAATCAGAAGAATCCTGACTGTGGAGACAGTTTACTTTTCCTTTACTACTGAATAATTCTTCAGATTTTGGAATAATTTGTGTTGTTTAGTTTGCCATATGTTTCATAGACACTAGTGCCTGACATTGCTAGTGGGAAATACTTTCTCATAACATTCCAAAAAATTAACTTTCATTCTAGAGCTGTCAGTTTGGATTTGCTATATTTGAATGGGGATTAGTACCTTGTCAGTTTTTCTTGATTTTATATTTGGTTTAAATCAAACTGTAGATGTTGCCTGTAACATTAGCATCTGAATGCTGTTTATTCTTAGACTTCCATTCCTTTAATCAAACCTGCTGTTATGTTTGTGAGTTACTGTGGCATCTCTGAATAAATGAGCATGGTGACTGTCAACATTAACGAGAACTTGTATGTCAAAAAATCATCACCACTTCCCACATTTTCAGCCACAGACTACACTTACATAATACTTTTAATTTTACATATGTGTTGGAGGTAGTTACATGATTAATTTTTTTACAGGAAGATTTGCAACTGTTTAAAATTACAAGGTAATGGTCATAGAATGAAGTGGGACACTGATGAGGTGCTAGGATTCTGATTAAACACTCGCCTGAAATGGCCATCTAAATTAAATTTTTCATGGTTCTCTAAATCAGTTCAGTTGAGCATCATGCATACTCTCCAACAAGTTTACATATGATATATTCCCACATCCTGCACAACCTGAACTAGTGTCATATCTATAATAACCCAATATCCAATACGATTATACCTCCAACCAAGAAAAAGAAAACTGAAGTTATTTACTGGGCTGGTGATCTGCAATACATATAAAGATTACTCACACACCTTATCGTTTTGCCTAGGTAATTCTAATTCCATATGCTGTAGAAAATGCTCATAAACTGCATTAAAATAATGAATGTTCATTTGTCCAGAAAACTGTCGCAAAATGGAAAGTACTCCTTTTGGATAGATAATTATACTAAATGGGGTATCATTTTACCTAAGGAACATTTATAAGTAATGCTAAGTGACAATTTTTTTTTTAATTCTACAATCATAATTCCTGTAATTGAATGTTCTTGCAGATATGTTTGGTGGTAGTGTGGGCTTGGCAATCACTCAGTCTCTCAATCTAATGGGAATGTTCCAGTGGGGAATACGTCAATCAGCTGAGCTTATAAACCAGATGACAGGTGTAGAACGTGTCTTAGAGTTTGCTGGTTTGAAGCCAGAACCATCTCTTGAATCATCTTCTGGTAAGTTTATTTATAAAAAGTTCAGTAACAGTATGACAAAGTGGATAGTTCATGTAGAGTCCTGAAATGAGTACCAGTTATGAGAACAGCACTGTGAACAAGAGCTAACACTTGATTCTAAAAGCATATTTATTGAGCACACACACAAGTAAAGATTGAGCTTCTGATCCATTCCTTGCTATGTTTATTACAGGAATCATAGCAATAAACAAATTAGCAAACCACTGACTTTGCATTCACTTGCATAATACATAGAAATTAGTATGAGCAAGTGCAGGTAGAATAATCAAAATTTATGATTTCTACTGAACTTTGTGGTCATCAGAAGTGTTGTTTGGCTGTTTGTCTAAGATGGTAGGTTCTCCTTCCTGCAAGACATTGGTAGGTTGTAACTTGAAGTTGAAATGATATTATGATTTTCAGGTTACTTTCTTCAGATAAAGTTTCTAATGGACACCAAACATGATTTAACATCACATAACACACACTTATCTTTGCAGCATCTAAGTTCTACTAAACAGATACTTCAAACTAAAACATTCTGTCTCCATAGAGCACCAATGATGGACCAATTTACTCCATCTCAGCACGACAGATAGACTCCAACTAGTTGTTGACAATTCCAAAGATATACAAAATATATGAAATTGTTATTGTAATAAACATGGCAAAAATGTTTTTGTGGCGAAGTTTGGGATGAGTAGTGTAGTTAAACACAAGAAAAAATACCACAGCATAAAAAAATATCTTCCACAACTTTTGTACGTATCTTGGGTAATCTGGGGTGCTGCTTCTAAATGCTGTTGTAGGTTCATTTTGATGTTACTGCATCATCACATGGAAATTATGTAATGATCCAAATAAGGTTTTGTGCTTCAAGTGTACGAATGATTTTATTTCGCATGATAAATGTTCAGCAGCGAACGCACATCATATAACTTACAAAGACTGACTACATGCTGTTGATACAAAATTCAGTTTAAGACTGAAGCTCAGCGGCATACAAATTGCCTCTCTTTATATATTTTTAAACAATTTCTGTCATTGTTACATACCGAATTTTGCCTTTATACAATTAAAGTTTTTTTTCGTATATCTTCCCAAATTACATAGAAATTTATGTGGAATAAAAGTGAATAATTTCATACAAAGCAGCAATATACTTCGTTAATTTGCATACACTATTTAACTGACTTAAAGAAAAATCATGCTATCATTTTCAGGCAAACAGAGTGATTAGTTTTATTCAATGAAAGGCCTAGATGAAACTAATTAATTTTTGTATGTTTAAAATTTTACATTTCTATATGGTCATAATTACAATTCTATTAACTAACATTGATTAAAACATGAGTATGTATGATTCTGACTGAAAAATCATTGTCTCATATTTTTATTAGGGATTCAAACAATTTCTGGTTTCAAAACATAAAATAGATACTGGTTCAGTCAATGAAAAGTAGCCTTCAAGAAACACTGATTAATATTCGCCTAACAGAGGCTGCATAACTCAAGCTCAGAGACACTACCTGTAAGTTCATAACAAAATATTAGGTGTTTGGGATTCCGTCTACTTGCATTAAAGTTTAAAGTTCACATAATTCTACTTTATTGCCTCTAAAACAAATTTAAATGGATATCAAATATGCAATTATTTTCAGAAAACTATTATCATTGCAAGTTCACTGTTATACTGTTTGGCTAGAAGTCTTCACACGTAAAGCAGCCAGAATTTATATGTTGAACCTGAATAAATTCCATGATGTAAATAGTCACTGACCCACAGATGTTGCAACTTACTACATTAGGTTGTTCAATGATCATCATAATATTCTGTAAAGTTCATGAGACATGCCACGTGGAGTTGTCAACGGATCAAAAATTTTGCAAATAGCTTCCAAACTAATTCACATATAAACCTCAAAATTTCACTGAATGATTTGAAACTGTAGTCACTTCACATTTATGGTAAAAGAATTGAAAGGCAGCTACTGAGCAACTCCCTTACTCCCTAAACTACAGCACAATGCTCTACATTAAGTGCAGGAAGCACTTAATTCTCATCGGCTGATGATCTGAAGGGCCAATCAGAAAAATTCCTGCTTCCAATTAACCAAAGTAATCCTTAACTCATCCAGTGGTATATTGCAGAAAGTAAATAAGGAAGAACTTCTAAATTTATGAAACCAAATTCAAATAAGAACAAAAGAAGGCCCAAATTACTCTCAGAAATAAAATATTAATTCATTTAACTTCTAGCTTTCATTATGGCTGGCTTTATACAAAAGGATGGTCACTGTACCTATCATATGTCACATGATTCACAATTGCACAAGATTTTCCCATGCATACTTTTACATAGATTTCAATGAAATAAAACATCCACACTTCACGTATGTCCTCCATACACTTTCTCACTGTTTCCAAAACACTTAACACAGCTCAATATAATTAAATAATATTCTGGTTATAGAATTAGATGAGATTATATTACAATTTCTAGTTGTGTTCCATAGTACAAGAAAAGTTATTATGTCTTTTAGGTAAACTTTTATATTACTAAAAGTATAATATATAATGGTCTGACATAAAACTGTATATGAAATATGAAATTAATTGAAGAAAAATTAAATTTATAGGGAACTGATCATACATCAGATCAGTTCAGAGCCCAAATGCACAATGCCAGCTGCATGTATGCTGGAATTTTTTATATGGAAAAGAAATAAAAGAATAATGTGGTACATCACAGGCTGTCACAGTTTAACACCACTACAGAGGAAAGTTATAGACACATCTGAGCCAAAAATTTAAAGTTTCTGTGGAGCACTGGTACACAATTAAGGGGTTTTGAAAAAGTGACAATACTCCCCACCCCAGATTTTTTAAAGAACAAAATGCCATTTATGAAACAGCTTCAAATGTCTGATTACTTTAAAATTGAGCTAATGTGTTAAATATTTGATGTTACATATGTAAGCGAGAAAAACTTTAGAAAATGTCTGAATTATGTTTAATCGTTTGGTAGAAGTCACTAAGTATCCTCATTATCAAACACTGGATGAGTATAGCCAGGGTAATCTGCACTTTGCTTTCAGCAAAAGCTAGTTTTTAACGAATTTCAGTGTTTATGATGTAATATCTCCTGAACTATGTGTTATATAATGATGCAGGTACATGCAGTTGTGTATGTTGATACTGCCTGTAGAATGTTTTCAGAATAGGCGCTCAAATGCCTCCCGGCCCACAAGAAGGCAAACGATTCAGAAGCGGAATTACCCCATGTAGATGGTGAGAGTGTGCCACTTCAATATAGAAGGCTACACAAGGACGAAAGGAGAAATCCTTGAAAAAATTGTAACAAGAGAAAGAGTAAGTGTCATACTCTTGCAGGAGACACACCTGACGGAAGAAAACATTGAACGATTATGCATACCAGGATTCACCAATGTGGGATACTCAGGACACGACAAACATGGTTTGGCGACCCAGGTGAAAAATGAACTTCTAGGAAACCTTGAGAACAATGTGGAATCGGTTCTACACGCAATAGGCATTAAACTGGGAGAGTGACAATCTACAATGTCTACAAACCACCTTCGCGGCAATGGCCTATAGGAATCTTACCGCAGGCTAATCATCCAGCAATCTATGCCGGCGACTTTAATTTCCAGCACACCTGATGGGTATATCAGAGATCCACTCCAGAAGGCGTTGGACTAAGTGACTGGGCTGACAACCGGGACCTACGCCTCCTGTTTGATCCTAAGGACAGAGCATTCTTCAATTCAAAAGTATGGGGCACAAAGACGACATCTGACCTGACCTTTGTCACACATGGCGCAATGGGCGTACCAATGCAAGCTACAAGAAGAGTCCTCGAAGCTTTCCCACGGAGCCAACACCTCTCGATTATTGTGGAGATCGGCCTTTCCATCCCGATCATAAAGAGCCCCCCGATTCCACGGTGGAATCTGAGAAAAGCAGACTGGGGGAAATATAAATCTTTTATTGACAAGACAATAAATCGAATACCACCAAGTCCAGAGAACTACCAAAGGTTTGTAAACCTGATATATAAAGGGGTCCTAAAGGCTATTCTCCGAGGGGCCCGGAGGGAATACATTCCTTGCTGGTCAGAGGAGTGCGAGTCATTGTTAGAGCAGTATGAGAGGAGTGGGGAGGATGAGACTGCGGAACGACTGATCAACACTATGAATGAGGAACGTAGGAACAGGTGGAAGATGGCAATGGAGAATCTGGACTTTATCCATTCTAGCAGGAAGAGCTGGGGTTTGCTACGGAAACTGGGTGGTGCCACAACACCACGAAGATCGGCCACGGGTGTGGGCCCATCTGAAATAGCGACTGCCATGAAACAGACATCCAAAATACGCCTGAAGACTGAGGAGAAGAAAAGGATCTCCAGGAACCTAACCAAGGAATTAGCCAATAATCCATCTAATCTAGATATTGTCAAAGCAATAGACGTTGAGGAGATTACCCAGGCCCTAACACTAATGAAAACAGGGAAAGCAGCCGGACCCGACGAAATCCTCCCAGAATTTCTGAGGGAGCTGGGACCCATTGGGAGGAAATGGATGGCCAAGCTCTTCACAGAATGCATTAAATCAGGTGCACTCCCGAAGCTATGGAAAGAAGCTAAGATAATAGCGGTACTGAAAACAGGGAAGGATGGAGATAATCCAAAGAACTATAGACCGATCTCACTGCTTTGTACCTCTTACAAACTATTTGAGAGAATATTACTGGCCAGACTAGCGCCATACATTGAGGCGAACCTCCTGGACTATCAAGCAGGGTTCCGTGTGGGAAGGAACTGCTGTGAACAAGTTCTGTCCCTTACAACATATATAGAGAAAGGCTATCAGAACAATCTGAAAATGGGCCTGGTATTAATAGATCTTACATCAGCCTATGACACTGTCTGGACCGAAGGACTACTGCTCAAGCTTACTCGAATTATCAAATGCAATGAGACGTACACATTACTAAAAAATATGCTGACAGGCAGGAAGATCAAGGTCTATCTCCATGGAAAGAGCAGCAAAAGCATGGTCATAAACAATGGCCTGCCGCAGGGGTCAGCCCTGGCGCCGACCCTTTTTAATTTATACATATCTGATATGCTGAGCACCAGGTCGCGTAAATTTGCGTATGCGGATGATCTGACCATCGCATACCAAACCAAAAATTTCGAAGATCTTGAAAAAACATTGAATGCGGACCTTGAAGCGCTGAACACCTACTACCTTAAGTGGCATTTGCGTCCCAACCCCAATAAAACGACCAGTACCATAATGCACCTTAATAACAGAGCTTCAAGCAGGAAACTACAGCTTTCCCTGAATGAGTGACATATCAGACATGAGGATAAGCCCAAATATCTGGGAGTAAAATTAGACTGCACACTAACGTTCAGCTCCCATCTGGAAGACACCAAACAGAAATTAAAATCTCGAAATGCCATTATGTCTAAACTGGCCGAAACATCATGGGGGTGTGGAGCTAATACACTAAGGACGTCAGCATTAGCCCTCGTGTACAGCGTGGCTGAATATTGTTCACCAGTCTGGGCGAAAAGTGCGCATGTAAATAAAGTAGACACCCAATTGAAAGAGACGATGAGAATTATCTCAGGCACACTCAGGGCTACCCCATGTGACTGGCTCCCAGTCCTTGCCAACATAGAATCCCCTGATATAAGGCGCTCCATGGCGACCTCAAGAATATATAGGAAGATTGTACACAATCCAGAACTCCCTATACACCAAGACTTATCACCCATCAACAGGCTAAAATATAGGTCCCCCTTTTGGAAGATTGGCAGGGAATTACAGGACTTCGACCCAAAGCTAGCCTGGGGGAATCATGGCGCAAAGGACACACAAGAACCAAAAGCTTATCGATGACCCCAGCAAGAAGATAAATGGTTTTGATCTCCCTCGGAAGCTCTGGGTTGCCTTAAATCGCCTTAGAACAAGTGTGGGAAGACGCAAACATCTAATGAATAAGTGGGGACTTGCGGAGAGTCCCATGTGTGAATGTGGTGAAATCCAGACAATGGACCACCTACTGGTGTGTGAAGTGGTTGGATATAGTGGTGAACTGATTCAAAACTATAAGTAGCATTGTGCAGTGTTGTAATTTCCTGGTGGATTGTAATGACACTGTAATATTTGCCTTGTATATGCTGAACGAATAAATAAATAAGAATAGTGTTTGTAATAAAGATGTAATAAATTTAAATGTCATTCTGGATGCTGGAGTATTACTGCATGAACAGTGCAAATGTAGTAAATGATGAACTTTTTTTGCTTTTGCCATTTTGTGTGTATGTGGGGGGTGGGGCAGGGAGGTGGGGGGGGGGGATGGGTGCAATGACAAAATGTTTCATAAAGGTTTCAAATCATATATAAAGTTTATTGGAAGTTGCTAAGTATTTTTATTCTGAAATACTGGGTGAATATAGACTGCATCATTTGCATACCATGAGTTACACTGCCTCAAGGCATACAGTTTCTAAGTGTAAAATATGTCTTACTGTATTAATCCTTTAACAATAATTACATAAAATATTAGGACTCAAGTTTTTGTTAAAAAGTTTTCAGTGGTGATGAGCCACAGTCATATTTTTAAAGAATAAGCTGCCATATATTCATAAGTATAATAATTTGTAATACATTTATAAGTATAATATAATGTATTTATAAATATAGTAGTACACAGTCAAATGACACTTCATTCTTTCAACTACTTTCAACAATTTTTGTTGTCCCCAGCAGCCGCTAGATAGGTAACCAAGAACTGGGATGATGACAAATCACCAAGTTAGCCATTTAGTAATACAGATAACAATCATCTATCAATATTATGAGAAGAAAAGTCACTACTCAACATATAGCAAAGATGCTGAGTCACAAATAGGCACAGCAAAAAGACTCTCACAGTTATAGCTGTCAGCCGTTAAAGCCTTCATCAACAACATACTGACGTTCACGTGCACACACGCACTTGTGCGCACGTGCACACACACACACACACACACACACACACACACACACACACACACACACACACATGAAAACACAACTCACACATAACAGTTATCTATATATTTTTGCTAGATAAATGTCTACACAACGACACTAATATTTATCAAATAGCAACAATTGCATATTTTATTAACATCCTAGCCACAAATGTGCTACATACTCCACTATTCTGTAAACTTAATTATATATGTAATTAATAGTTGCTGTGTATTGTATTTAATGCTTCAGGTAAAACGCCACTTTCCAACTGGCCAGCAGCAGGACAAATCAAGTTTCATCACGTGTTCTTAAAGTACAGTGAAAATGCCCCACCTGTACTCAAGGACTTACATTTCACTATAATGCCTCAAGAAAAGGTTAGTTGTGAATTGTTTTGCTATTGATTTATTATTATGAAGCACCCAAATTATTTATTTCTGAACCAGTAGCAGCTTCATTAACTTCCCAAACATTTGAAATATATCCATGTTCCACACCATTAATAAATTTTTATGAAGTTATTGTTGATTATATGTAATAATAAAACTATTGTTTTTATTGTAAATGTCATGTGGTATGGAAGGCTATTGCTTTTTATGGCTGTTGCTTTGAGGGCTTCTTTACCTAGCTCCTTGGCTATAATCCATTCACTCAGATATTTAAAGCTGTTCTGTAGCCTGGCTGGTATTTGGTGTTTAATAGGTTGTATTGTCCTTGAGATCTGACATAACATCTGGGTCCCCCTCGCCCCACCCCACCCCCAACTACCATTCCCCCAAAAAAAGAGAGAGAGGGACAAGAAGAAAAAGAAGATATTTGAAAGTATGTTTATTCTGTTGCATCCTTCACGACAGTAATTTATTAATTTTTACTGCTGATATTTCAAAATATTCTATCTTTATGTCTATGTCATCTGTAAAAACTAAATATTCTATCTCCACTCCTTTCTTCTTAGTCTCAGTCTTTAAAAGTTTAAAGAGGTTCCAGAATTTTAGTTCCTTGTGCCATTATTTTATTATTTTTGTGTTCTATTCGGATATTTTTGGCACTAATGCATCTGCTTGTTTGTGTAGTTCTGAGATTTGTTCTTTGGCATTATTCAGTGAGTCAGTAATTAATCCCATGTCATCTGCAGATCTTAGTCAATCTATGGTGTTTTTATTTGAATTTCTTCCTAATTGAACATCCTTAGTATTGATGGATTTCCTCCATTCTCTCACTACCTTCTCTAATGCACAGTTGAAAAGTAGGAGTGGTGAAGCAACCCTGTCTTACTCTTGATTGTATTTCAAAAGGTTTTGAAAGTTTCTCCATAAATTTTACTTTCAGTGTTGTGTTTGTTAAAGTTCCTTTAATTATTACTGTCATTTTATTGTTGAGTCTGAATTCTTTTATAATGCTGATAAATGCATTTGTCAGTTGAGTCATATACCTTTTTCAATTATGCCAAAGTTATTATGTATTTCAAGATCCTGGTTTTCTCCATTTCTATTATGTTCTTTAGAGTTAGTATTTACTCTGCACAAAACCTTCCCTTCCTACATCATTCTTGGTACTTTCCTTTAAAACTGCCATGGACAAGATCCCTCTATAATTGTTAGGTTCAGTTTTCTTTCATTTTTTGTGTAGCACACATGTCAACACCAATGTCCAGTCTGATGGTAAACTGTTCATTGTTCAAATTTCATTAATGATTTCTGTTAGACATAGACCAACATTTTCATTAGAGTGTTTCCACAATTCAGCAGCTATACTATGTTCTCCTGACACTTTGTTACTTTTATGTTGTTTTATGATTTTTGTATTTTCTCTATTGTTGGTAATTGAGACTGGTTGTATGCCATATGGTATTATAATTTGGGGTAACTCTTCTCATTCTAAAAGGATATTTTTGGCTCAGAAATGGGTGGTTCGGTCAACAAGTGGTGTAAGTTCACAAACCTCTTGTCAACCCCTGTTCACTAGTCTGGGTATTTTGACATTGGCCTCTCAATATATATATTCTTTACTGTCATTTCTTGTTAACAGTATCAACTTACTCCCAAGGATAAGCAGCTTTCACTCAAGTAATACTCGGCAGAAATCGTACCTGCATTTGGATCGGACTTCCTTAACTCTTATGCAGAAAGGTGTGTAGTATAGTGGTGCATCCATTTTCAGTAAACTACATCAAGAGTTCAAAAATCTTGGCAGTAATCCAGGTGCTTTCAAATCTAAACCGAAGAGTTTCCTCGTGGGTTGTTCCTATTCTGTCGAGGAGTTCCTTGAAAAATAATCTGATTGATGTTGTATTGTTGATTGTGTTTACTTAAACTTATGACTTGACTTTTTTTGGGTTCATAAAAATTTTATTTTTATCTGTTGTTACTTTTACATCGTAATTTCATGTACTGACATGTTCCATGACCTAGAAAATTTGCTCCTCAATTTGGTCCTAGGGAACTTGATGTGTAAATAAATAAATAAATATTTCAATTACATTATCAAAATGAAAGTCTTCTTTTGGTGGATCACAGTTGTGTAGTTCTTTAAAGTAGTCCACAAGTGTTCTGCAGCTCTCTGTGCTATTATATGCAGTCTTTTCCATTTTTGGGTGTATAAACTGTAACTTGGTGGTGTGCATTTCTTTAAATTATTTTGAATGTTTTATAAAAGCTCATTGTGTTGTTGTGCTTAAAATATAGCTCAATTGATGTTGGTTGATCTTTTTTATGTTGTAACCTGATATTTTGAGATCTTTAGATGCACGTTTCCTTGCTTCTATAATTTTTTTCGGTTTTATTAATTTTATCTGCATTCCAGATGTTCCAAACTCATTGCCTCTTGATAATTAACTCATCACAATCATCATTCCACCAAGAATCTTTTCATTTCTTTTTACGTGGAATAGTTTCTTCTACAGACTGAGTAATGTCTTTGAAGCACTTCCCAATATTCAAGCATTATTTTTCAAACTGCATTTTGTAGTTATTTTCTCTACATAACTTTTGTATCTCAGACTTTTTGGGTTGGTTTTGATTCTTTTTTTCGAAATACTGGTCTAATCCTGAATTTAATGATAAAGACATTGTGATCTCCTGGCAACTTGTACAATAAGTACCTTTATTGCAGAGTGTCTTCTTTGACCAACATGGTCAAGTTGTTTACCCCCACAAATTGGATATGGTGATTGATATCCATGTAGTTTGTTTTCTAGGAAGTTTTGTGAAGAATGTTGGTTTTAGTCCTATGTTAAGCTGTCTGAACAGGCTTAAGAGTCTTTCTCTATTTTTATAGGTTCTTTTATAGGTTCTTTTATGTGCAGGGAATTGTCCTACTACAGATCTGTACTGGCTTTGCCAATATGTACATTCAAGTCTCCAGGTCATAATACTGTTTTTTCAATGGAATCTGGTCTAGGGTGTTGACGTTATTATTATTATTATTATTATTATTACTGCTGTTACAAAACTGTAAGCCTGTGATTGCACTAATTAAAATAATATTCTCAGAAGTATATGTATACTGTGAAAACTTTATGGGTTTCTTATGCTCAAACTAAGAATGGTCTGCATCATTTATATTTGATGCAATTGAATATTTGATCGGTGTGCATAGAGTATACAAGGCCGTAGAGTTTTTGACTAGATAGTATAAATATCTGTCAGGACAGAGTTGATAAAATAAGTGAGTGACAACAGGATAATGCAAGAAACCTACAGTGGATACCTTTTTAAGCTACTGACGGATAATATAGCTAGAAAATGTGGTAGACAAAAGAAATGATAGAAGAAAGAAGAAGAGGAAACTACAGTTAGCAGGCATAACTAAACAAAATTAAGCAAATGAATAGAGTTCCTCATTTTTTTAATAGAGATTGGAACTTCAGTTGATTGATTTTAAATTAAACTAAACTGGAAACAACTGGCATAATTCAAACAGTCCTTGGGTGTACTGCCAGTCCATAGTGTCCAACGGGCACAATATTTCGGTGATCAGACATGTCGCCAGTGTCAGGTGTGCTGACGAACTGAGCTCCTGAGAGCGGGTGGCTGTCTTAAATCCCCTCCCCTTGCAAGGCGTTCTCTCCACGGTCCGTGTCCGTGCGTCAGTACTCGCTGAGACGCTCGCGTCGGTGTCTGTGGTGGTGTCGTTGTAATTGCCTCGTCCGCCCTAGTCGCCCATTCGTTTCCTTTGCTGAGCATATTTTTAATTTGAATCAGTGCTGGTTCCCATGCCCTGCTGAGGTTGTAGCTGCAATCTCGGTTGATGAGTCCATCCCTGGTATGAATTTCGATAGTCTCTCTAACAACACTGTCCCAGTATTAAGATGTCTGTGCCAGGACCCTGGTATGTTGGTAGTCCATTTTGTGATTTTTGGACAAACAGTGCTCTGCAACCGCCGACTTGTTGGGGTACCCAAGTCGAGTGTGCCTCTGATGTTCTCAGCAACGATTTTCGATGGTGCGCTCTGTCTGTCCAGTATAAGTCTTCCCACATTGACATGGAATCTGGTATATGCTGGCCTTCTACAAACCGAGATCGTCTTTGACACTTCCCAATAATGCTCGTATTTTATTTGGTGGGCAAAAAACAGTTCCTACTCAGTGTTTCCTCAATATTCGTCCTATTTTCCCTGATAGTGCACCAGTATATGGTATATAGGCAGTGGCTGTCTCTTTCTCTGTGACTTCTTCCATCTCCACACACTGTGTTGTAGAGGTGGGGTGGAGAGCATGTCTGATCTGCCATTCCGAGTACCCATTTTCCGGAATACAGTTTTGAGGTGTTCCAGCTCTTGGGGCAGACTCTCTGCATCAGAGATGGTGCGCACCCTGTGCACCAGTGTTTTTAGCACTGAGTAGGAACTGTCTTTTGCCCACCAAATAAAACATGAGCATTATTGGGAAGTGTCAAAGATGATCTCAGTTTCTGGAAGGCTGTCATATACCAGATTCCGTGTCAATGTGAGAAGACCTATATTGGACAGAAAGTGCTCGCCATTGAAGATCGTTGCCGAGAACATCAGAAGCACACTCGACTTGGGTACCCCAACAAGTCAGCGGTCGCAGAGCACTGTTCATCTGAAAATCATGAAATGGACTACCAACATACCAGGGTCTGGGCACAGACATCTAAATACTCGGACAGCATCGTTAGATAGGATATCGAAATTCGTACCATTGACGGACTCATCAACCGAGATTGCTGCTACAACCTTAGCAGGGCATGGGAACCAACATTGAGTCTAATTAAAAAGATGCTCAGCAAAGGAAACAAATGGGTGACTAGGGCGGACGAGGCAATTACACCGACACCACCACAGACACCGACGCCAGCGTCTCAGCGGCCACTGACACGCGGGCACGGACTGTGGAGAGAATGCCTCACGAGGGGAGGGGATTTAAGATGGCCAGCCACTCTCAGGAGCTCAGTTCGTCAGTGCACCTGAGAATGATGACAAGTCTGATCACCAAAATATTGTGCCCATTGGACACTATGGACTGGCAGTACACTCGTGGACTGTTCAAACAAGAAATATGAATGGAGAAACTGAAGAAGCACAACTGGCATAATGTTTTAATAGCCTCATAATTGGGAAAGTACATTTAATTGCATGTAAAAACCCTAAAATATCCACATATACATGGTTTAACTGTACATTGTTCCATAAAAACCAAAGACAGAAATATATAAAATGACGTAGAAGGAAATAAAACTATAATACTCTGGTGATCAACAATATTACAAATAACTGATAATCACATTCTTAATATCAAGTATGCCTTTCACATTGTAACTGACACACTTACAGACAGATTAACTATAGTTTCGTGTTTTTAATTTATAAATTAATAGACTGTTTCACTGAGGCTCATTATTGCAAAATTTCTGTTACAGGTTGGCATAGTTGGTCGAACAGGAGCTGGAAAATCATCCCTTATTGCTGCACTTTTCAGGCTAGCAAACATAGAAGGAGAAATTATGATTGACAACATAGACACAAGTACTATAGGCCTCCATGACTTCCGTCCTAAAATCTCAATAATCCCTCAGGAACCGGTGCTCTTCTCTGGGTCTCTCCGTAAGAACTTGGATCCATTTGATGAATTTCCAGATGCTGATCTGTGGCAGGCATTGGAAGCAGTAAGTTTTTGAACAATGATTTTTTCACTGCTTTACTCACTTACATTTACATCCTTATAAGAATTTATTTCTTATAATTTTTGGTTTCTTATAATTTATACACTTGAAGAATGATTTTAAAACTGTTGTATAAATACTTCTATTATTTTACATGTCTGATGATTTACAGTTGCATTAAATATTACTAAACTTATACGCAGATTGCAAATTCATTTGATGTCATAGATATACAATCTGTTAGTGACACATGGAAGTTTATGGTAGACTGGACTTGAACTCTTTGTCAGTAAACCTATCCATACTTCTGTGTATCACTTTTAACATAAAACCAATACTGATAGAAACTCAATCCAGAGATGGAACCAAGCAGTACTGAATGTAACATTGAGAATGAAGAGTAAAGTGGGTATTACTGTTGTTAGAACAATAAATGGAACACATTTGTTTCCAAACAAGACACATCACATACCCTTGACATTGTACTAAAGTTTATCGATGGAGCTTTTATTCATCTCCTACATGGATCCATGGAATGTGGAATAAATAAATAAACTCATATAAATAATTAAGATAAATAGAGAAATGTGGGAGTGAGAAACTACTACACAGATTACTAGAAAATTTTGAAGTGTGAATATTTCATATTTCCTTTCTGTTCCAAAATTCCATGTTATAAGAGTAAAGTTAAGAACACCTCTTGCTTATAAAACTGGAATTGCATGACAAGTTACATCTTTTAAATATGTTAACATTTGTGATACTGAAATCAACTCCCCATGAAAAATGTACCTTGCCATTGGTGGGGTGGCTTGTGTGCCTCAGTGATACAGATAGCTGTACTATCAGTACAATCGCAATGGAGGAGGATTTGTTGAGAGGCCAAACATATGTGTAGTTCCTAAAGAGGGGCAGCAGCCTTTTCAGTAGTTGCAGAAGGAAAAATCTGTATTACTAAATGATCGGGTCTTGTAACATCAGCTGAATGGCCCTCCTGTGCTGGTACTGTGATTGGCTGGAAGCAAGGGGAAACTGTTGTGATTATTGGATTCATGTCTATCCTGTCAACAATAGTGTGTTCACTGTGCTGTTCATAATAGCTTACCTGCATTCCTATTTTGTTATTCATTATTAAACCTACTCCTGCATTATCCCTATTTGATTGTATATTTATAACTCTGTATTCACCCAACCAAGAGTCCTATTCCTGCTGCCACTGAACTTCATTAATTTGCACTATATCTAACTTCAAACTATCTATTCCCCTTCTTAAACTATCTAACCTTACTGCCTGAATAAGGGATCCATTCCACACTTCTTCCCATAGAACACCAGTTTTGTTTCTCCTGACGAACACATCCTTCTGAATTGTCCCCACCAAGAGATCCAAATGGGGGACTATTTTACCTCCAGAATATTTTACCCATCATCATTTAACCATAGAGTAGAGCTGCATGCCCTTGTAAAAATACACGCAGAAAGTGAAGCAAGCACAATTCACACACACATGACCACTGTCTCTGGGTGCTGAGGCCTCAGTGACCTTGGCTCACCTCAGTGGCCAGAGACAGTGG